>NC_081409.1:589205258-589520008 GCF_030272615.1 Cryptomeria japonica
AAAAATTAAGGATTTGCAAAAATAAATGGCAGATATGAATTCACCAAAGAAAGAATACACAATGAAAGACATATGTTCTTATCCATTTGATAGAAGTATTCCAATGCCTCCATTTCCTCCACATTTTGGGACAACAAAATTTGATAAGTATAGAGGAAAGGGAGATCCTAAGGCACACATCAGAGAATTTTTCACAACTTTCATTGAGGTAGCAAGAGAAGAAATATAATTGATGAGGTTGTTCCCACAAAGTTTAGGTGGACATTCTATGGAATGCTTCTCCCAAATTCCACCTGGAATCAAGTTATGGGTTGATCTAGTGGAATCTTTCATATAACACTTCTCATACAATATTGAAATAGATGTGTCAATGACTACTTTTTGCAAAACCAAGTAGAAAAATGGAGAGTCCTTTTCTTCATTCTTACAGTAATGGATAGTTCTTCCTATTCGATTCTCTTGTGATATCCCACAAAAACAAATGGTGGAAATATTTACTTAAAATATGAACAAGGATATTGGATATGAACTAAGAAAAGCTTGATTATCCAATTTTAAGTCATTTTGAAAAGGGATTGGTAGTTGAGAAAGTCCTTATTGAACAAGGCACCATTAAGGTATTCAAGGATAACAAACAAGAATCAAATGGGAAAGCCAAACCCTTCTTTTGGAAGAAGAATAAGAACAAAGTCAATGATGGGGTAGTAGATGCAAATATGGTGAAACCAAATATGAATTTCCCACGTACAAGCTCATCCAATTAGAATAATCAAGTGAATGCTCAAAGGCCATCAAAGCCTCCAAGAAAATACACTTTATTAGGAGAGCCAATTGAGACAACATTTAAGAAATTGGTTGCAAACAAGCTTATAACAATACCAGACAATCCACCTTATGAACCAAAAGTGAAACTTTCATGGTGGAATGATGATGAGTTTTGGAAGTATCACAAGAGAAAAGGTCATAAGACTATAAATTATTATAGATTTAAGAATATTATACAAGATCTTATTGACAAGGGTGACATAGAAGTGGATGGTCACAATTCGAATGAGGAACATGCAATGTTTAAGGAACCATTTCTAAAGAATGATAAGGGAAAATCCAAATCTAATAACAATACCAGTTATACTACCACAACATATGATTATACACACAACCATATTTCAATTGACAATCATGTTTGTACCATTATTAACAAAGAAAAAACTTTTGAAGGTTATACTCAAAGGAGTAAAGTTGTCTTGAAAGGCATTGGACCATCCTCTTCATCATCTAAATACGAAACCCTTGAATGCAATGTTACAATTCAACAAGGTAAAATTACCTTGGAAGGTGGTCCATCCAAGACCATGACTTCATCATCTACTGAAAATGAGTACAACCTTGTAGACTAGGTATGGAAAACACCTGCCCTCATCTCCATCCTTGAGTTACTATGTATCTCTCCTTCACATAAGGCTATCCTTGATAAAACATTGAGAGAAAACTCTATCCCAGTGATTTGAACGTGGAATAGTTCAAGCTATAGTGGGATACCTTTCCTCTCCATACTTCCTTACATTCTTAGAAGTCAATGACACATATCCATGTCAGCCACACAATGAACCTCTCCATATTGAATCATTTCTCCATAAAAGCCACATACAATGAGTCTTGATAGATGGAGGAGTAGGTCTAAATATATGTACATTAAATACTATTAAATAATTGGGATACTATGAAAAAACTCTGGATTCAAGAAATAAAATCACCATCAAAGAATATGATGATGAATAACAGTCATCCAAAGGAATAATCACCTTACCTTTAAGCATTGGGACAATAAACAAGGATGTGGTTTGTCAAGTTCTTGATTTATATGTCACATACAACATACTTTTGGGATGTCCATAGATACTTGAAATGAGAGTAGTACCATCAACATATCATCAATGTATCAAATTCCCTCACCATGGAGTTGAAGTAACAATCAAAGGTGATCCAAATACATTTATATATTCCAACAACCTACAACCAAGGCCATAAATAATAGTTATAGTCAATGGGTAGCCTATTCCTTCATCAACATAAAGCTTCTATATCAAAGCAAGAAGAGCTCAAATAAAAATTCAAGGTTAAAGAAATGGGCTGTGGTGAGTATATCTTTCATGTTGATCAACTCCCATTATCTCCTAAGACATTTAGTCAGTAGGGAATAGCCTACAAACAATTTCCAATGTCAAGGAATTGGGTGTAAACCACCTAGTGTTGTGGCTACTAAGTCTAAATGCAAATCTCTTATAGTGGTGCAAGAAGCTCTTGATAACAATAACCTTAAGAGTGGTTCCAACAAAGAATTTGTTGAATATATTATTATCCCTCTTGAGAAATCACACACCCTGTTAGGTCCCGGAGACAACTGAGAGGGGAGGGGGGTGAATCAGTTGTCAAACAAATTCAAATCAAAAATAACTTAACCAGCTTAATGCTTAATACTAGTAAACCAGTCTAATATGCCGATAGACAGTTTTAACAGTTAATTGCAATACCAGTAAGGATTAATGCATGAAACAAAAAAACAAAGTCATCCACAACACATAACACCAATATTTGTACGTAGAAACCCTGTAAGGGGAAAAACCACGGTGGGAAACCTTACCCACAATCAGATGATACTACTGCAGATAGTAAGTGTATACAAATGGGGTCTGCACATGCAGAATGGCCAACCGCCTAGAGCTCACTGCTCAATCACAAATGGGAGTCACACTGACTACAATTGGATGGTTAAATCCAATAAGAATGTACTACTTAAATTAGCATCTTTCTATACTAGATTCAGTATCAGTGTAGTTCTAATTGTCTTCACAAAAAACCAGTGTTCCACGGGCGTTGGGGACGGGGGGACGGGGGGACGGGGGGACCAAGGGCCTAAATTTGGGGATGGCGGGGGGACGGCGGAGGGACGGCGGCGGGGGGGTGGCGGGGTGGTGGTGCTCACATATATACATATAGTACTTGAAAAACTAGTTTTGAAAAGATGTATAACAGTATAACAGTATAAGAATTAGATTTCAAATGAAACTATAGGAAATACCAAGATTACTTAGATTAGTAATACTAATTGCTAAATGCTAAATAAAATTTGACAAATGAAATTGTCAAATTGGAGATTTCTCATTTCTATCATATGAATATCGAAAAAGGAAAACGAAAATATGAATATTTGATGCCATTGCAAAGTCTATAATAATAAAGATGATTACATAATTCATCATTACAATGAGTAGCCAAATACAAATACGTGTAGCAATAGCATTACAAAAGAGACTAGAGTCAAAGACAAAATGACAAAACTCAAAATGTAGCTAATGGAGGCCTCTAATCATCTGCGAACTCCTCCTCACTGGAACTGCTGGACTCTTGAAGATCAAGGTCCCTCAAGCTCACACCAACTAGCCCTGTATCTGAAGTGGTAGGATCATCCTCATCAATCTGTGAAGGCTCCTCTTGCTCTACATCCCAACGTGCCGCTGGACTCTCCTTGTACATGAGTGTCTTGTGGTCTATGAGACGCAAAGCACTGTGTACAGCCACAAGCTTCTCTGCTCTCTTAGAGGTAAGTTTGTTCCTCTTAAGAGAGTGGATGAAGCTATATGTAGACCAGTTCCTCTCAGTAGCTGAAGAACTAGAAACCTGGGATAGCAGACGGATGGCTAGAGTGGTGGTCAAAGATTTCGGGCCATGACAAGTCCACCACAAAAGTGGGTCCTCCTGTGCCATAGTGTCTATATCCATCTTTGCCGCATCTGAATAACCTCTAAGAGTGGAAAATCTTCCCCACTCAGTGCGCATTGTGCTGACATCTCTGGAATCAAACATCTTCTCTATGCACCTAAAGAAACCCACCTTCACCTCATCATCCTCAATCGGTGTCATTCTACCCAGTCTAGCCTTGTACCACTTAGGATTCAAGGCAAAGGTAGCCATATGCAAAGGAGTGTTCAACTTGTCCCATCTACTCTAAATGATAGGCCAGATTTGCTCATTGTAGAATGCTAGAGAGGGGTCCTTCACTCACACAGCAGCCCTCATCTAGTCAAGCATAGAGTCAATGCACTCATACACCTCTCCAAGGTTAGGTGCATCCCCATCCCCATATCTGATCACCTGGAATACTGGAGAAATGATGGAGACAATGTATTTCGCATCAGTCCAAAACACATCACTCTTCACTATCTCCTTCACCCTTCTCCCCTGCTCTGTCTTGGCCTCAACCCACCTATTCCACTCATTAGTCATAACCATGAGTTGCAATGCCTCTTGCAACTCAATCATTCTCTCCAAGAGAATGAAATAGGATGCATATCTAGTCTCAGCTGGTTTCAAGAACTCCTTCTTCGCGAAGGTCCTGAAGAGTGCATGTGAAGTGTGGTGGTTGCAGATAAACATCTGCACATCTCTCACATCGGTGACCACTCCTCTAATCCAATCAATCTTCCCCATGTCCTTGAGTGCATTGTTCATGGCATGCACACAACATGGGGTCCACCAAATGTGTCTATAGGTTGCCTCAACGAGTCTCCCTGCTGCTCTACACACATAGGCTGCATCTGTCACTACTTGGACCACATTTTGTGGCCCAACCTCCTCAATAGCCTCCCTAAGGACCTAAAACTGGAAATCAGCATCTTTACGATGCCCTGTACAATCAACTACTCTAAGGAAGTATGGGCCCTCTGCACATGTGACCATGACGTTGATGAGTGGACGATGGCTAATGTTCGTCCACCCATCCATAACTATGCTACACCCCAATGCCGCCCAACATGCCTTCATCTTCTCCATCAAAATATTGATCTTGGAATAGATTTTATCCAAGATTGAGGTCCTCATTTTCATCTCCCCTGGTGGCACATAAGATGGTCCTCCCTTGGCCACCATATCCATCATCTTCCTATAATAAGGAGACCATGCAACTTGAAATGGAATGCCATTGCCAAAGAAGAAATTGCCAATGGATTCATCTATCTCATCTCTCAGTTGCATATTAAACATATCAGCAATGGGGTTGCTCTGTGGTGTATGCAACCTATGTTTCCCAGCCCTGGCAGCAGTAGAAGTGGAAGTAGATGGAGATCCAAACATCATTCCTCCCACCTGTGAAGCATGAGAAGTATGTGGCACTGGCACATTCTAGTTGTCGTGAAGTGATGCCCTAGCAGACAAAGTAGTAGGCATTGAAATATTTGTGTCATCTGGAACCCCCCAAAGCCTGTTAAACTCAATTCTGTACTATATATTTTTGGGTTCCTCCAAAAACTTACAATGTTTCACACCTTTTCTTCTCCAAAACAAAAAGTGTGCATTCACCCTGCTAATGCTACCGAACCATTCTCTGTCACAAATATTGCACTTCCACTTCCTTGTTCCCCCACTTGAATGTGATGCAGTGCCTTGTACTGATATTTGTGAAGCAAACTATTTTAGAGGAGACTTAGGATCAAAATGACCCCTAGCATATGGTGCCAACAACTCTGAAGGGCAACCTGTACTAGCTGGTGCACTTGCCATAGAACTAGATTGGGCTCTAGGATCAGCCCCATGGTCACCCCCCTCATTTTCAAGTTCATATTCTGAATCATTCTCACTATGAGAATGGATTTCCATGTCATCTTCACTCGTTCCTTGGGAGCTCATTGTGAAATTGACACTGCATTTCACAAAATAAAAATAAAAATAAAATCAGCCTTGTTTAACAATATATTTTTAAATTTTTTTCCTATTCATCTCAAAATGAGATTTGATGTTGAATCTTGAGGGCAAAATGATGAATCATTTTTCCCTCAAGATTCAACATCAAATCTCATTTTGAGTCTTGAGATGAATAGGGAAAAAAAAACCAAAAATGACATAGAACAATGAAAATCAGAAAGTAAAACAAAAAAAAAACAAGAAGTTGAAAAACCCTACCTTGTGCTTGAAAAATCTCTCCAAAATGTAGAAGAATCTTCTTCTTCCTCTTCTTCTTGCTTCTTCTAGCTCCTATCATGCTTGCAGTCACTTTTCTCACCCCTTCAATCAATCTTCTTCAAGTATTTCCTCCTCTTCAAGTTGCTGGAAAAAAAATCAGTTTTCCAAAATGAGAGTGAAATCCAAAATAAACATGCTTTTGTGTTGTTTTGGGGGGTAGGGTGGGGCCCACATCCAATTAGGGTTACCCCTTAACCCCCCCCAAAAGGCACATGTTTTAAAAAAACTTAAAAAATAAAAAAAGTGTCTTTTTTCGCATGGGAACGCGGGAGATGCCTAGGCATCTCCCCTTCCCTCGAGAGATGCCTGGACATCTCTTGAGGGATGGGGAGATGCCCAAGCGTCTCCCACAGAGATGCCTAGACGTCTCCCAGGAGACGCCCAGACGTCTCCACGTCTCCCTGGGAGACGTGGAGACGCGGGGATGTCTCCACGTCCTGGCGGTGTTTGGGTGGCGGTGGTGGGACAGCGGGGGACGTCGCGTCCCCGAGACGTCTCTGACAGGGGGACACGCCCAAAAAGGGGGGGGACGCATCCCCGTGAAACACTACAAAAAACCTCCTTTAACCCTAAAATGATGTCTACGTGTATAGCTCTACTTATTCTCGCATATACCTTCACACAATTCTTTTTCGCATTCCTCACTTGATCTTACAAATAAGATCTTACATTTATACCATACCCTAAAACCAATTTTAGTAGGTCAGCTCTAAAGGATAATACAATAAAATCAATTTACAAATAAATTAATGCCCAATGCATTAACCGATTCAACATGTCGGCTTAATATATTTACAACAATAATAAGTCATCTCCATAGTGTGCCATGCTGATCTAGAAAAGATAAACCTGCCGATGTAACCTGGACCTATTTGCTGGTAACAACAAATATGCAAATATGAATATGCCAATTAACAAACCTTCAATACAAAGTGCCCAAAGGATGTCATATTCCAAGTGTCGATGATCATTATATCTTGCCGGTGTACTAGATACCGATGACTGTTCATAAGTCATTTGCTTGCTGGTGAATGTTGCTGATTCTCCAAAGTGCCAAAGTTGATAAGTGTTTAGTAGGTGTTGACATCAATGACAAAACCATACCAAAATACCAACAATATCCCCCTTTGGCATTGATGGCAACACAAGATGGAAAAACCATCAAAGTGCCAAAATAGAAATGCCAAATACCAAAAAAACAACAATCTCCCGAAAGAGATCATAACCAGAAATCAAAATACAGATACAGAAAGTAATAATCTCTCTCAAAATAACAATCTCTCCCCTTGGGAGCAACATATGTTTTCCTTGTGTTTTTCATGTGTTTTCCTTGTGTTTTTCCATACCAATCTCTCCCCCTTTGACATCAAATGCCAAAGTAAAAGATACAAAATACTAACCAATTCAGTATACCAACTACTCCCCCTGAGAAGTAGCTTCCTCATCAAAGCCGAAATAAAAGATTTCTCTATTAATTATGCTGGTTGATGACAATGATCAACTGTCTAAGTTTCTACCGGTGGGGGTATGACCCCAAGCTGATATTTGAGATATTCAAAAGTCTCCTTAGGCAGAGGTTTAGTGAAAATATCTGCAATCTGTTCTTTAGTATTCACATAAACTAGTTTTATCTCTTTTGCTTCAACATGTTCTCTTAGAAAATTTAGTTTGATAGAAACATGTTTGATTTTAGAATGTAATACCGGATTCTTAGATATATCAATTGCTGCAGTGTTATCACAATAGATAGTAATAGGTTCCTTGCATTTTACCTTTATGTCCTTCAACATTTTCTTAAGCCATAATACCTATGTACAGTTAGTTGCTGCTGCAACATATTCTGATTCTGCTATTGATAAAGATGTACAACTTTGTTTCTTACTTAACCAAGAAAATAGTCTGCTTCCAAGAAAAAATGCTCCACCGGTGGTGCTTTTTCTATCATCCACATCTCCTACCCAATTTGCATCTCTATATGCACATAGTTCAAAGTTTTCATCTATAGGATACCATAATCCAAGATCTGAATTGCCTTGTAAGTACCGGAAAATCCTTTTTACTGCTGATTCATGAATTTCTCTAGGATTACTTTGAAATCTTCAAACAATACATACTGCATTCATGATATCAGGTCTGGTTTGTGTCAGATATAGTAAAACTCCTATCATAGATCTGTACCTAGTCAGATTAAAAGTAGTAGATTCATCCCTTAGTGATAATTTGTCATTTGTAGTCATAGGTATGCTTACCGGTTTAGAGTTCTCCATCCCAAATTTCTTTAGTAACTCTTTCAAGTACTTGGATTGACTCAAGAATATACCTTTATCAGTCTGAGAAATCTGCAATTCTAAGAAGAATTTTATTTCTCCAATCATAGACATTTCAAATTCTTGCTGCATTTCAATAGAAAAGCCTTTACATAATCCATCTTCTCCTCCAAAGATTATATCATCAATGAAAACTTCTATAACCAAGATTTCATCATTAGTCACTTTATAATATAAAGTACTGTCTGCATTACCTTTAGAAAAACCAATTTTCAAAAGATACTTCTCTAACCTTGCATACCAAGCTCTTGGAGCTTGTTTCAACCCATACAATGCTTTCCTTAACCTGCAAATCATATCTTTGTTGTCTGTCAAAGAAAATCCATCAAGTTGTTCAATGTAAACTTCTTCTTCAAGATCTCCTTTCAGAAATGCACATTTAATATCCATTTGATATACTTTGTAGTTCTTGTGTCCTGCAAAAGCCAAGAATAATCTAACTGCCTCAATTCTGCCTACTGGTGCAAAGGTTTCATTATAATCATTTCCTTCTTTCTGAGAATATCCTTTACACACTAGTCTTGCTTTATTTCTGATTACCTTGCCATCTTCATTAATTTTGTTTCTAAATACCCATTTGGTTCCAATCACATTTTTATCTTTAGGCTGGGGAACTAATGTCCAAGTGTTATTCTTCTCAATTTGTTCTAATTCTTCTTCCATAGCTTTAATCCAATATTTATCTTCACATGCCTCATTAACAGATGATGGTTCAATTTGAGAAATAATACATACCTCTTCATTTGACAATCTTCCTCTTGTCATAACTCCTTTATACTTATTTCCAATTATCTGATCTTCAAAATGATTTAGTCTTACATACCGGGGTGTCTTGGTTTGTTGCTATTCCTCAGTTACAGTGGAATTTTCAGATGATATCGAGGTAGCTGGATCTTCATTTTGTACCAGTGGGTTTAGTGTAGGTTCATTTGTCAAAATTTCTGTTGCCAGTTTAGAGTCTATATACCTTAAAGTTCCTCTAAATTGTTCATCAATCTTCACATTTGTACTCTCAACAATTTTCTACAATCTTTTGTTAAAACATCTATATGCCTTACTCTTAGATGAATAACCAAGAAATATTCCTTCATTGCTTCTAGGATCAAATTTGCCAATATACTCATCTCTTCTGATATAGAATTTACTTCCAAAAATTCTAAAATATTTAAGAGTAGAAGTGATACCAAACCATAGTTCATGAGGGGTCTTACCAGTTTCATCTTTGATGTGAACTTTGTTGAATGTATAAACCATTGTACTTACTGCTTCTCTCCAATATACATGTGGTAGGTTTTCTTTTGATAACATACTTCTTGCTGCATCCAAGATAGTTCTATTTTTCCTTTTAACAACTCCATTCTGCTGTGGTGTCTGAGGTGCTGATAGCTGTCTTCTGATTCCATTTACTTCATAGAATGTATTAAATTCCTTAGATGTAAATTCTCCTCCTTGATCTGATCTCAAACATTTGATTTTCTTACTGGTTTCATTTTCTATCATAGCTTTGAATAGTTTAAACTTTCCAAGTGCTTCTGATTTTTCTCTGAGAAAAGTAACCCAACACATTCTAGAATAGTCATCAATGATTAGCATGAAATATCTATCACCTTGTACACTTTTAGTTCTAGCTGGACCACATAAATCAATATGAATTAAGTCAAAAACATTATTAGATTTTTCTACAATACTTTTGAAAGTAGCTCTAACTTGTTTTCCAAATTGACATTCCTTACATACTGTATTGTGAGGTTTGACAATTTTAGGTAAATCTCTAACTGCCTTAGTAGTACTGATTTTCACCATGCAATCAAAATTTACATGACAGAGTCTCTTATGCCATAGCCAACTTTCATCAATATGTGCAATCAAGCATGTCTTTTCACTATTATTCAAATTAAAGATATTACCTCTAGTTTGATTACCAGTTGCAATTTCCAAACCAGTTCTATTCATGATTTTGCATTTTCCATTTTTGAATTCTAACTGAAATCCTTTCTCAACTAATTGACCAATGCTCAAAAGATTATGCTTTAAACCTTCAAAATAGTAGACATTGTCAGTATTATTGTTTCCATCAAGAGATATTGTACCCTTACCTTTGATCAAACAAGCTTTATCATCTCCAAATCTTACAAGACCTCCATTATACTCCTGAAAAGTTAGGAATTTACTTTTATCACTAGTCATATGATGTGAGAAACCTGAGTCAATGATCCATTCATCCTTAACTTCAACTTTAGTTGCCAAGGCCTGTTCTACTGGTTGAGTAGTAGGTGCCGGTTGATATTCTATTATAGCAACAAAGACCCATCCATTGTCTGCTGGATCCTCATCAAAATCATCAGTCACTCCTTCATCAGCAATGTAACAAGATTTGTCTTTATTATTCTTAAATCGGTATCTTTGATATTTAGGGTTAGGCTTGTATGTCCTTCTAGCTTCTTCTCTTAGTCTAGCATGTCTATCAGAGCATCTTGAAGCCATATGACCAATCTTATTCTAGTTAAAACATTTAAAGGGTGCTTTACCTTCATACTTACTTCCAACTGGACCTTTAGGCATTTTCCTTGCAAATAGTGCTTCAAGTTCTTCAAGTTATTCATTTTCTTTCCTGCTTTCTTCAAGTTCTCTTGCATAAAAGGCTTTCCAATCAGACTTGTCAAATGATGGTGCAGATGATGTAAATGCTTTAAAAGCTAAATCTATCTTTATAGTAGCAATAGGACCAAATTCCTCAATTTCAAAAGCTGAATGTTTTCCAATCAATGTATCCCTAGTTACTGATGTATTAGGCATTGTTCTTAACTCATTTATAGCAGTGACTTTCATTTTATATGCCAATGGAAATCCTCTTAAAACTTTTGAAACAATTTCATCCTCACTTAAAGTTCCTCCACAACATTTAATACCTAAAACAATTTCATTTACTCTTTCCATAAAAGAAGAAATCCTTTCATCTTCTTCCATTTTCAGATGTTCATACCTGACCCAGAAGCTTTCAAGTTTTGCAATCTTGACTATGGAATCTCCTGCATTTAGTGTTTCCAAATGATCCCAAATAGCTTTAGCAGTAGACCTATCTGATAATCCCATGATTTGGGGTGAACTCACAATACTGGTTCCCACTTTTTGACCAACTTTGACACTTAGATGAACATTTTGCAAAAAACCTTCACTTTCCAACACCTATAACTTTTAAATCCTTAAGAATTTGAAGATGATGTAAACTAGTGATTTGTAACATCCTTTTTGTAGATTCTAAATATATTTTTTTCAAATTTTTTTGAATAAAATTTTATTGATTTTTCTATCTCCCTCAAAAGTAGTTTTTTACAGGAAACAACATTTTTTAAGAGTGATGTGGATCCCAAAACGTATAATTTTTTTTCTATAAATGATAAAAACTTATCTCTTTTAAATTTTGGTTTGTAACATTAATACCCAGGGCATGCAGTTGGCTTGATAGTGATATGTTGAATATTTTTTATTTTATTAAGTTTTGAAGTCCGACTAATTATAATTTAGATATAGGTGTACGTTTAAACACATAACTTGCTCTATATATATCAAAATTAAGTTTTGTTTTTTTTTTTAGAAAGAAGACATCAATACCTAGGGCATAGATATTTTTTAGAAATATTTTGAATTAGTTTGCTATTTTTCCCAATGCATTGAACAAAGAAGTTCATGTTCGGTGAAAAACCTACATTCATAAAAAATAAAATAAAAATATATTAATAAACTTAAATATATTAAAAATTATACTATTTGGAAAGCTTATAATAAGGACTAAATCCTCAAAAAAACAAAACTTCTAAATGAATTCGTTTGACCCCTCAAAAGCTAATGTAAAATTGGCTTTTTATCAGCATTTGATAGATGCAAAGGAGACTCCATTGCAAGTATGATTTAGAAGTAGAGAGGTTCTATCCAAGAAATTTTGATCTAAGAGCCTTTGATCTAACTCTCTTCAATTAATTACTTCAAATGGGACCTCTTAAAGCTTAAATAATTATATTTTCCAAAAAATGTATGATTTCAGCAAAAATCAGGATGTACCAAAAAGTGGGAACCAGCTTTGTGAGTTCACCCTTTGTTGATTTGATAATGCGCTCAAAAGTGCTTGTCTTGCTTTGCAATCAGTTTCTTCATCTTTAGTCAAGCTAGGTGGATTGGGCTGACTCTGAGTAGGATCAGTATAGCCATTATTTATAACATCCCAGATGTCCTTTCCAATGCAATTTAAATGTGTCTCCATTCTAATCTTCCATATGCCATAGTTGGTTCCATCAAGTTTAGGACTGTCCTTCTTGAAATAGTTAGTGGACATTTGATCTCCTCAAGCTGTTAAACGTCTACAAAAGAGGAATAGGCTCTAATACCAATTGTTAGGTCCCAGAGACAACTGAGAAGGGGGGGGGGGTGAATCAGTTGTCAAACAAATTCAAACCAAAAATAACTTAACCAACTTAATGCTTAATACCGGCAAACTAGCCTAATATGCCGGTAGACAGTTTTAATAGTTAATTGCAATACCGGTAAGGATTAATGCATGAAACAAAAAGACAAAGTCATCCACAACACATAACACCAATATTTGTACGTGGAAACCCTATAAGGGGAAAAACCATGGTGGGAAACCTTACCCACAATCAGATGATACTACTGTAGATAGTAAGTGTATACAAATGGGGTTTGCACATGCAAAAAGGCCAAGCACCTAGAGCTCACTGGTCAATCACAAATGGGAGTCACACTGACTACAATTGGATGGTTACATCCAATAAGAATGTACTGCTTAAATTAGCATTTTTCTATGCAGGATTCAGTACCAGTGTAGTTCTGATTGTCTTCACAAAAACCCTCCTTTAACCCTCAAATGATGTGTGTGTGTATAGCTCTACTTATTCTCACATATACCTTCACACAATTCTTTTTTGCATTCCTCACTTGATCTTACAAATAAGATCTTACATTTATACCATACCCTAAGACCAATTTTAGTTGATCGGCTCTAAAGGATAATACAATAAAATCAATTTACAAATAAATTAATGTCCAATGCAATAACCGATTCAACATGTCGGCTTAATGCATTTACAACAATAATAAGTCATCTCCATAGTGTGCCATGCTGATCTGGAAAAGATAAACCTGCCGGTGTAACCTGGACCTATTTGCCGGTAACATCAAATATGCAAATAAGAATATGCCAATTAACAAACCTTCAATACAAAGTGTCCAAATGATGTCATATTCCAAGTGTTGATGATCATTATATCTTGCCGGTGTACCAGATACCAGTGACTATTCATAAGTCATTTGCTTGCTAGTGAATGTTGTTGATTCTCCAAAGTGCGAGAGTTGATAAGTGTTTAGTAGGTGTTGACATCAATGACAAAACCATACCAAAATACCAACACACCCTTACCATTTCATCTACTCATTCCATTTCCACTTTGCTCCTAGACTTGGATTAACAAGAATTAGAAAATGCCTTACTTATTGAGGATCAAAAATCAAGCTTTGAAAAAGAAAAATCTAAAAGTCAAAAATAAAGAAAAGTCCTTCAATCCAAATCCAAATCAAAAGCTACTGGACTCTATAAAAAATCAAAGTCAAGGATAAAAATCCTATAAAGGAAAAAGAACAAGAGTTGATCTCCCCAAATATCAAAATAACTGGGGGCAAAAGTTCTTAAATTTTAAGTCAAAAGGTATACTTGTTGATCCTTAGTCTCCATCATGTCGTGCTACTTTAAATTGTTTTCACAATATAAGCCTTCATCTCTCATCCACTTGTTCCACACATCCATTCCCTTTTGGTGATTCATCACATCAATGGACCTTAAATGTAACTTCCTTGAGATTCTTTGTTATCAGAGATGCCCAAACTTCTTTAGGTGACACGTATATGGACCTACGTAGTTCACACATTAGTAATTCTACCTTAGTTCCTTCATCAAGGAAGACAATAAATGGATAAACACATCATTCAATCAAGGAATGATGCAACTATAATAAAAAGGTAAAGCCTCACACATTTGAGGTAGGTGACTTAGTGTTCAGAGAGAATCCTAATAATTAGCAAGATAGAGAAAATAAGGGTAAGTTTGAACCAAATTGGCTTGGCCCTTATGTCATAACAATAGTATGTGGATAAAGTGTATGCCATCTCTCAACACCAGATGTAGAACCTTTAGATGATCCTATTAATAGCATGCACCTTCACAGGTTTTACACATAGGTTTTTAGAGTATCCTAATAAAAAATACAAAAAATATAATAAAAAAAAAAAATTGTCACTATGGTGAAAACTTAGCAAATACGAACCTTGTTACATGAAAAAAATAGAAAAAAAATTAGAAAAAGAAAAGAGAAATAGATTATTTCCAATGGTGAAAACCACTTCGATGGAACTCTAGGCAAGTAACATGGTGAAAACCATGTTATTGGTTCCATGTGTAGAGACTTTTCTCCTCCCTCCTTCAGGATTCAATCTCACCCTTTCACTTTGTGCACACTCATAGCTTACCATCCCATAATAAATTTATCTATTCCCATCATGTCTTTTTATTGATCTACCTAATATTGGTTTGTCATACATTATAAACCCCTTTTCACCCTTTCCTTCCATGATAGATTAGGACCAATCTATAACTGGGGAAAAATCGTAAATCTAGAGATGGAAGTGGAACCTTGAACATCACATGTTTTGAGGAGAACCATCTTTTCATTAATCCTTTTTGTGCACAATCCACAACTAAAAGGTCACTTGCATTGCCAATCTTCAATAAAGTTTCATTCTTCTCCATAATAAAAGTATCATTTTCATGGATTTAGTCAGTTTCAGGTGAGACACAATCAGTAGTGGACTTTCAAGAAATCAAATATTTCAGTAGACTCTAGAAATGACACATTTTTTCAACATTATCTATCCTTTATTAGGAAAACAACATTGTGACCAGATTAAACGTGTTAACATATGTGGCAAGAGACACTAATAGTTCGAGGATTACAGTTTATGCTAGTGTCAAGTCTTGGTTTTCTTTTGATTTCTTTTGGTGACATGTCTTTTAACTTTTCTAGGATATCTCTAACTAGAGATGTTATCTATGGGTGGCTTTGACTAGAAAGGAGAGGATGGGGTGTGTTCACCTATTTTGCTAGTTGTATATTGTCTCTTAGTAATACTATGGCTTGTCCAAGGACATGAGGACTCTGCACGAATTTAGTGTGAATTGGTGTATTCCTTATTTGTGACTATCTGATCTCCATGAAAATAGGTACAATGACTTTCTAGGTTGAACACATATCTGAATGGTCATAACCTATTTGCTATAATAAAGCTCAATGATGATAAAGCACAAGAAGCTCTTTTCACCTCCATATCTTCTACCTTCGTTCCCCCTTTTTTCCATTTTTCCTCCATTGTCCCTTCATGAGTCTGTGTAGCTTGCTATCACATGACTAAGTAATAATGACATGGAAAAAATATCTATATCTCATGTAGTGTTCATCTGCATTATCACATGTTAGTAAATTTCATCATATGCATATAGAAATCATAATAGCATCACATCCTACACACACCACTTATTAGTACCTCATATAAGAATTTGTATTACATCCATTCATTTGCATCCTCATATATAACATAAGTATAAGAACAACATAAAAATAATGCATCACATCATGTATATATTTCATTGCATCATATAAGTAATCATAGATCATCATAAACACACATCCATACCATAAGCATCATACATAGACTGCATCATCATATATAATTATCACATCAAATCATATAGAAACATCACAAAAGAACACACACATATAATCGCTGCAAAGAATAGGTCATCTCATATATATATATATCAAAAATATTAGTGTCATGATATAATGATGTCAAAATATCACATGGCTACAAAATCATCTGAAGGTGTCTATATCATCTTACAAAAAAAAAATGGATCCAAGAGATCTATGCTGAAGACCCTCCCTTGGAGCCGATGGGCCTCGAGGAAATCTGAGCACTTCAAGGCCCAACCCTTGGATTATCTCTCCTTCCCCCACCTATGGACCTTGGTGGTGGTGGTGGACCCATAATCTAACTATTGGATGTCCTTCGCCTATCCTCTATTTCCACTTGGTCATCATTTGTAAGTTTTGGCAACAACACATTGCACATGATCCTATCTTGCTAGAGCACTCGCCAAATTCTATCAATTTGATAGCTTATCCTATACTCATCTTTACAACCTATCTTTCTAGAACACTCACTGAATTTTATCAATTACAACCTACCTAGACAAAGATGTACTAAGGCGAAGCCTATATGAGCCATCACTACATATACACAATTTTACCTTTCATCCTTCTCTTTTCTAGCCATTCTCTCTTGTTGAGAGATTATTTGCATTTTTTTTCAAAAAATTTCATCCAATCTCTTGAGGGGGCATATCATTCCCTTCTTGGGGAAACTTTGTATTAGTTTATCTTCTTTGAAACCACACAATAAGTTGCATTGTCTCAAAGACGGGAAAAATGTAGACACCTAAAATTGTCCTAACTTAATTAAATAAATATTTTATTTATTTAATTTTTTTATCCTAAGCCTTCTATTAATTAAATATATTTTTATTTATTTAATTAATTCATTAATCCTCTTCTAGTCTTTCCTTATTTAAATATATATTTTTTATTTATTTGAATTATCTTTTCCCTAAATTAAATAAATATTTTATTTATTTAATTGGTCCCACTTCCTCTATTAATTAAATGAATTTTTATTGCTTTAATTAATTCATTATCTTTTTCTCTTCATGACAGATGTCATTTATCTCTTAATTTTCCTCTACCTACCCCCTTCATTATTTTATTATTTTTTAACTTACCCTTTAATCCTAGCTGACTATTTATTTATTTCACCTCTTAATCTTATCCCTCCATTTCCTAAAGTGTCTTGTATATAAGAGGATTCCTTTATCCTTTCATAATCCTAGTCTAATCCAACAATCTAATCAAACATTATTTATTCAATCAAGCAACTTCACAACCAAAATCTGTTCTTTGTTGAGCTCTTGTGCACAATACAAAAATCTGAGACAAAATATATCAAAAAATATCAATGGAGATCAAACCCTACTTGGCATGTGAATGGTATTACTGTTTCAATTTTTTGATTTGCATGTTCTTAGGTTTCTTCATTGGTGTATGGTGAATGTATTTTTTGTAGAACTAGGGTTTTTCTTTTGTTTGGATCTTTGTGGTTTTGCAATAGTTTGCCATCATCATTTTTTCACCATATGCAAGTATTATTGAGGTGGCCAACTAAAACCTAGAGGTGATAGAATGGAGGTGAGTTTTTCTTTTCAATTAACTGATTCTATTTTCCTAGATTAGAGTCCATAATAACCGACCATGGTATGATTTTGAGAGGTTCAAATCTAACACAAAACTAAGAAACAACCATCCCAGTTCTATCTTTTGCAACAAAATCAATGGAACGGAATTGTCCAAAGAATTAGAAACCCTAACAATAATCTCCTCAACCTAATTCTAGATCAAGACCTACAGGCACATCCAAGTAGGAATAGAACTTGCAAGATGTGCAACAAGGTGCAACCTTGGGTGACATTTACATAGAGAAATTATTTTCTTATTGAAAAATGAGGGGCCAAACATGAAAGCATAAAAGTAATCCTCCTTAAGAGAAAAAGTGAGGCAAAAGAGGCCTTTTGAAAGCAAAGAGACAAAGAAGTTACCTTTCACGATTTAGTGAGTATAAGCCCACTTTTTAATAGACTAATGCAAGAGCATCGGAGTAGTTCAAACCCAATTTGATCCCGATGAGATATCGATCCTAGTATTAGTCTGATATTGGTATGTTCTTACTGGTTGGCCTTGTAATGTATGGATCGAAGATGAATCGGGTTGCGGGTGGTTCCTGTAACTTGCAGATCATTGAGCGATATCATTTTGGGCCTTGATCGATGTTTTTGGAGGAGTGTGTGAAGTTCTATACATTTTGAAGATGTTCTTGGTGATTTGGGCTAAAATGTTATTGTTTAAACATTTCATCTTGAACTGGTTGGTCTTGGGTCAACCTGATCGAGTTGTTATTACTTGTGGATGGTATAAAGGGAAAGTTTACAGATTCATTTTGCGGGACATTGGTCGGAGAAAGAAAAGATCGAGGGAAGATGTAGTTTCTCGAGAGATTTTGGTCCAAGGGGACTGAAGTCTAGATGGAATGAGGTTAGGATCAGTGCAGTCTGTTACCAAAGGCTTATTTGTCCGACAGAAGGTCTAGGTGAACTCACAATGTTGGTTCCCACTTTTTTGTACATCCTGATTTTTGTTGAAATTATACATTTTTTAGAAAACATAATGATTTAAGCTTTAAGAGGTCCCATATGAAGTAATTAATTGAAGAGAGTTAGATCAAAGGCTCTTAGATCAAAATTTCTTGGACAAAACCTCTCTACTTATAAATCATACTTGCAATGGAGTCTCCTTTGCATCTATCAATGTTGATAAAAAACCAATTTTACATTAGCTTTTGGGGGGTCAAATGAATTCATTTGGAACTTTTTATTTTTTAAGTATTTAGCCCTTATTATAAGATTTCCAAATAGTATAATTTTTAATATATTTATAGGAGTTGAGAAAAAATCAACTCTACAGCTCCCAATTGATAAGTTGCATGCAAACCTGTCATAGAAAAAGAGAAGCAAAAAAGCTATGGAGGCCAGAATTTAAAGATCCAGAAAAGAGGAGTAATATTGATTGTGCAACAAGAATGCAATTCAATAATTATAGCTGTTATGAAAATACAAAGAGAGAATCCTTATAGGAGGATACTCGAAACCCTAAAGAATTATAAGATTCATAAGTTTAGCTTAAGCATAGAGTATAGTAGACTAATACTTAAATAAATAATTACTAGATAATAAAAGATTACTCTAACACCCCCCCTTAATATGAACTTAGGGAGTAGCTAAAAAACACTAAGGACTAAAAAAACATGTAAAAAATGCATGAAAGCAACAATGGATCCCGACAACTAGGCCTGATGAGGTACCCAAGTACAATAAAATCTCTATAAAGTGGAGAAAAAGGAGAAAACTCTGTGGGAATAAAACTCCTCCCCAATAAGAGATGAAAGCTCAAGTGAAGGACTAAGAAACCTCCAAACAAGAGTGTTCCAAAAGATAGGAATAAAAATAAGAGAATGAAGAACACCACTGAAGCATGAAATAGTTACAAACATTGTTGAAGAGTACCTGGTAATCTGAAGGACCTCCATTGAAATAGAACATGACCAGGTAGAGAAGACTATAATCTACATGAGTGCCCTCAAATGACACTACTCGAATTAGATGGAAAACAAAGGAAAACAACTGAACTCAAAGATACAAATGACATAAAACACCAAAGCCTGAAGATCTAATCAATCGAACCAAGGAAGCATTAGAAAAAAAGGACAAAACTCCTCATAATGTTGAAAAGGGAGAGGGACAAATACACTGAAAAAATGGCCAACAAGAATTGCATGACGAAGAACCTAAAACATTGAAGGTGCAGATAAAGTACATAGTTTTGTGGAAGGAACACTCACTTGACACACATCATGAGGCTAATGTCGTGAAAGGAACACTCACATGACAAAGGTAGATAGAAAACAAAGGCAAACATCAACCCCGTATGACACTTTATAAGTAGTGCATGTACAATAAGGCACAACATGTGCAAGATCCCAAGTATACAGCGGATGGTGGCACTTTATCTTAATGCATTTGTATAAATAAAATGCTACAATGATGAGAAGAGACAAAAGAATGGAAACAAAAAGAATAGCCAAAGATGAGACATCCTACTCAAAGAAAGAGATCCCAGGACCTGAAACATCCAAGATATTCATCAGAGTGTTGAAAAGAAAAAAGAAAAAAAAAAAATACCTAGAGCAAAATTTGGAAAGAAAAATCATATGAATGGAAAGAACACAGAACAAGCTTTCCAATGATATTAAGTTTTTGAAAAATGGAGTTCAGATGCTCAAGTTATGTCTCCCGGAGTGCAAAAAGGAACCATTGACTTTGACAGAAAAAAAACCATGAAGAAAGAAAAATCAAAAGTTCAAACCTCCAGATCTGGATAGAGCTCGGAAAGAGCTTTTTGGCGATATAAGATTTGTCAAAAAACACCTCTGTATGCCCAAGATACGGCCAAAAGAAAAATACCCTCTTTTAGGGCATAAAAAGGGTAAAAAAAAAATTCAAAAAATTTCTTGACGAAAAATTTTCTGACTCATTTGTAGGTGCAGCCGTACGGATCTATGTGCCTCAAAAAATGTGCCAATAAAAAATAATGTCCTTGATGCCCCTGTCACCAAATTTAGGCAAATTATATATCAAAATTCATGGAATCAGCCTTCTAAATCCAACCGTGAGGTCCTTTTGACACCAAAATGTACCAACAAATCAGCTACCCCCAGAAATAGAAAAAAACAACTGCACAAACCCCCGTATACACAGATCTGAAGAACAAGACCCAAAATCCCTCATGAAGAGAACAAGGACATGCAGATCTAGAGCTCTAATACCATATAAGAGTTGAGGAAAAATCAACTCTATAGCTCCCAAAGATCACCTGCATGCAAACCTGTCATCGAAAGAGAGAAGCAAAAAAGCTATGGAGGCCAGAATACATAGATCCAGAAAAGAGGAGTCATATTGATTGTACAACAAGAATGCAATTTAATAATTACAGTTGTTATAAAAATCCAAAGAGAGAATCCTCATAAGAGGATACTAGAAACCCTAAAGGAGAAAACCCTAAATAATTATAAGATTCCTAAGTTTAGCTTAAGCATAGAGTATTTTTATTTTATTTCTTATGAATGTAGGGTTTTCACCAAACATGAACTTCTTTGTTCAATGCTTATGGAAAAATAGTAAATGCCACCCGAAAATTTCTGAAAAATATTTACGCACTAGGTATTGAAGTCCTCTTTCCAACAAAAAAGAAAAAAATAATTTTCGTTACATATACAACAAGTTATGTAATATCAAATGGACATAGGGAAAAATTACAGTTAGTTCGACTTCAAATCTTAATAAAATATAAAATATTGAAGATAATGTTCCAAAACCAATTGCAAACACTAGATATAGATGTTACAAAACCAAATTCTAAAGAATCACATTCATATCTATTATAGAAAAACAATTATGCTATAGAGAGTGAGTATCACTCTTTAAAAATGTTGTTTTTTGAAAAAAACTTGTTTTTGAGGGAGATAGAAAAATGGAAGCAAATTGATTCCAAAAATTATCAAAAAATATTTTTAGGATCTCATAAAAAATTACACAAATCACTAGTTCACATCATCTATAAATTCCTTATGGTTTAGAAGTAATAGGTGTTTGAATATCAAGTTTTTTCTGAAATGAATATTGTAGTGTCAAAGCTAGCAAAAAAGTGTAACCCACTATTGTGGGTTCACTCGATAGATCTTAGATTTGTGTTGAATGGATTGTTTTATAATCCCGCCCTGTGGTCAAGCATGTGTAGCCACTGAATGCATATGAAATTCATCAAATGGTTATAATGATTGATTTATCTTGTTATTGGTTATATCATGTATTACTTCTACTAGTTAGGTTTCTCTTTAGCTACTTACCAGTTATATCTTGTGTTGTGTTACCAGTTGTCGGTATCTTGCATCCAGTGTTTTGTGTTATAGGTTGCAAGGTGGGGGTGTCCTTCATTGGATCTCCCTACCTTGACTGGGTCAAGTGGTATCAGAGCTAGTTATGAACTTGTTGATCGAAGAAGACCTAGTTATGTACCGGTTGGCTGGAAAGGAAGTTGAGGCAGCTTGTAGACTTATTCAGATCACTGAATGTGAGGCAGTGCAAGGCTTGAAAGAAGACCGCTGAACCTAGAGCTTGAGCTTGAGGTAGCTAGTGGGTGGAGACTTGAACAGATCGCTGAACTGAGGCAGGCTGTAGGGTGGACCGATAGATCACTGAGGAGAGGCAACCAAAACCTATACTCAGACTATCAAACCCCTGAGGCAGTTGCAAGTACCTATTGAAAGATTGCCAAACTAGATCAAGTGATTGGACTCACTTTTCAGTTAACCTCGAGAGTCTGATGTAGGAACATCGAAGTAGTTCAAACCGAAATTTGTATTTGATCCCAGTGAGATATCGATCTTGGTATTAGTCTGGTATTGGTATGTTCTTACTGGTTGGTCTTGCAGTGCATGGAGAAAAGATGAATTGGGTTGCAGGTGGTTCTTGTAACTTGCAGATAATTGAGCAATGTTATTTTGGGCCTTGACCGATGTTTCTGGAGGACCGCGTGAAGTTCTATGCATTTTGAAGTTGTTCTTTGTTATTTGGGCTGACATGTTATTGTTTACATGTTTCATCTTGAACCGGTTGGTCTTGGGATGACCTGATCGAGTTGTTATTACTTGTGGATGCTATAAAGGGAAAATTTAGAGATTCATTTTGCAGGACAGAGGTCAAAGAAAGAAAAGATTGAGTGAAGATGTAGTTTTTGGAGAGATTCTGGTCCCACGGGATTGAATTCTAGATGGACTGAGGTCTAGATTAGTGCAGACTATTACCGAAGGCTTATTTGTCGAGAAGAAGGTCTGTAGATCTTAGATTTGTGTTGTATGGATTGTTTTGTAATCTTGGGTTGTGGTCCAACATGTGTAGCCACTGAAGGCATATGTAATTCACTAATTGGTTATAATGATTGATTTATCTCCAGTTACTGGTTATATTATGTGTTACTTCTACTAGTTAGGTTTCTCTTTACCTTCTTACCAGTTATATCTTGTGTTGTGTTACCGGTTGTCGGTATCTTGCATGGTGTTTTGTGTTATAGGCTACAAGGTGAGGATGGCCTTCATTGGATCTTCCTACCTTAACTACTTCATAGACCCTAAGTTGGGGCATCTATCAAAAAACCTCCCAACCAAAGAGTTTTCCATCTAAGACAAAGACCAGTCCAAAGAGGGGTTGTTGATTTTAATAACCATTCCTTCCTCAAGATTTACAATTTAGACACTATTAGAATTTTTGAATTGACTCCCTCAAAAGTTTATTTCTAGAGAAGTTAGGGGTCTAAAATGTTGGAAATGGCTATCAAAAAATATTTGGGAATATAGGAGAACCTACTAACTAAGCCTTGGGGCCTTACTGCTAATGTGCTATGGAAAAAAGTTGCATCAACATATAAACTAGGGAAACCCTACACATCAGGTCAAGGGACTCACCTGACATCTCACACATCTGAGCGATCTAATAACATGTTATCTAAGAAAAGATAAATTTCACTAGATTAGTGGAGCTCCTCCACACCATGAGGAACCTACCCATCTACAAGCAAGGTAGGAGATTCTCGCCCACAACTCACCACTCATTTAAAGAAAAAAGACTAATAAATTATGTTAATTAGTAAATATTTTTTAGGTTTTAAGGTGGGGTAGTGGCATGGATATGAGTGTATGATATATTTTACTATCTACAAAAGCTAAATGTGAATGTATGTATTATAAACATAAACTTATCGTAGAAAGATAATACAAAACCAAAGATAGAAAGGTAAACATTACAATCGCAACCATATTAGATATGTGAGCTTACATAAAACCATTTCAAATCTATTCAAATATATTATTTACTGAGAAAACAAATTTCATAAATAATAATCCCACAAATATAAGGGATTAGAAATATAGAAGATTTTTTTTTCAATATTGCATGGATTGTAGGAACCAATCCATATTTTTGTCAAAAAAAATAGGATATGTTATGCATATGACAACAAACAACCTTACATATCATTTTAGGTCTAACCTTTTTCTTTCCATACATCTTTGTGAATGCCACATACACTATGACTCATAGCTATTTAATAAATCTTCAAATGCACTTTAAATTGGCGACAAAATGTAAATATGAAATTTTCATAAATATTTCATTCCTTTTTTTTTCCACCTCATTTGGAGAAAAACTCCAACATTTGAATACCAACATCTTTATACATAGACATTCCTATATATTATTTTATTAAGAATTTATTACATATGTCTCTAGCCCTGCCTTCATATAACCATTGACCAATCATATTTAACCATTTATTCATAATGCAAAATATTTTTTGCAACCATAAGGTTGAGTTTCTAATCATGGACTTCACCTCACATCTTCAAAATTCAAAATTTGAATTGTTTGAATGGTCAATTTATTTTTCATGGGATAGAGACTTGTCAAAAGTAGTTACATTAATACTCATAAATTTTAGATATTTTGAGCATATTATAAGAATGATTAGAATATCAAGCAAAGAATCCAATAAAAAGGTACAATTTAAGTGATGGTAGAAGTTTGAAAAGTTATTGTGATTACAATATATAAAAAGCAAATCTTTTGAAAATAAATAAATAGAAAATGTAAAAATGAAATACCACAATCATGATTATAACATCAAGTAAATAATTTCCTACATTCTAAAACAAATAAATTATTATAAACTAGAAACAAAACATACATAATATTCTTAAGAATTTTATTAAAATATATAAAAAAAAATTTATTCAATAATTAAAAATAATTAAATAATAACATAATTACAATTTAAAAACTATTTGTAAAAATTCTTATAATGATAATATTCAATAGAAAAAAAGCTTCTATTAAAAAAAATAAAAAATTGTAGTACAATTAAACCAAAATAAATAAACAAAATAATAACCCTTTGAGAATTTCTTTCTTATAATTTTGTAATGAAAGGTAAATAAACCTCAAAATTTATATTCTCTATTCTAGGAGTTTGGATATTTTCATAGGTTGGTCAGGCTGTCTAATGTTAGGGGAAGGACCATCCCTGCTTTATTTAGTGTATCTATTCTTCTTTTGTAAAAGATATTCTGTTAATGGGCCTTTGGTCTAGTGGTGAAGTTGAATGGCTACAAATGAGCCTACCAGAAATTAAGTCTTGTTGAGTGCCAGGTTCCTACATCATAAGAAATTTGGCCCCGTATTGAATGGCAAAAAATACCTAGACCTCCATCAGAAAAAATATATCTATAAAATTAAAGTTTTACATTTTCAAGATAGTCATGTCCAATCAATCGCATTCTATTCTATACAAGGGTCCGTAACCATTTTATTTAACTGTATTTATTCCTTTTTTTTAAAAGATATCCAGAGAATCAACCAAACAATCATGTTCAATCAATCGCTTTGTGCTGCGTTTCAGGGACCATAGATGTTTCATTTAATTTTATTTATTCTTCTTTTGAAAATATATTCAGAGAACCAATACTTTACTTGTGCTGCATTGAATGCCAAAAGATGTCCCAAAATAACCAATGCTTTACTTTTCCTAAGATGCCTGTATTCTTTTGTATTCCCCACAGACAAATGTCTCTGAATAATTGAGCCGATAATTACGGATGTATACAAATGATGCCTCTATCTCAGAATTTCAATTGCTTAAAAGATTGTCTGCTGTCCAACTAATAATGCACCGTTTCCTTTTCATTTGGAAATTGCGTACAACATTTCATTCAAATTTATTTTATTCACTCACGGCAGACAAGATAATTATAGGCAAAATAACGTGTTTGAAAAGATCCTTCCGTTGATTAGAAGAGGGCCCAACCCAAATTCTGATCAGTGAGCACTTTGGATTTATTGCTTTTTTCTGTTCCAATCCTTTCAACTTCCATAAAATGACAAACTATCTTTATCGCATATAGATTAATCTTGTATTCATTGTTTTTTAAAATGTTCGAATTCGAAATTGAAGGGTGTCCTATGATTACGTTTCTATAGTAATTTGGCCTCTCTTTTATATTTTCTTGCGTAGTTTGAAAGATGCTCCAACATATCAAAGTTTCTCATATGAACTTTTTTATAAAGAAAAATTATGATAAGTATATATATGTTTGAAGAATGCTCAAACATATCAACTTTAATCTTGTTTTGACAATATATTGAGAAACACTAATTTAATTCCTTAAGATAATCATGTTCAATCTTTCTCTTTGTCCCAGCATCCAACTTTTAACGTTTTCTAGGATGCTTGTGTTCTTCACGCTCAGGGTAATCGAGAAGATAAGTATCCCACTTTCTAAAGCAATTAATTACAAATGTATTGAAATGATAAATATCGCAGGATTAAGATTTTAAAAAGATTCGCTGCTGTCCAAGTAACAATATCATTTTTCCTTTTCTTTTCTATATTCCATAGACGTTTCACTCAAATTTGCTTTATTCAATCACAGCCGACAAGATCATTTTTTATCCAAATCTACTTTTCTTATTCATCACACGCCAGTAGCCCGAATAATAAATATCTAGCAAACTGTTCAAAAGGAGCTTTCAGTTGATTAGAAGACGGCCCAAATTCTAACCGTGCAAATTTCTTTATATAACTTTATTCAAATCGTCTCGTTCCTGCAATCTCTTCATGTGCACTTTGGTTTTCTTTATTGCTTATTATTGCCTCCCGTAGCAGGTAACTCCTTTGTTCAAACATTTTTAACTTCCATTATACGGCAATCTTATATCATATTTAAATAAGCATTGTAATCAATTTTTGATTTACAAGTACATATACGAATTAATTCACAAATCAAAAGAAATTCATTTTTTCCAAAGGAAATCATTGAAAGAACTGTTTTCCAAATTTGCAAAGTTAACTTCAGTAAAAATCATTAATACAATGAGAGACAAAACTCTTTACAAGCTCTCAAAATCACTATCAATTAAATCTGTTATCAAAAAAAATTAAAAAATTCACATCCAAAACTTATTATAGAGGTAGGGACTAGCCATTGTATGGAACTCGCCTTTAACAATTTGAATAATCATATATCCTTTTGCATATACTCTTAATGTGTATAATTTTATTTATTCATGTTGGGCAACTCTCATGAAGCATCATTTCCATTATAGTGTTGATGAATTAACAATTGTTTATAGAAACCTCAATGCATCCTACACAAGCTTGTTTGAGAACATCTCAACCTATTTACACTTTTAAGCATAGACCTTATCATCATCAACATGCTAGAATTTGCTTCCCTCTTGTTGCAATATCTTATAATATACAAATTCATAACACACAACTTGAAAATATAAGTTAATGGATGTAATGCCTCAAGCTACATATCTAGGAAATCAGCCAACCAAAATAATTTATTTATCAAGAGCAATTGTTAATAATAAATATATGACATTATAAACATGTTCCACTACATGCTAATGCACACTCAGAGTTTCATTCTAATCACATTAACACACAGGTTACAACAAGGCCATTATGGCAGCACTTCATGTCACAAACAATACATGATAATAATAACACTCAGATGACATTGTCATCTATTTATACTGATTTGCAAATGTAGAAGACCTACCACTCATGAAATGAAACCACCATGATGAAATATGAGAGAGAGGAACTAAACCAAAATGAATATTAGGTTATAACACCAAGGTCACATTCTGTCAAAAACTCATCATCAGCATAGCATGAGGGAACCTTCTACACCAAACCTATTTCATAAATACACTTGACATCTCTCCCAACACTAAAAGCAACCTGAATATGTAGTGGGATGACTAGGAGATATCATGTCACAACTAGATAAATGGGCATTATTTGCCTTAAGAAAAGATACACTTACCCAACCAAAGACATCAAATTTTCCTACCCCTCTTGGGATTCATTTTAGAGTCCCAAGTATATCTCCTACCTCATGGAAAATCTCTCCTCCATTTTACATACCTTTTAGAGATTAAGTTTACCAGAGATTAGGTGTGATCTCATGATCATTCAACTTATCTTTGTAGTTTCCTAAGGTACTTTGTAGTTGTCTCCTATGTTTGAGAACAATAGTGTATTATAGTTGTAGTTGTAGGTATTATAGCATGAGTTTGGAACAATAGCGTAACATACTAGAGTCCATCACACACACTACTTTCTCTTTGATAAGAGAGTCCATGCTATGCATGATCATCCCCCACTTGTTATATATAGAGTATTTTTAGTCATTTCTTAAGAAAAAATCAAGTATATGAAAGTTGTTCCACTTGATCTTCTGAATCTTACAATGTATTGAATTTGCACAGACAATTAGTTTTCATTCTAATTGGTGTACATCTTATGGCTCCAAGTGAACCAATTGCTTATTAAATTTTGTTCTTGTATATTATAAGAATTTGTCACCCCTATATTACTCCATGCTTGGAAATCTATGATCATTTTTACTAGTTGAGGTGTAATATCTCCTAGTTGTCCCTCTTATTTATTTTTCTCTTTGTCTTGTGAGAGTCATTTAGTGTGTTTAATTAGTGTATTTGATGCAGATGGTTCCTTCATCTCACTCTTATGTTGAGTTAATGAGTGAATGCAATATTGGGTTAGGTAGAATTCATCATTATGGTGAAGCTCCACTCTCTCTTATTATAGTTATGGTGCCTTCATCTAATTTGTAATTCTTCCATGTGTGCCACCTTATATGAGTCATTGGTAATGTCCTTTATGTTGGCATTGACAAAACCGGTCAATCCAGAGAACCAGTATATAAGCTAAAACTTGTCATTGATGTCTAACACTAACCGGTGAAGTGGTATCGGTAGAGTGATTTTTTTCAATAAGCAAAGGTAATGAATTACAAACACATGGAAACAACAATGGAAAAAGATTACCAAAAGTTCAATCAGCTCAAGGAAAGGTAGACTAAGCCAACCGGTCTGTCATTCAAGAAGATTGGTCATTTTGATGATGATGAAATCAAAAAAGGTGACTAAGGCAAGAAGACTCGAGGTTGTATGCAAATCAGAACCCCATTGGCAAACAGGTGAAGAGACTTCATGCTAGAGCACAACAAACCAGCAATCAAAGGATGAATCGGTAATATAGAAGTGCAGTGGCATACCGGTACATCAGTATGATAGAAGAAAGATAGGTGATCACCATAAATCTCAGAGCGATGATTGGTTATTCAGTTGCAGTGGAAAAAGGTGAGTTGGTGAGTTTGTGTCTATGCCAAATCACAAGTTGATAAGGTCAACTTCATTTATCATGCAGTCAAGCATGATTATCTATGAATTTTCTGGTTCGCACTAATTGGCTGAACTCGACCAAGAAGTTACTGTCTTTGGGAGATGTGGTGGCAGAATTTTTTGAACACTTGGCGGAATTACTATAAGGCACACAGAGAAAGAGTGGGAGATTTTGAATTTGAAATCTGTTAGGTCCCGGAGACAACCGAGAGGGGGGGTGAATCAGTTGTCTAATAATTCAAACCAAAAACCAATTAACCAACTTAATGCTTAATACCGGTAAACTAGTTAAGTATGCCAGTAGACAGTGTTAATAGTAAACTGCTATATCGGTAAATATTAATGCATGAAACATAAACATAAAGTCATCCACAACACATAACACCAATATGTGTACGTGGAAACCCTGTAAGGGTAAAAACCACAGCGGCAAACCTTACCCACAATCAGATGATATTATTGCAGATAGTAAGTGTACATAAATGGGGTCTGCACATGCAGAAAGGCTAACAACCTAGAGCTCACTGCTCAATCACAAAATGGGAGTCACACTGACTATAGTTGGATGGTTAAATCCAATAAGAATGTACTGCACAAAATAGCATCTTCATATGTTGGATTCAGTACTGGTGTAATGCTGATATGCTTCTACAAAAACCTAGCTTCACCTTCAAATGATATCTTTGTGTATACCTCTGCTTAATCTTGCATATACCTTCTCACAATTATTTTTCACATTCCACATTCGATCTTACAAATAAGATCTTACATTTATACCATACCCTAAGACCAATTTTAGTAGGTCGACTCTATAAGATATTACAATAAAAATATTTTACAAACAATATAATATCCGATGCAATAACCGATTAAACATGTCGGCTTAATGTATTTACAACAATAATAAATCATCTCCATAGCGTGCCATGCTGATCTGGAAAAGATAAACCTACTGGTGTAACCCTATGTAACCCTGGACAGTTTGTTGCTGTTGTAACATATTTTGATTCTGCTGTTGATAAAGATGTACAACTTTGTTTCTTACTCAACCAAGAAACTAATCTCTTTCCAAGAAAGAATTCTCCTCCAGTGGTGCTTTTTCTATCATCCACATCTCCTGCCCAATTTGCATCTATGTATGCACATAGATCAAAATTTTCATCTCTAGGATACCATAATCCAAGATTTTTTGTGCCTTATAAGTATCGGAAAATCCTTTTTTACTACTGATTCATGATTTTCCCTAGGATTACTTTGAAATCTAGAAACAATACATACTGTATTCATAATATCAGGCCTGGTTTGTGTCAAATACAGTAAACCTCCTATCATAGATTTGTATCTAGTTGGATTAACAGGTGTAGATTCATCCCTTTCAGATAATTTGTCATTTGTAGTCATAGATGTGCTTACCGGTTTAGATTTTTCCATCCCAAATTTCTTAAGTAGTTCTTTCAAGTACTTAGATTGACTCAAAAATATGCCTTTATCAGTCTGTAAAATCTACAATCCTAAAAAGAAATTTATTTCTCCAATCATAGACATTTCAAATTCATGCTGCATTTTAAGAGAAAATTCTTTGCATAAACCATCTTCTCCTCCAAAGATTATATCATCAACAAATACTTCTATAATCAAGATGTCATCATTAGTTATTTTGTAATATAAATTGTTGTCTGCATTTCCTTTAGTAAAACCAATCTTTAGAAGATACTTATCCAACCTTGCATACCAAGCTCTTGGGGCTTGTTTCAATCCATATAGAGCTTTTCTTAACCTGCAAACCATATCATTGTCATCTGTCAAAGAAAATCCATCAGGTTGTTCAATATAAACTTCCTCTTCAAGATCTCCATTCAAGAATGCACATTTAATATCCATTTGATAAACTTTGTAGTCCTTGTGAGTTGCAAAAGCCAAGAATAATCTGACTGCCTCAATTCTGGCTACTGGTGCAAATGTTTTATTGTAATCAACTCCTTCTTTCTGAGAATATCCCTTACACACTAGTCTTGCTTTGTTTCTGACAACCTTACCATCTTCATTTAGTTTGTTTCTAAGTACCCATTTGGTTCCAATTACATTTTTATCTTTGGGCCATGGAACTAATGTCCAAGTATTATTTTTCTCAAATTGTCCTAATTCTTCTTCCATAGCTTTAATCCAAAATTTATCTTCACATGCCTCATTGATAGATGATGGTTCAATTTGAGAAATAAGACATACCTCTTCATTTGCCAATCTTCCTCTTGTCATAACTCCTTTAAATTTGTTTCCAATTATCTGATCTTCAGAATGATTCAATCTTACATACCGGGGTGTCTTAGTTTGTTGTTGTTCTTCAATTACTGTGGAATCCTTTGATGGTACCGGGGTAACTGGATCTTCATTCTGTACTGGTGGATTTAGTGTAGGTTCATTTGTCACGATTTCTGTTGCCGGTTCAGAGTCTATATACCTTGAAGTTCCTCTGAATTGTTCATCAATCTTTACATTTGTACTCTCAACAATTTTCTGCAATCTTTTAGTAAAACATCTATATGCCTTGCTCTTAGATGAATAACCAAGAAATATTCCTTCATCACTTCTAGGATCAAATTTGTCAATATACTCATCTCTTCTAATATAACATTTACTTCAAAAAATTATGAAATACTTAAGAGTAGGAGTGTTACCAAACCATAGTTCATGAGGGGTCTTACTAGTTTCACCTTTGATGTGAACTTTGTTGAATGTATAGACAACAGTGCTAACTGCTTCTCTCCAATACACATGTGGTAAATTTGCTTCAGATAACATACTTCTTGCTGCATCCAAGATAGTTATGTTTTTCCTTTCAACAACTCCATTCTGTTGTGGTGTCTGAGGTGCTGATAACTATCTTTTGATTCCATTCACTTCACAGAATGTATTAAAGTCTTTAGATGTGAATTCTCCTCCTTGATCTGATCTTAAATATTTGATTTTCTTACCGGTTTCATTTTCAACCATTGTTTTGAACAGTTTGAACTTACCAAGTGCTTTTGATTTTTCTTTGAGAAAAGTAACCCACCACATTCTAGAATAATCACCAATAATTAGCATGAAATATCTATCACCTTGTAAGCTTTTAGTTCTAGCTCGACCACATAAATCAGTGTGAATTAGATCAAGAGCATTATTGGATTTTTCTAGAATACTTTTGAAACTAGCTCTAACTTGTTTTCCAAATTGACATTCCTTACAAATTGTATTCTGAGGTTTCACAATTTTAGGTAGATCTCTAACTGCCTTAGAAGTACTGATTTTTACCATGCAATCAAAGTTTACATGACATAGTCTCTTATGCCATAACCAACTTTCATCTATATGTGCAATCAAGCATGTCTTTTCACTGTTATTCAAATGAAAGATATTACCTCTAGTCTGATTACCGGTTGCAATTTCCAAACCAGTTCTATTCATGATTTTACATTTTCCATTTTTAAATTGTAACTGAAATCCCTTCTCAACTAATTGACCAACACTTAAAAGATTATGCTTCAATCCTTCAACATAGTAGACATTGTCAGTGTTATGCTTACCATCAAGAGATATTGAACCCTTACCTTTGATTGAACAGGCTTTGTCATCTCCAAATCTTGCTAAACCTCCATTGTATTTTTGAAAGTTCAAGAATTTACCTTTGTCTCCTATCATATGATGTGAGCATCCTGTGTCAATGATCCATTCATCCTTTACTTCAACTTTAGCTACTAGGGCTTGTTCTATCGGTTGAGCAGTAGGTGCCGGTTGATCTTCTGTTATAGCAACAAAAACCCATCCATTTTCTACTAGATCTTCATCAGAATCATCAGTCACACCTTCATCAACAATGTAACAAGATTTGTCTTTGTTCTTCTTAAATCTATATCTCTGATATTCAGGATTAGGCTTGTATGTTTTTCTAGCTTCTTCTCTTATTCTACCATGTCTATTAGGGCATCTCGAAGCCATATGACCAATCTTATTGCAGTTGAAACATTTAAAGGGTGCTTTACCTTCATACTTACTTCCAACTGGACCTTTTGGCATTTTTCTTGCAAATAGTGCTTCAAGCTCTTCAAGCTCTTCATTCTCCTTCCTAGTTTCTTCAAGTTCTCTGACATAAAAGGCTTTCCAGTCTGATTTGTCAAATGATGTTGATGCTCTAAAGGCCAAATTTGTCTTTATAGTAGCAACAGAACCAAATTCCTCAATTTCAAAAGCTAAAAGTTTTCCAATCAATGTATCCCTAGTTACTGATGTATTAGGCATTGTTCTCAACTCATTTATAGCAGTAACCTTCATTTTATATGCCGGTGGAAATCCTCTTAAGATTTTTGAAACAATTTCATCCTCACTCAAGGTTCCTCCACAACATTTAATACCTAAAACAATTTCATTTACTCTTTCCATAAAAGCAGAAATTCTTTCATCTTCTTCCATTTTCAGATGTTCATACCTGACTCGGAAGCTTTCAAGTTTTACAATATTGACTGTGGAATCTCCTTCATTCAGTGTTTCCAAATGATCCCAAATAGCTTTAGCAGTAGACCTATCTGATAATCCCATGATTTGTTGATCTGATAATGCTCTCAAAAGTGCTTCTCTTGCTTTGCAATTATTCTCCTCATCTTTAGGTAAGGTAGTTGGAGTAGTCTGACCAACTACAGTAGCAGTATAACCATTCTTTGTAACTTCCCAGATGTCTTTACCAATGCAATTCAGATGTGTCTCCATCCTGATCTTCCATATCCCATAGTTGGTTCCATCAAGTTTAGGACTGTCCTTCCTGAAATAATTAGTAGTCATTGGATCTCCTCAAGTTGTTAAACTTCTACAAAATAGGACTAAGCTTTGATACCAATTGTTAGGTCCCAAAGACAACTGAGAGGGGGGGGGTGTGAATCAGTTGTCTAATAATTCAAACCAAAAACCAATTAACCAACTTAATGCTTAATATTGGTAAACTAGTTAAGTATGTTGGTATACAGTGTTAATAGTAAATTGCTATACCAGTAAAGATTAATGCATGAAACATAAACATAAAGTCATCCACAACAAATAACACCAATATTTGTACATGGAAACCCTGTAAGGGGAAAAACCATGGTGGGAAACCTTACCCACAATCAGATGATACTACTGCAGATAGTAAGTGTACATAAATGGGGTCTGCACATGCAGGAAGGCCAACAGCCTAGAGCTCACTGCTCAATCACAAAATGGGAGTCACAGTGACTACAATTGGATGGTTAAATCCAATAAGAATGTACCACACAAAATAGCATCTTCATATGCTGGATTATGTACCGGTGTAATGCTGATATGCTTCTACAAAAACCTAGCTTCATCTTCAAATGATGTCTTCATGTATACCTCTTCTTAATCTCACATATACCTTCTCATGATTCTTTTTCACATTCCACATTTGATCTTACAAATAAGATCTTACATTTATACCATACCCTAAGACCAATTTTAGTAGGTCGGCTCTACAAGATATTACAATAAAAACATTTTACAAACAATATAATATCCGATGCAATAACTGATTAATATGTCAGCTTAATGCATTTACAACAATAATAAATCATCTCCATAGCATGCCATGCTGATCTGGAAAAGATAAACCTGCTGGTGTAACCCTATGTAACCCTGGACCTATTTGCGAGTAAAAGCAAATATGCAAATATGCAAATATGAATATACCAATGATTAATTCTTCAAAATAAAGTTTCCACATGATGTCTTCGACATTACCAAGTGTCTTCCATATCATTCCAAGTGTCGATGATCATTATATTCTATCGGTGAACCATATACCAGTAACTGTGCAATAGTTACTTGCTTGCCGGTGAATGTTGTTGGATCTCCAAAGTGCTAGTGTTTCAGAAGGTGTTGACATCAATGAAAAAACCATACCAAAATACCAACAAAATCTTCTGAAATCCATGATTGCTTCAATGATTGAGGGAACACCTAAAGGTGTCGGCAGAAAATGTATAAAGTATTTTTGAATTCATTCAAAAAGACTTGATCATAATATTTTCAAAAAGAAGATCTTGTAGAAGGAGATACAAAGTGAAGAGATGAGAGAGAGGAATTTCTAAAAGAATTTAGTAGAGAATAGGGTGTTTGGGGTAGACCGGTTGAGTGCAGAGCTGAGAGACAGAGAACTAGCAGAGCGCAGAGCCGAAGGTCAGAGGATCAATAGAGTGTAGAGTCGAAGGTCAAAGGACTGGCAGAGTGCAGAGCCAAAGGTCAGAGGATCGACAGAGTGAAGAGCCAAGGGAAAGAGGACTAACTGAGTGAAGAGCCAAAGGTGTGAGAAGAAAAACCAATGCAGTGTGAAGAAGACACAACCGGTGTGGACAAAGTGTGATTCTCATTAAGATCCGATCAAGCTATCAGTAGCTAATTCAGCAGATCATCCATTTGTTGCTTTCTAATCATTGCAACTCAAATCCCTTAATCGGGTGGACTTTAACAGGTCTCTTTTGTAAAATACCTTAATTGGGTGACATCTTAATTGATGTTGTTAAGTCCTTTAACCAAGCTACCTTTAACAGGGTAAAGGCACTAACCGGTTTTAAACAAAATCCCTTAACCGGGGGGCACCTAATAGTCTCTTTGTAATCTTCTAACATGGATGGCTCCTCATCGGGCATACTCCAGAAGAGTAAAAAGTTTGTGAGTTCCTACTCACACCGTGGTTTCCACAAGATAAGTCTTGGTGTCACTGTCAACTTATGCATGCATATTCTACTTCAATGATTGAGTATATTGATTAATATTAAATAAATGCAGATTAGAGTTAAAAGTTTTATTTGTGAAAAATTGATCAAGTGTTGATTCACCTCTCCCCTCTTAGCACCAGTTGGGACCAACACTTTAGGCATTGTTAATACCCTATTTCATGCATGAGGTAAAACACAACCACAAATTCCTTGTTGTGTCTCTTGTGTTGTCCTTAACATGAGACGTTATCTAGGAATTAGTGTGGTAGGGAATGCAAATGTCTTGTCTTAAATGCTAGTATTGTTCTTATGTTTTTGGCTGAAAATATTTATTCACTTTGGTAATGTATTGAGTGCCTAGCTTGGAACATTATACATGGTATTAGATTTCATGTTATAGTAGTGAAAGTGTTATAGTTTATGTTCTACTCATTGTATATGAGCATGTGTGGGACTTAGTGTGTTTTTGTGTGTTGTAGATATCATGTGTTATTATGGAATATGTTTTGTTGCATATTTGTGTATGTGGAATGAATAGATTCTAGATATATTTCCCCCTTTTCTTTGTTGATAAATTTATTTCACATGTGCATTATTTCTTAAATTATTGAATGCTTTCTATGTGTGAATATCTAGTCACCCTTGTGGCATGACGATCAGTCTTATGCATTCACTAAGAATAGTGTGAACATAAAAATATATTATTATTTTATAATTTCATTTAAGTGGCATACATTTGATCATGAAAAGAATGTTGTTTTATTCAATTATTTGATATGTGGAAGGTAACTACGATTTTGTAATATTTGTTTAAAAAAACTTGTGTATGTACCTTAGTTGCATGCATATCATGTTTGAAAGATATAACTTTCAATTCTATCAGATTTTCACAATCCATGATAATGAAATAAACAACTTCTGGATTTGATTGTGTGTAAATTTTTTATTGTATAAAGATATAACTTTATCACCATCTTATCAAGACTAAAAATTATTATTTCCCTCATTTGTGTGAAATTTTAAAATTTCTTTGTGAAGTACATTGTTCCTTAATTTCTATTTGAGTGCATATAATGTGTGTGAATTAACTATGCAAATTTATTAAAGAAATATTGAATTTAATAGTTGTGCCTTCCTAGGAATGTAAAATACAAACAACATCAAAAGGTATGTACTCACCCACTCGATAAAGCTATTTCTAGAGAAGTGAGGAGTGTGGAATATTATAAATGGTCATTAAAAGAAATTGATAATAAAGGAGGACCCACTAAGATAATAAAGCTCTTTCACATGATGGGGAACCTATCCTCCTAAAAGTGAATTAGGATATTCTCACCCACCACTCTCAATGCTTAAGGCCATCTTTGTGCTCATCTATATAAGAACATCATTATGCATTGTAATTTCATCTTGTAATCTTTTTTTTTTAGGAATATGGCATATTTTTCTTGCTACTCTCATTTTTGGAAGATGTTCTAATTTGATGTTTGATCTTGTAATGATCCACTTAAATTAACCCAAAATTTCAACAAATTATTTTTTTCTCCTTAGTCTTACTTGTGTTTGATTCAATCACATACTTAGGTACATCTATTTGAATGGGATAGGCATCTATCCAACCGGGATGAGCATCTAACCATATGGGTTAGACATCTAACCATATGGGTTAGGCATCTATCCATACCAGACTAGGCATATAACCATATGGGCTAGGCATCTAACCATACGGGTTAGGCATATGTCCATACGGGCCAAGAGGTTTCATCTATCTTATTCGGGATAGGGATTTACCCAACCAGGGTAGGCATCTATTCATAAGAATAAGATATGCTCTAGCTAGAGACTTTAGACTCATTGAGACCATCTGGGTCTTGAGTCATTCTTCAAGGACTACACTCCCCTAATAGGAGTGCACCAAGGTCTCCGTCTTTAGGAGTATAAAAATAATTTCATAAACAAGCTTGATTTCCACCTCGGAATTCAACTTAAAGCCTTGAGAAGTCAAGCGAATCCATATAGGATTCCTTCTGAGTATGCATTGAATTAATCTTATCTTCCAGTTAGCATCTTCTATACCCTTTTATTGAGGGGATAAAGGATCTTTGAAACCATGTTCAACTCACCCATATCCAAATCCTAATCCCCATCCTCGAATGCCTGAATACAAGGGACAACTTTGTTCGTAGACTGCCTACATACCTGTTTCAAGATGAGATCAAGGCGTAAAGTATGTAGTTCTGGTTTCTAACTATGGTTTAATGTAAACTGTTTAAAAAAGATATTAGAAAATATTCTAGAAGCACTTGCTAGTTAACCAAAGTAATTAATGTTAAGTCTCCTAATAATCAATTCTAATCAATCTACTTCTAGTTGTTTTTTGAACTAATGCCAAATCACTTGCAAGATTATAACTAACTTTTTCTTTCACTTGAAGTAATGTTAACTTTATCCTTAGGTATTTTCCACAAATAATAACTCTTTTGATTTCAATATCTTAAAAGTGAGTTAATGCTTACTCCTAAAATTTACTCTAATTTAATTCCCTAAGTGATCATGGATTAGATTTCTTCAAAACTCATTTGCTTGCTAAGGATAAGGACCCAATAATCTAGAACAATGAATTTCTAACCTTATTTCATCTTCGAAACTAAGTTCCATTAGACAATTACATCAAAAGATAAGTTCTAAGTTGAGATCCGCAAGGTAGGTCAAGTTTAATAATTTCACATAAAAAAGATTTCAGATTTTATTTCATTCCATATACTAAGACTATTTTGGTTTCAAATTAATACAATTGATCTTCCAAAATAGATTATACCATTTAGATTGTAAGAAGATTTATCTAAGAACTTCGCCTCTAAATTTAAATGTTAATTAAATTTATCTATACTAATTTCTTGTATTTTAAAAGTAACTTCTCCCTTTTACTAGTCTTGTGTTTCTTTAGACTAGAGGGTAAATGTTTTTAACTATTAATAGGTTTTACTATTCTCAAATTCCTTGTATATCTTGAAATATAATAAAGAAATAATAAAATATTCAACTTCTTGAATTGAGGGAAATTTTTTTAAAATAAACATTAATTCATACTCCTTTAATACTTTTCACTTATTGAAGTTTACAAAAAAAGTATTTGTGTGCAATAACAAATAAAAAAAATCAAAATCTATTAAATGCCCTAAAGTAATACTTAATGAAAATGTACAAATATTTTGGGTAAGTTTATCTAGTTTAACTTGTACAAAAATATTATCCAATGGGATGTGTTTCCAAGGTGTCACTAACTCATTTGGGAGCATTTTCCGATGAACATTTCCAATGAACTATGGGATTTCTTTCGTTTTGTTAGATCTTAGGAGGCAATTTGTGTCAATTTTTTTTTTAAAAATATTGGCCAATGTTCACTGGAATTCTGACGAAACTAATTGTCATCAGAATCTTGATTGACGTTTGTTGGAATTTTGATGAAAAACAAAAAAGTTAAAAAGTTAAAAAAAAACCCTTAGGATTAGTCAAGTAAATAATATGAAAAATCACATGGATAGTGTTTTCAGTACTTGTGACATCGTTTTTCTTGGTTTGTGAAGGTTATAGACTGAATTTTCCATAGCCCAATTTTTTTGCCTATGAAGAAAAATCATGTCAGATAATATCAGCAAAGAACAAAATAAGGAGACAATTTCTAGATTGTGGTCTAGCTTGAAAATAAAAGGTGATGGGAAATGTTATTATCCTTGTAAAAATTGTAAGGGCATAAAGACTAGAAGACTTTAAATCATAACAAGTGAGAAACATTGTAGGCAGCGTGGTCACATTGAAGGGGGGCATGATTATCGTCCATTGGTAAGTTGTTCATTATATGTGTTTATATTGATTGCATTTGTAAATATTTATATCATTTTAACAATTTATATACATAAAAAATCACTTGTTAATGAGATCATGATCATGATGGGGCGCCCTAGGGTATGATATGGACTACCACGACCTAGAGAATATGGTTTTCCAAGTGGAGGAACATGGAGTTGTGAATATGAAAGCTGAAGATAATGATCCTATGGAAGAAGATGATCATGCACCAGAAAACATAGTTGAAGATGATGGTACAAATACATTGATCCATGACACATTTAGTACTGGCGCAGCTGATCATGATGATCAAGATGACTTTGATGTTGTTCATGATTTACCTGTAATTGAGAAGGCATACGAGCCCCTTTACAAAGGCTCCCAAACAACTCCTCTCTGCTATATTGTTGTTGGTGAACTTGAAGGTTATGAATGGTTTATCCAACATAACAATCTCACGTATGTTAAGGTATGTCATAAATGTCATATTTTTTCATCTATTTTTATTGTTATTTCATCACTAGTAAATAAAAGGTGAAATATGTACCATTAATATTCTTTATATTAACAAATTATTTTTTTTGTTCTAGATTGATAGGTGATTTTTTGTTACCACCATCAAATATTCTACCTCGCTCATATCAAGAATTATCTGCCATTATGAAAGATATTGGAATGGAGTATCAAGCAATAGAAGCATGTCCCAATGATCATATTATATATCATAAACAACATGAATTTTCGTCTGAATGTCATATCAGTAGATACCGAATAGATCAACTAACAAAAAAGGTGCCTCGCAAGGTTCTTCGTTATATTCCCATTATTCCATGTTTACAACAATTATTTAGGTGTGAAAGCTTGACGCAATTTATGGATTACCATGCTCGCAATAAAAGTTGAGATGAAATTCTTCGAATGCCTTTGGATGTGGATGGTTATGCATTTATAGACATAGAGGAAAAATTACCACACCTTAAAGAAGAACCTCATAATCTTAGGCTTTCATTGGCAGTGGATGGTGTTAGTCCATTTGGAGAGCTCAGATCCATTTACTCGGTGTGGCCTGTTTTTGTTATCAACAATTACATTCCTCCATGGATATCAATAAAGAGGGAGGACATAATGTTGGCAATGATTGTTCCAGGTATTTTTCTCATTTAATAGTCATGTACATTAAATTATATATATTGCAGTAAAATGGTTATAATAATTATGTAATGATTTTGTTCATTCAACTAGGTAAGTACCAAGTTAAAGATATGAATGTATATATTGAGCCTCTTATCAATGAGTTACTAGAGTTATGGAATGGTGTCACTGTGTATGATGTCTCTAGACCAATAGGACAAAGACAATTTCAATTCCATACAATGCTTGTATGGACAATTCATCATGTCCCAGGGCTAACACATTTTTCTGGTATGTTATAATGTTCAACTTGTGAACTTTAATAATGTTATATTTCTTAAAGTATATTTCTTAAAGTATTAACATATTTAATCCAATTATACATGACCTTGCAGGTCTTCAAACAAAGGGAAAATTTGCACGTCCATTTTGTGGTCCAAAGATGAAATCTTGTCATTCAACAAGTTTAGGAAAGCAAGTGTTCGAAGACTATAGGAACTTCCTCCACAAAAATCATAATTATGGAACTACTGAAAAACATATTTTCAATGGGAAAGAAGAGACTACATCAAAAGAACAAAGAATCACACCTCGCCTATGGAACTTGGAATATAATATAATTAATCGTCAAGGTAACGTCAGTCAATCTAATTGTTTATTTATCATATATGATATGTTTGGAATTTATATTTTTATATTGTGTTTTGTTTACTCACAGTGTAATTGACGATGATTGTCATTGTTAACTTTTTAAACTTATATGCTTCATGAAGGTCGTTAAGGCATTAATTACCACCTTCCAAAGGGACTTAAAACTTATCCCAAACAATTTAGTAGGTTAATCTACTATGAACAACTACAAATTATGAATTTGTTTAATACAATACATATTGGAAAGAATATAATAGAGACATTATTGAAAATATTGGATGGAAGACATGACAAAGAAAAAATTGTCAAAATTTGTAGTGACATTTAGATATCCAATCATGTAATGAAAAATTTCATTCAATTAAATAGTGATGGAGACCAATTTAATATAAGTTCCCTTCTTTGGTTATTAACGGAGAAACAAAGAAATGCTATAAAAGAGGTCATATAAAAAATTCAATTTCCCATAGGATTTGTTGCAAACATAAACAATCTCATAACAAAGAAAAGTGAATTTGGGCCAAGGATGAAAACGCATGATTGGCATACCTTCATTAAGGTAATTCATGTTCTTGTATATTTTCTATATATTTGAGTAATGGTGGAAAAATGGTGAATGATAGATCAAGAAGGAACTACCCTTTCCCTCAAAGAGAGATGTGAGTTTTTCTAGTGATTACCCTTCTAACACTTTTCACCATGTTACATTAGGAAGAGGAGAGGATAATTCACTAGATTCAATCTCTCCACATGAAGATGGTAGATTGAATTCTAAATGAATTGGGAATGTTAAGATGATCCCCTCTTTCTTGTTTGAAATGGAAAGGAATTCAACAAATTATATAGTGCAAAAGTGACAAAGAACTCATTATAGCCTGAGATCAAAATATGGGATGAAGCTGTGCACCTGGATTTGGCAGTAATATGTCGAGATGAAGTCACCATGTGAAATTGAGGAAAATTTGTCTATGTTAGAATCGATGACAGTCTCAAAGATAGTGAGAGGGCGGGGCGAATCAGTGTCTAACCGGTTAGCAGAATATTTAAACCTTTTAAGAACTTTGTAGCTTAAAACAGTGTACCGATAAATAAGAATTAATGTAATAAATAAGAATAGCAAAGATATCATATAGAACACACCATAACACAAGATATTTAATGAGGAAACCCAGTGTAGGAAAAACCTCGGTGGGATTTGTGACCTACAATATTCACTCACTGGCCAATGAACAAATATTACTTACAATGAGGGGCCTAAACATGTAGGAAAGCTAGCAGCCTAGAACTCACTGCTCAATCACAAAATAGAAGTCTCACTGACTTACAAAATGGATTATCAAAATCCACTACAATTTACTGCTTTAGATCAACATCAACTATGCTAGGTTCAGTACCGATTTAAGCTCAGTCTATTACCAAAACCTTCACTATCAACTATATCACCTTATACAAAATATCATCTATTCTCTGACTTTCATATATCCTCTCTCTCTCCAAAATGACCTATAAGATCTCATACATATATATGAGTCTTTTACAATATGCCATGTCAACTTGTACAAAAGATTTTTACAATATAGAATAATAAACAAAGTTTATTCCATGTCGGCTTGAGTGTCGATATGCATTATTGCCACTGCCAGTGAAGTGTCTGCCAATGTATGTAGAAGTCTATTGCCGGTGTTGGTAACTGTCGGTGGGTTAACAAATGTTTTCCAGTTGGTTGCCAGTTGGTTGCCATCAATGACAACATCAACTATTCTCATAAGAGTGTAGAATTCCAGCAATCTCCCCCTTTTGCATTGATGGCAACACTCATGAGAAAAATCCAAAAACTATTCCAAAAAATGAAGTCCAAAAAGTTTCCAAAAAGATGTGCTCCCCCTGAGAAAATGATCTCCTCTTAAGAAGTATTATTCTCTCCACTACTCCCCCTTTGACATCAATGACAAAGGTTGTCAAAAATAGTCAAATGAGTGCAAAAATTCACCTCAAATTCTATAATTAGTTGGTTACAATCTGAAAGATATATGCCAAAACCAAATTCAAACTTTGCATAAACCTTTTGTTGTCCTTCAAAGTTGCCTCAATATGTTGGATTGTGTTGGTGAGATGATGCATGTGATCTTTTGGTGGTTGTTCTCCTTGAAGTAATGCCTTAGATATTTCTATTCTCTAAGAAATAAGATTTTCCAACTTAGGACCAAGTTTATTTTTAAGATCTTTGGCATTAGACCTTATCCTTGCCTTTTCTTTTTCAAGTTTCTCTATTTTTTCTTCAAAACCTACCATTTCTTGCTCAAAAACTGATATGTGGCTAGATGAACCAATTATGTTATCTGCTATGTCATCAATTTCCTTTTGTGTTTTACTAATCTCCTTGTCTATGTCCTCTATCAGAAGGTGAGGTTTGCATGTTTCCTTGTATAGCTCTTTATACTCCAGAATAGTAGTTCAATGTCAGTAATAATGTATTCAAGTGTTCAGTGCACTTCTTTATGGTGTCATCAAAGAATTTGTTCTTCTCCTTTTCAACTCTATCCTTTATTGTATCCTCATTCACTTTATCAACCGTTATTACATTGCAACCAATAAATTTGGACAATGTGTCCAATTTGCCTAAATAATCCTTAATGTGATCTATGTTACAATTAGGTGCAATCAATTTAAGAATAGGTACAGTGCTATCAATTGCCTTGTAGGCCAAAGCATTGCAATCTGTTATCTTTTTATTGAATCCAAGAGTACCTTTGTAATATTTGTAGATATGAATTCACTTGATGTGTCAAATGTCTCACCAATTGCCTTTATTACCTTTGTGCTTCCATCAGTTGTAATCATTTTACTTGTGTTTACCTCCAGTGGATCAATCTATGTTTGTGTCTCAACTAGGAAGGGTTTCTCAGACTGTTTTGATGTCTCAGTTATTGTCGGTTTCTCTGCATCAATATGTACCTCTGCCTCAGTAGGTTTCTCAGTAAGTTTTGTCAGTATCTCAGTCTCTGGTGGCCCTTTGCCAGCATCTATTCCTTCAGTAGGTTTCTCTATTTCTAATGGTTGCTCTATTTGGGTTGGGATCTCAACCTCAATAGTCTCTATCGATTTCTCAGCCATGTTGCAAGTGTCAAAATTGTCTTCCTTAACCTCTACACTATCCTTATCTATAATAATATTCACTTCTTGAGTATCCACATTCATGGTGAATAGTATCTCCGATTCAGGATTAGTGTCATCATGTGTAACATCTTCAGTGTTAATAACTGGTGGATCATCTGTATGTACTGGTACAGTATCCAAAGGTGGCGGTAAATTGTCAGTGATCTTGATGTTCAGAATACAACCAACTTTACCTTTGCCCTTGTCCTTATCCTTCTTATACACTTCAAATGTTTTCTTTGGTCAATTCATTTCCTCTTTCTTTTCCTTCTCCACAAAAAATATATCACAGTTGTCAGTAGTTTCATCTGCAATCTCTTTTGCTCTTCCTACCATTAAACTTACTTGTCTGTGTCCATTGGCAAAAATAGATCACTTATCCTCAGAGATTAATTCATCAATTTCTTCTTTTGGATTCACAGGATGTGCAGCTAGAAGTTTCTCAACTTTTAGTTTCTTATCTAATTCCGTCACTGCAATCCTTTTTGCTTCCAATCTCCTCTACAGATCATTTGGTAAGTCATCCACAACTTCAATTAAAACCTTTTTATATATGTCCAGATGTAAAATTATACATTCTTAATGCTTTCCCTATCTGAATCATTAAATGTGTTATACAGTTGGTGTACATTGGCCAAATTTCCATCATCAGTTATCTCATTTAGTAAATCATTCAAAGAAGGGGTGACAAGTTTTTGTTTCTTCTTTGGTGTCAGTTTCTTTGGTGTTAATTTCTTTGGTGGTCCCCTTACTGCCTGTCGTTTCTTCCTTAAAGTCCTTGTTCTCTTGGGTGAAGGAGAGGGTACTGGTGAAGGTTTTCTCTATCTCCTTTCAACTCTTTTAAACTCAGCTACCTTGCCACTCTCAGTTCCAGAAGATGTGCCAACCGGTGAAATGTGTGCCTCTGGTTGAAGTCCTTCAAGATCAGTAGTTGATATGCCACTGATGTTCATTACATTTTCTTTGATTTCCTTAACTTTCTTAGAAGCATCTCTAATAAATTTTTCTCTTTTCTTCCTTTCCTTCAATGTATTTACATCACTTTCAATAGTCTCAGCACTACTAAAAACTTCTTTTGATGGTTCTCTTGGTCCATCCAGTAATGCTTTAGCATATGTTTCCAAAATGTTAAGATCTACCTCATATCCCATTTCAGTCACCCAGACAGTCCTAGGGAGTACAACTTCCATCCATGTCTCATCTCTCTTGATAACAAAATAGATTTCTTTGTCATACTTGTCCACTACACTCTGTGGTAGCCTTTCTCTAGTTTTCTTTTTATCTTGGAAAGTTTTGCAGTATTCAATTATGTTGTTGTCCTTTGTAGTTCCCATGCTGGTAAAAGCTTCCTGTAATTGTTTTCCTACTAGTATATCATATCCAATGTCTCTAGGTCCTGTATTGGGAATTTCCTTAGTGAAACACAACATTAAACATACCAAAAAATTTCCGAATCGGAATGTCCCTTTCTTATCTCCTTTAATCTTCTTCAAATTATCAATGAGTTAATCTTTTAGCCACTCGCACACATCTTTCATTGCATTGTTGTTAACCATCTCATAAGCATTGTTTATACAAAGACTAGAAACTGAATTTAGCCTGTTAGCATGTATAGTCTTGTAACCTAGCACCATACTCACAAATCTCACATTGATGTCTTTGATATCATTCACTCTCAGTGATCTATTGTCACATGTTGCTCCAGTTAGGTTCATCACTTTGTTGTTAGGGATCTTCTTTGTTTTGTCAGGTCTGGTGTCGGTTGAGGGTAAACCAGTTACTGTCCTAATTGATTGCTAGTTTATTTTACAGACAAAATCCAACCATAGAAATTATCCATGTGCTCTACTCAAGACAATTCTTACTACTTCTTCTGGAAATTGGGGAATGTTCAGTATTTCCACAAAACCTAGAGTTTCTATAATCTTGTGTTTGAGTTTGACAGCACCATTTTTGTCACAAATCACCTTAGTATACATTTTCATCAATTCTTTGGAACATAGTTCTTCTATATTGCAATGTATATAAATCATAGGGTCTTCTACAAAAGCTACACCTTTAGGAATTTTTGAAAGTGCCCCTATAGAATCATCTTGCTTAGCTACTTCGGGAATTATTTTAAATACGGGCCTAAGCAATTTCACATTTTCCACAATAGTAGGGTTTCAAATAAACTCCGGAGCAGAAGAAGAAGCCATTGAAAAATACCTTTAGCTGCTCAAAAATATTTTGAATGCTTGAAGAAATCACTTCGCACCTTCGCCATGAATGTCTTCACTCTATTTTAGTGCTCTCTGCTAATTTGAATGCTCGGTGAGTTTAAAAAGAGGGAAATTAGTTGATTTATAATGAAATTTCTCTTACCAACTGCATGAAATGCTTTCTGGTTAAGTGAAAACTTAACACATCTGCTGGTAAAGAAGAAATCTATCTTCTCACCATCGACCGAGGGTAATCTACATGATTTTTAGTTTACTGCAATACCCCCAAAGGGTTACTTCTCAGTTGGATGAAGAATCTCCTGCCGGTGGAGGATTACTTAGTTCTACCGGTATAGAGATAGTTTCATCAACATTCTGATCTCTCTTCCTAATCCATTGTTTTGAAAATGCTTGCTTTACCTCATCTACCTTTTCTCTGCCTTTCAAACTGGATCCTTTATTGTTCACCGGTGAAGTCTTCCTTCTAGACAATTTGGCAATATGTCCAATTTTGTTACAAGCATAACAAGTCACATTATTCCTCTAAATAGCCTTTCCATATCCTACGTCAGTTTGTGTTCTGCATTGATTAGATAGGTGTCCATTTCTTCCATAAACATAGCATTTCACATTCAGTCTGCAATTTTCTGAATTATGACCAACTTTGTTGCACTGGGAACATTGACCGATGGGTGCATTAATATTCTGATTATTTCTAAATCTACATTGATTTTCTCTATGACCATATTTATTACAATTGAAACATTTTCCATTAAACATATAAGCATTAGGTTGTCTTACCGGTTTGTTCTGATCTAGATTGTTTGTAGTGCCCAAACTTTCTCCAATTTCAAATCCAAGTCCATTTGTATCTCCATTAGGTTTATGAATTTTCAGCATGTCATCAAGCTCCTCTGAACTTTTCTTGAATTTCTCTTTGTGTTGATTTGCAGTAGCCAACTCATTTTCCAGAATTTCCTTTTATCTCACAAGCTTAGTTTTATCACGTTGCATGTGAATCAGATATGTCTTCAACATATCATTTTCATGACTAAGTCTTAGATTTTCATTTCCAGCATCATTGAGTCTCCTAGTCAAATCTTCTTCATTCTTCTTCATGTGTTCAATGTATTTACATAACCTCATAGTCATATCTTGCATTTCATTCTTCATATTATTGTTTTCTTGTCTCAACTTGTTTGCAAGTTCATTAAGAGTTTCTTTTTCCTCATCATCTTTATGAATCTTCTCATGAAGTTCTTTTCTTTTATTTGTGCTATAGTAAGGTTCTCCTGAAGTCCTTTAATGAATTCCTATGCAATCCTTAGATCATCTTCAAGTTTGCTATTCTTCAATTTTTCTGCATCATAATCTACAAGAGCTCCTTCCAATTGTTTTCTTAAGTTCTCCATCTGTACTGGTTTCAGAATCTTCCTCAAGCAGTTAGGATTTTGAAAATATAGGACCCGACTTTGATACCAATTGTTAGAATTGATGAAAGTCCCAAAGACACTGAGAGGGGGGGGGGGGGTGAACTAGTGTCTACCAGGTTAGCAGAATATTTAAACCTTTTAAGAACTTTGAATCTCAAAACAATGTACCGGTAAATAAGAATTAATGCAATAAATAAGAATAGCAGAGATAGCATAGAGAACACACCATAACACAAGATATTTAATGAGGAAACCTAGTGTGGGAAAAACCTCAGTGGGATTTGTGACCAACAATATTCACTCACTAACCAATGAACAAATATTACTTACAATGAGGGGCCTGCACATGCAGGAAGGCTAGCATCCTAGAGCTCACTGCTTATTCACAAAATAGAAGTCTCGTTGAATTACAAAATGGATTATCAAAATCCAATACAATGTATTGCTTTAGATCAGCATCAACTATGTTAGGTTCAATACCAGTTTAAGCTTAGTCTATTACCAAAACCTTCGCTATCAACTATATCACCTTATAAAAAATATCATCTATTCTCTCACTTTCATATATCCTCTCTCTCTACAAAATGAACTATAAGATCTCATACATATATATGAGTCTTTTACAATATGCCATTTTGGCTTGTACAAAAGATTTTTACAATATAAAACAATAAACAAAGTTTATTCCATGCCAGCTTGAGTGTCGGTATGCATTATTGCCATTGCCATTGAAGTGCCTGTCGGTGTATGTAGAATTCTATTGCCAGTGTCGGTAACTATCGGTGGGTTGATAGATGTTTGCCAATTGGTTTCTTGTTGGTTGCCATCAATGACAACATCAACTATTCCCATAAGAGTGTAGAATGCCAACAGCCTAGCCCATGGTGGGAACGTACACGATCCTCCGAAAAATCCGTGAAACAAAAAGGGTTTTTTTGCCTCTGGAAATGGAGCCCAAATCTAAAAGTATAGTTGTGCACTTGCAACCTACACATGGAAAAGAGAGGAAAATGGGTTGGGATTGGGGGTTTTCCTTTAGGTCAAACCCCAGTTTTGGAATTAACCAAGTAATGAAAGAAAATACTTGCAAATAGGTGTAAATGAAAGAGTGAATTTTCAATCACCTCAAGGGAGGTTGTGATAGAAATGTTGATAGAAATGCTTGTGTGGAATTGAAAGTTGGAATCGATCTCCTCTTCAATGGTTGAATCCTTGACTTGAATGCAATACCTAGCCTTGAAGGGAGACTTGACAATGCTCAATGTTGGAAAAGAATGCTTGAATGCTCTTGAATATTTGATTAGTTGAATTTCTCCAACTTTGACTATCCAACTTAAGCCAAATGAGAGGATGAATGCCCCCTTAAATACATGTTAGTGGATCTGATTTTGGTCATGGGCCGACATCAAGGGATTTTCCTGCCTGATGTACAACCAACAATGCAACCCTAGGAAGGGTCCTGCCCCAAACTAGGATAGGGATAGGGGCCCCACGCCCCTTTCCTAGGAGGACAATGGTGCCACATCCCTATCCTGGGAGGACATGAGCACCACAATGCTGTCCTATGGGGGACAGTGGAGCTACACCCCTATCCTACCCCTTTCTCTAGGTAAGAGTGTGGATGGGGTGATACAGAGGCCAAGGAAGAAGCTGTTTCTCAAAGCTGCGCAATCTCCGGTCTCCGATCAAGCTAGAGGATTCAAACTTGCATGCATGAGGACCTTAATGTAGTCAAAAAATTGCTAGGGTCACAATTTTATGACACTACATTTAGCCCCCACTTTAGTGGGAGTATAAGCGTACGCCAATACTGTTGGTAAAGTTCAAGGAGACAAGATTGAAAGACTTTTATCACGTCAAGGAGGAAAGATGCGCCAAGCCCCTAGTAGACTTAGGATCTTACAACTTTGATTGACAAAGTAAAAGAGAAGATTGAGAAGGGGAAAACCATGACTGGAAGTAGAAAAGTTCCCTTCACTATGAGTCATGAAAGCAAGAATACCAAAGATTACAAAGCAAAACAAAGTTCAGTAGGTAATTCTAAGTATCACAAGAAGGAAAGTATGAGTGGAGTGTATGCCTCCACGTTAAAGTGATGGCATGTGCCTTATCGGGAGAGATTGCTTTAAGGTAGGATACACCTACGAGAGAGAAGGAAGGGAGTACGTTATCACAAGGATTTAGCCCCCAATCGAGGTATAAACCCAAAGATAATGAACACAAAACATGAGGTAGTGTTGCTTTCCTTGGGGTCAGTATGTTGTATGATAACTAGTCATGTATATAATGTATGTATATGCATATAATAATCTTCATTCCCCAATGAAGGACACTACCTTAGAATAAAGGGGAAGAGAGGATTTATTTTAAGTCAACATGAAAGAGACCAAGAAAAGATCTCAATTCTTTGCATCATCCCCAAGTAGACATTAAGGGAACAATAGAAGAACAAGGATATACATAGAATAATGGTCACAAAAGAGAAAGAAAGGAGAGATAGAAAGATATGCAGTGCTAATAATTCTAATCTAGCATGACATCCACCTCCTGATCTTGCTGATCACTATTTTGGGAAGGTGATAAACACACCAAAGGAGTGACATCTAGCATAGAAGATGGAGTTATCACAAGATCCAAACAAGGACTATGCTCATGTTGTAAGTCACCTTGTTCGATTCTAGGAGCTAGGATTAGAGTTTGTGAAAACTCATCAGATAAATGCTTGTCCACATCAACATACTCATACTCAATGTCAAAAGCATTAGGAGTTGTATTACCATTATGAATACCATTTTCACCCATTTCTTCATCAAAGTTTAGAGAAATAGGAGCAAGAACACAAATAGGAGTAAAACCATCACATGTTTTATTAAACTTATGATTTGGAGATGTAGGTTGAACATCTTACTTAGGAGAAAAGGGAATCATGTCAACTGTTGGAGTCTGACGAGATTGAATATTTTGAGGGATAGCCTCACAAGCTTGAACACTTTGTCTTCGTCAATTTTCTATCGCATAATGATTTCATCGAGTCTTAGTGGAAGGCTAAGAAGGAGGAGGAACACTTGAAAAAGTAGGAATATTTCTCTTCATAGAAAGGAAGGAGACCATAGAAAGGAGGAATATTAGGTGTAGGAAGGAGACTAGGTCCATCATGAGGAGGAGGTATAGGTCTAACCTTATGAAGAATATTGAAGAATAGTTCTATCCAAGAGGGGAAGAACCTCATCTTGAAGAATAATAGGAATGTCAAGTGTTAGGGATCTAGGTTGACTTAAGGATAAAATCATATCATTCTTCCATTTTTGATAAGATTGAAAAAGAGCATCGCTCCTTGATGGAAGAGATTGAAATTATTTAGGCCAAAAGAGATCAATAGGAACACCAAGGCTTCTTTCGGATGGATGAAATAAGTTATGGTTCATGGTTATGATTTCTCCATAGTGAGGAAATTTAAGACACTTGTGGATTGGAGAAGAAATAGCCTTCATGGAAGATAGCCAAGGATATCCCAACTTCACATGGAATTTATCAGAAGAAGGTATGATAAAAAAGTCAAAATCCATGGATTTAGCATGAACTTCAATAGGAAGGGTGATAGTACTAGTGGTATGACAAGAGAAGACATCAAATAACTTCACAAGCACATTAGAAGCATCATATATTGGTTTATGCAATTGTAAAGTGAAAATATACTCTTTAGTTATGACATTAACCATGCAAGAGGGATCAATCAGGGCACCACAGAAAGGGATATCATTAACCTTCACCACTATGTATAAAGGATCATTAGGTGCTCTAATGGTCTCGCTAGGGTAAAATGTAATACAAGGATCCTTACGCATATCCTGTGTCTCTACCATATTAACCAAGTTTAGAGCCATAGAGGTGAATTCTTTAGAAGAGAGAAAATTAGGCACAATCTCAATAATGTTATAGGTATAAGATGGCAAGGGATGGTGAAAATCTTAAGATTCTGATTAGGAGGAGCTACTAATTTATTTCCTTTATCATTCACACCTACCACAGATATAGTATTATTATCCATCAAATCTTGAATCTTATTTTTCAATGCAAAACATTTCTTAGTATCATGACCAGGATGACGATGAAATTGACAAAAGGAATTGTTATCAAAATAAGGAGATGCAAGTTTGGAAGGATCAATGTGTTTTATAGGAGGAAGTTTGATAACATTTATGTGCAACAACTGAGACATAATAGTATGCAAAGATTCATTCAAAGGAGTAAATTGTCTTTCTCTTTCGAAAATTTAGAAAGAAGGCACACCTGTTGTAGCATTCACATGATTGTTGTTGATTGGATCATTGAACTTGATGAAGCTTTTTGTTTGTTTGAACTTTGCAAATAGTTGTTGAACACTCTCCCCCTTATCACTCAGATCCATAGGAGTGGATTACTCCATTTGACTCACAAGCAGTTGATAATTATGGAGTGTTGCGAACAATTGCAGAAAGGAAGTAAACTTAGACAAAAGAATCTTTTCCCTGATATCTTTTTACAAATTAGAAATGAATATTATTTGAATATCATTATCAGGTACATGAAAAGAAATTTCAGCACACAAATGCTTATATCTACCAATGAAATTAGTCTCTTTTTTTTAACACCTTGTTTACAATGCATTAAATCAATCAAAGTGATTTTAGGACCAATGTTGTTATGAAATTGTTGGATGAAAGCATTTGCTAGTTGTTGAAAGGAAGTGATATAATAAGAAGGAAGAGAGAAATACCATTGTAAAGCCTTATCTCTTAGTGTTTTTGTAAACAATTTTGCAAGCAATCGTTGATCATAAGCAAAATCAGTACACAAGGTTTGAAATGTTTTGACATGCGTAAGAGGATCACCTTTTCCATTATAGAGTTCCAATTGAGGGGTCTCCACATGTTTAGGTGGCACAACTTTAAAAATATCAAGAGAAAGTGGGCTTGCAACATCAAAGGTGTGCACACTAAACTTGGATTGACTCATGGAGGCAATTTGTTGTAGTAAGGAAGACAAGGTTTGAGCAAGATTGTTAATTGTCATTTCGGTAGAAGAATTGATGTTGGACATAGGTGATTGAGAAGGTGGTGTGATATTATTGAAAGAAGGCATGGACTAAGAATAAGGTGGTGGCACATTATGATAACTAGGCATTGGTGATGATTCAGTAGGAAAAGGGACACTTAAAGGAGGAATAAAGTTCTTGAAGGAATTGCCCCCTTGTGTCACACTGATTGGTTGAGGAATAAGAGGAATACTCACGGAAGACATAGGTAAAGATGGAGGATTAAATGAAGAAGAGGGATTTCCCCCATGACCAATTTTTGTGGGGATTAAATTTTGAGTTGAAGTAGCCATGATGTTGGATGTGAAAGTAGGAATACTAGTCATAGGAGTAGTCAAAGGAATTGAAGGATTGACTTGTGTTGGAGGTTGTGAGTAACCCAAGGTTTTGGCAGAACTCTTGACAGGCATGACAGAAGAATCAACAATATGTGTAATGCCACACAATATATCAATTCCATTCTTATCACTTTGAAGCATGTGCTCAAGGCCTTCAATTAATGGAAGAGATTCACTATTAGGGTATCCTTGGGACATCCATTGTTGAAATCTATCAAATTCAATGTCCAATGTAGAAAGTTTATCTAATGAAATCCTAGTTAAAGCTTCTTCTTCATCATGGGATCCATCAATGGGCTGAATAGGCACATGATTAGGATGGTAAGCATGATCCTCATTAAAGAAGTCACCTAAATTAGGCTCCATTAGGATGCCTTAATTCTAATGCTTCATCTAACGAGGATAGGATAGGTAGGACTAATAGTGGTAAAACCCATGCACTAGAGAGAAAACTTGAATTTTGAATTTTGGAACAAAGCTTACAAAATTGAGTAATGCAAAATTTAAGAAAATAATGATTACACAATTTGAACTTTGTTGGAAGAAGGGAATGACACAATTTCAAAAAATGAAAGGAAAATGTAATTTCAAAATAGGGCTAAGGGAAGACCACTTAATTTTAAAATTAAAATTTTAAAAATTAGGGAAGACTATAATTAACCTCTTAATTTTAAAAAATGTTAGGATTAATGACAGTCCCAAAGATACTGAGAGGGGGGAGGTGAATCAGTATCTAACCAATGAGCAGAATTTTTAACCTTATTAAGTATTTTGCTTTTCAAAACAGTGTACTGGTAAATAAGAGTTAATGTAGTAAATAGGAACAATAAAGACAACATAGAAAACACACCATAACACAAGATGCTTAACGAGGAAACCCAGTGTGGGAAAAACCTTGATGGGATTTGTGACCCACAATATTCACTCACTGGCCAATGAATAAATATTACTTACAATGAGGGGCCTGCACATGTAGGAAAGCCAACTACCGAGAACTCACTACTCAGTCTACAAAGTAGAAGTCTCACTGACTTATAAAATGGATTAAGAGAATCCAATACAATGTACTACTTCAAATAAACATCAACTATGCCAGGTTCAGTACCGGTTTAAGCTCATACTATAACCATAAACCTTATACAAAATCTACCTTATGCATTCACATATATCTTCCTTAATATTCACGCATTCCTATTCCATCTATCATCCTACTTACAAAATGATTTACAAGATCTCATACATATATGAGTCTATTACAATATGCCATGTCGGCTTTACAAAAGATAACTACAATTAAATACAATAAACAAAAGTTTATTCCTGTCGGCTGGGGTGCTGGTATGCATTGTTGTCACTGCCAGTGAAGTGCCTATCGGTTCTGGTGTCTGCCAGTGGTTTACCAAATGAATGCCACAAGGTTGCCTGAAGGTTGCCACAGGGTTGCCATCAATGACAACACCATCAATTCTCATTAGAGTGTATAATGCCAACAAAAAAATTTCTTGAAATTTGAAATGTTAAATTTGATTCTAGGGGGATAAAAAATTGATAAAATCAGCCAATCTTCTGGATTTAGGCTAATAAATAGAGTCATAACAGTCTCTCAAAATTTTAGGAAAAAAAGTCGAGGACCATGGTGGGAATGCACATGGTCTGACCAACTTTTTTCAATATTTTTTGGGGATGGATATTATGATGATTTTAAAGTTAACGCCCCCAAAAAGGCAAATTTTACAATCTCTAGATGGGTGAAATGAAGGCACAAATGTGAAAATAGGACCCTATTAGGGTTTTGAAGAAAAAGAGGAATTGAATTACAATTTTGAAAAGGGTCAAACCTAATGGATAGGGACACCTTGGAAAATGTTTAGAAATTTGAATGTAAATGAAATTTGAATTGAAATTCACACAAAATCCAATTAATTTTAAAAATTAGGGTTTGATGACCTAACCACTTAATAATTTGAATTTTGGGAAAAAGGGGGGAAATTGAAAATTTGAATTGTAGGATTACAAACAAATATGAGAACAATTAGAAATCTGAAAATTAAATGGAGATCCAATTTTTGCACAAGTTTAAGATGATTCTTGAAAATTAGGATTTTAACAAGTAACCTCTTAATTTTGGAAAATTTTAATTGCAAATTTAACAAGACAATGAGGAAATTGAATTTGACAATCAAAACAATTTTCAAATCTAAGATAACCACAAGCAATTTTTACAAATCACAAGTTCAATTTTAATAAAAAAATAGGGTTTTTAATTATTTAACCACCAAGTTTGTAGAAATTTGAAACTTGTAAATGAAAAATATGCAATTTTGTTCAAAGGAAAGCATGCAAGATGTCAGGTTCACCAAAATGTAATGGTGGAGAAATGGTGAATGATAGATCAAGAAGGAAACTACCCTTTCCCTCAAAGAGAGATGCGAGTTTTGCTAGTGATTACCCTTCAAACACTTTTCAAAATGTTACATTAGGAAGAGGAGAAGATAATTTACTAGATTCAATCTCTCCAGATGAAGATGGTAGATTTAATTCCGAATGAATATGGAATGTTAAGCTGATCCCCTCTTCCTTGTTTGAAATGGAAAGGAATTGATTGAATTATGTAGTGTAAAAGTGACAAAGAACTAATTATAACCTGAGATCAGAATATGGGATGAAGTTATGCACCTAGATCTGGCAGTAATATGTTGAGATGAATTCACCCTACAAATTTGAGGAAAACTTGTCTAGACCATGGCAGGAACATACACGGTCCTCCAAAAAATCTGTGAAATGAAAAGGGTTTTTCTGGCTGTGCAAATGGAGCCCGAATTTGAAAGTGCAGTTGCGTACCTACAACCTACACACAAAAAGAGAGGAAAATGGGTTGGGATTGGGGGTTTGTCTTTAGGTCAAACCCTAGTTTTGGAATTAACCAAGTAATGAAAGAAAGTACTTGCAAGTAGATGTAAATGAAAGACTAAATCGTAAATCACCTCAAGGGAGGTTGTGATAGAAATATTGATAGAAATTCTTGTGTGGAATTGAATGTTGGAATCAATCTCCTCTTCAATGGTTGAATCCTTGACTTGAATGCAACACCTAGCCTTGAAGGGATACTTGAGAATGCTCAATGCTGAAAAAGAGTGCTTGAATGCTCTTGAATGTTTGATCACTCAAATTTCTCCAACTTTGACCTATCCAACTTATGCCAAATGAGAGGACCAATGCCCCCTTAAATACATGTTATTGGATCTGATTTTCATCATGGGTCGACATCAGGGGAGTTTCCCGCTTGATGCACAACCAACAATGCAATTGTAGGAAGGGTTCTACCCTAAAATAGGGTAGGGACAGTGGAGCCACACCCCTTTCGTAGGGGGGACAATGGTGCCATGCCCCTATCCTACTCCTTTCTCTAGGGCAGAGTGTGGATGGGGTGATGTAGAGGCTAATGAAGAAGTTGTTTCTGAAAGCTAAGCAATCTTCGGTCTTTGATCAAGCTAGAGGATTCGAACTCGCATGCGGGAGGACCCTAATGCAGTCAAAAATTGCTAGGGTCACAATTTTATGACACTACAATTTGTATATTGCATGTACTTTTCATTGTATTATGTTTAGGACTAATTTTTGAAAAACAATGAAAAGATCATTTTATAATTGTTGTAGTAGGTTCTACCTCTATCTCTCCCAGACCACTTCGACAATAATGCCAAGAAATGTATATATGATCTTGGAAAATACATGAGGTAAGTAGTGTTATTTATTTAATTTATTGTATAGATATTATATTTGCTATTTGTTTTACTTGTTATGTTATATATTATATATTATTTTGTTAATTCTTGTTATTATATTTGCATCTTGAATCACTTGTAGATGGTTGTCATCTAAAGAAATCCATAAAGAAGATATAAAATATTGGAAGACAAAAATTCCTCATCTAATGTGTGAAATGCAAAAGTGTCTACCTTCGACATTTTTCAATTCACAAGAACACTACCTCATACACCATGTTGAGGAGATTGAATTGTGTGAATGTGTACACATAAGGTCAATGTGGATGGTTGAGAGGCACTTGAATTTTTAAAGGCTTTGGTTCAAAAAAGAGCACATCCTGAGGGTTCTATGGTGGAGGGATATATGGTATACCAGACTATGGTGTACATTACTGAATATCTTCTTAAGTTTGTGGCAAAGATCCATGTAGATTGCATTTGGGATCCCAACTCCATTAACAACTTCAAAGGGGAGTACCTGATGGGGAAAGGTAGATTCAGGAAAGTGAGGTAATTATTGGATGTTCATGGATATTAATCTAAATACATTTTACATTTAATTTTTATATATATTGTAGTTAATTAATTCTTAATCTTCAATATACATTAGTTGTAAATTTCTAGTTATTTTTTCTGCAGTTGCTCGAGAGTGGGATGCACTACATTTGCATGTCGCAAACAATCTTGATTGGATGACAGTATGGATTGAAGGATGTCAACAACATGGTTGTGCATTAAAATGGGAAGGTGCATCTTCATTTCTTAAAGAAGCTCATTGTAATGGAGATTCCAATGTTACACCAAGGGAAATTGATTTGGCATATGGTTTAAGAGATAAACATGTACATATAAATATATTAATCACTCATATTATTTTATTTTTTTCAATTGTAATGATGGATAGATATATATATGTTGTGTTTTGCATACATTCGACCAAGAATAAATATGTTTATCAACTAGAGATGCAATAATTTTGAGATGTTTGACATATTTCAGGTGAAACACCACAACACTATGTGGTGCAATGGTCATAAATTTCGCATCAAGAAGTTGGATGACACAAAGAAAACTTGTGATTCTGGGATAACTGTAGTATTTTCGGTGACTAATGTTTCATCTAGAAGTGACATACATCCTCAAGTCTCAGAAAATCGATACTATGGGATTTTGGATGATATACTTGAGTGTGACTTTGGGTCCTTCAAATTAGTTCTTTTCATTGTCCAATGGTACAGGCTACGATTGAATGAAAATGATCTTTATAGAACTATTATTGAACATGATAATGGATTTACAATGGTCAACACAAGGTCATTTGAGCGAGCTGGAAATGAGTCCTATGTTCTTGCAAGCCAATGTGAGTAGGTATTTTACTCAAAGGTTCCACATAAACCAGGTTGGTCATTTGTTGTTAGACATTATCCTAGAGTAAGGTCGGTAAAGTATAATGTCATGGAAGAAGAAGATACATAAGAACTAGAAGATGATGTACAAGATGATTAGGATCAACAGTTAGTTGATGATGTGCTCGACAAAGATGTTGAAGAAGAGGAACAAGATCATGATGATGTAGAGGTTAATGTTCATGAAGATGATGATGATGATGATGATGATGATGATGATGATGATGATGATGATGATGATGATGATGATGATGATGGTGATGATGATGATGATGATGATGATGATGATGATATGACCAATCCTTACAATGTCGATTTAGGATCAAAAGTTACATACAAAGAGTTGGATGAAGAAGAAGATCAATGACATTATTTAAATGTATGAGGTATGTGATTAGTATATTATCTATTTGATATTGATTTCTTGATATTTTTTGGTGAAATCTAAATGTTGTGATTATGTGGGAGGACTTGTTTGTAATAATGTGGGAGGACTTGTACTTTGTGATTATCTTGACATGTATCTTTACATTTCAAGTCATTTATACTTTTACATTACAAATATTTGCATCATGTTGTGTTCCTTGCTAAGATATTTATGGAAAATCTAATGGATGAATCCTTTTAATGGTTTGTTATGCAATAACACAATGATTCCTATTATGGTCATTTCAATCCTTAGTAGAAATGGGGGAACATTATCCTCTGATCAATATCTCAGTGTGTAAAGATTGATATTTTAGATATTGAAGTAAGGGATACCCCCTACATCTAGCAAAGCCTAAAGTGCAAAGGAGAACAAGCCATTGTCTCATTTTCATTGACAACTAATCTAAGAGTCTAAAATCTATAGTAACAATACCTAATACCCCAAAATATAGTAATAATACCTAATACCTGTAGCATGTCAGTCATCATCAAGCTTTTGTATTTGGCATAAGTGAAAGGTTTAAGCTACAATTTTTTTTTTAAACTCAATACAAGACCTCACATACTATAACTAAAATCATATAAGAATAATCCTTGATAGACAAAAAATATCAGAAAATTAACACTCATTAAGTAATATTCTATGTATATATCAGGATATCTAACCTAATCTAATAAGTTAGTATTGAACATGGCTATGGACATAGTTACACTAAACACAAATGATGAGATGCCTATCAAAATAGTCACTAAAGGCAGAATAGTAATATTTTGTAATCCCAATAGAGTATAACTATCCCAACACACATCTAGGGGTAGGTTGTAATTGATACAGGCCCTATCAGAATAATATATAAGATCAGGGTAGGTGCAAAAGGCTATCCAAACAACGTAAGCTTATAGTGAATTCAAGGACAAAATCTCTATCGGTATAACTTGTGAAGATGAGATAACCCCTTTTTTCTTTTCCAATGATGAAATTAATACCAATAAGCATTATCTAAGAGGAGTTTGGGATAGCTTACAAAGTCAAGATAACACATCAATAGTGTTCTGATCGATGAAATTATCTCGATGATTTACAAATAGAGTACTATTGGGAGAACTATCCCAATTTAACAATTACAAACTAAGAAACCAATAGTGATAAAAGGGGAGGAAATGAGGAGGCCCTTATCGAAATGACTTATGAAGTCAGGACAACAATCTTTGGATATGCTGATAGTAGAAGTAATGTCGATGGGCATCATAAAGATTTCTTATCGGTATAACTTAGGCTGAAATGACATGAAAAAGAAACAGTTACTGATCGTTCACCATTTGATCATAATCTTCTTCAATCAATTCACCAAGGTCCATCGGTTAGGGTTTGGTCTTATCTACATGTAGGGTTACCAGTTCATCTCTCCATTTCATAAGCAATACCAGTTTCCTCCACAAACTCTCCTACTAGTTGTAGTTCCCTTTCCTAGCTCTTCCTACCAGTTACAAAACAACATTATAATAACATTATTACTGGTTAATTGACATCAATGACAACATAACATTTTATTAATGCAATCTTTATGCAAATGCCAACAATCTCTCCCTTTGGCATTGATGGCAATACAAATATCAATATCCTTGATTGTGATTATGTCTATAGGAATCCTGGTTTACATTTTACCACAATCATACAACTCTCCTCATAGTCTTATAGTTTTTCTCCTCCTTTGACAACAATGCCAAAGTGAAAGTAAAACATGCAATGTCAAACTTCACTATCCAGCATCATCAACCTGTAACTTGATGCTCCCCCTGTAGAATAACTTCCAGTCTACACCAATCCTATTGTAAAATTTTGCAAGTAGCTCCGAGACTGATGTACTCTACATCATTCTCAATTGACCTCATATAGGGGTACAACCCCTATCTGACCTCTAAGATACTCAAAAGTAGTCTTAGGCAGAGGTTTAGTAAAGATATATGCAAGTTGCTCCTTGGTAGAAACATGCTCCAATATCACATCTTTACTCTGCATTTTTTCTCTCAAGAAATAATACTTCAATTCAATATGATTGGTTCTAGCATGCATCACCGGGTTCTTTGAAATATTTATGGCACTGCTGGTATCATATAAGTTCTTTACCAGTTTTGTAAACTTCATCTTGAATCCTTCTAGAATGTGTTTCATCTAGATAACCTGGGTATAGTTCATATAAGATACAACATACTCAGCTTCAACAGTAGGCTGAGATATACAACTCTTCTTGTTGCTACTCCAAGATACAAGTCTTCCTCCAAGAAAGAATGCTCCACCAGTTATGCTTTTTTTATCATCAACATTACCTACCTAGTCTGCATCTAAATACACCTTCAAATCAAAGTTACCTGCATATGGATACCACAAACCATAGTCAATATTACCTTTCAAATATCTAAATATTCTCTTGGTTTCTATCAGGTGTGTTTCTTTTGGATTCTTCTGAAATCTGGCAACTAGACCAACTGCACGAGATATATTTGGTCTGTTGTGAACAACATAGTGCAATTTCCCTATCATTGACCCATACTCCTTTTCATCAACAAATTTGGCTTCATCTTCCTTAGACAATTTACAACCTATAACCATTGGTGTCCCAACTAGCTTACAGTCACTCATTCCAAATGTCTTTAACACTTCTTGGTCGCTACCATAACTATTTGCATATGGATACCATAAACCATAGTTAATATTACCTTTGAAATATCTAAATATTCTCTTGGTTGCTATTAGGTGTGTTTCTTTTGGATTCTTCTAAAATCTGGCAACTAGACCAACTGCATGAGCTATATTTGGTCTATTGTGAACAACATAGTGCAATATCCCTATCATTGACCCATACTCCTTTTCATCAACAGATTTGGCTTCACCTTCCTTAGACAATTTACAACCTATAACCATTGGTGTCCCAACTAGTTTACAGTCACTCATTCCAAATGTCTTTAACACTTCTTGGTTGCTACCATAACCATTTGCATATGGATACCTTAAACCATAGTTAATATTACCTTTGAAATATCTAAATATTCTCTTGGTTTCTATCAGGTGTGTTTCTTTTGGATTCTTCTAAAATTTGGCAACTAGACCAACTGCATGAGCTATATTTGGTCTGTTGTGAACAACATAGTGCAATATCCCTATCATTGACCCGTACTCCTTTTCATCAATAGATTTGGCTTCATCTTCCTTGGACAATTTACAACCTATAACCATTGGTGTCCCAACTAGTTTATAGTCACTCATTCCAAATGTCTTTAACACTTCTTTTACATATTTAGATTGTGTGATAAAAATAGCACTCTTCATCTGCTGAATTTGCAAGCCTATGAAATTTTTTCTCCCACTAGAGATATTTCAAACTCACTTTTCATTTCATTTGCAAAGTCATTTCTTTTGTAATCGGTGCCTCCAAATATGATATCATCTACAAACACTTCACTAACCAGTATCTTATCTCCTCCAGATTTGAGATATATGTTGATATCTTCACTGGTTCTTTGAAAACCTATCTTCATCAAGTGTGAATGTAGTTTCTTATAACATGCTCTCAGTGCTTGTTTCAAACCATATAGTTCCTTGTGCAATTTCCATACCATATCTTTTTCATCAATCAAAGAATAACCATCTAGCTGCTCAATGTATACTTCCTCATCCAGTATTCCATTTAGAAATGTTGACTTCACATCCATCTTATATACTTTGAATCCCTTATGTGCTACAAAAGAAAGTAAAGTCCTGACACCGTCTAGTCTAGAAACTGGTGCAAAAGTCTCACAATAATCTTCTCCTTCTTCCTGTGCATAATCTTTTCAAACCAATCTAGCTTTGTTTCAGACTACTACTCCACCTTCATTTAGTTTATTCTTGAATACCCATTTAGTACCTATCACATTTTTATTCACCGGTCTGGGTACTAGGGTCCATGTTTTTTTCTCCTAAATTTGATCAAGTTCCTCCTCCATGGATTTGATCCAATGATCATCTCCAAATGCTTCCTTAACAGTTCTAGGCTCAATAATGGAGATCATGCAAGAATTCTCTCTAATTATTCTTCTGGTTAGCACTCTAGCATCTTTATCTCCAATAATCTGGTCAAGATTATGATTGAGTCTCACATACCTCAAAATAACATGATCATTAACTTCATGTTCTTATTCATTATTATCATCATCTTCTTGTGAATCTACCTGTTCCGGTTGAACTGGTACAACAACATTCTCTTTACCAGTTCCAGGTTTCATCGGTTGTGGTTCCAAAAATAGAATGCAAGGATCTTCTTCCTTTTTCTCCATATTGGTTTTTCCTAATACTTCAGGATACTCATCCACTCAAACATAAGAACTTTCAATGATTCTCTATGTTCAGTTATTGAACATTTGTAGGCCTTATTCTTGGTAGAGTAACCAAGAAATATGCCTTCATCACTCTTAGCCTCAAACTTGCTAACATATTCACCTCTTTCAATAAAACATTTACTACTAAATATCTTAAAATAGCTGACATTAGGTGATCTACCATACCATTATTCATAAGGATTCTTATCCTTACCTCTTTTTACCAGTATCTGGTTCATAGTGTAGATAGTTGTACTGACAGCTTCTCTCCATAAATTTTTAGCTACACCTCCTTGTATCAACATTGTTCTAGTAGCTTCAACAACTAAATGGTTGTTCCTCTCTACAATACCATTCTACTATGGTGTCCTCGGTGTAGAAAGATGCCTTTTGATACCATTTTCTTCACAATATCTAGTGAATTGCTAGCAGTGAATTCACCAACTTGATCAGTCCTCAGACACTTTATCTTCTTGCCACTTATCCTTCAAGAGTGTGACCCACATCATTCTTGAGAAATCATCAATGAAGATCATAAAATATCTATCACCTTGAATACTTTTAGTCCTTATGGGTCCATAGATTTTTGTATGAACCACATCTAACAAATGTTCTGCTGAAAAATATTTTCTCTTAAAAGTTGAGGTTGTCATCTTTCCCAGCTGACATTCCTTACACAAAGCATTAACCGGTTTCTCCAACTGAGGAAAACCTCTCACTAACTTGGACTTACTAACTTTGACAATGTTATCAAAATATACATGAAAAAATCTCCTATGCCAAAGCCAAATATCATCTATCTTAGCAATTAAATAGTTGTTGAATTTAGGATTCAGGTGAAATAGGTTACCTTTAGTCTACTTTTTAGTTGCAATTAGTTCACCTTTTCTGCCATAGATTTTTCAAATTCCTTTTTTAAACTCCAATGGATAACCTCTTTCATTAAGTTGTGCAACACTCAAAAGATTGTGCTTTAATCCTTCAACCCAGTAGACATTATCTATACCACTCTTTCCATTAAGAGTAATAGTTTTGTTACCTTTTATCATGCAGGGTGAGTTATTACCAAATCTCACAACTCCTCCATCAAATTCCTTCAAAGTAATAAATTTTCTCTTGTCACCGGTCATGTGGTGTGAACAACCACTATCAATGATCCAATCATCCGAACTATCCTTGAGAGAAACTAATGCCTTCTGATTAGATGTCTCCTCTTTGATGGCAACTAAGACAATGTCTTCATTAGCATCACCCTTAGATTCCTCATCAGTGATACCACCATCAACTACAATGAGACAATATATTTTGCCTTTTCCTTTGTACTTCTTGAACTTCTCACGCTTGTGCTCATTGTCACCATTAGGAGAGTTAGCTGCAATGTGTCCAATCTTGTTACATGCAAAGCATTTCAAAGGTAATTTACCTTTGTACTTACTAGCACCTCTGGGAAACCGCTTGGCCAACAATGGTTCAAGATCAATGAGACTATCTTCATCATCAACTTCTCTGCTGGATCTAGATTCATAATTGTAATTGACATCTCTACTTTTCCTCATAGATGGGTTAGAAACTGAAGCTCTAAATGCAAATTTAGATTTCTGAGCACTACCATCATAACCATTTAATTCAAAGGTAGTAAGCTTAGCAATGATGGAATCAAGAGTTACCTTATTTTTATCAATAGACTTTAGCTCCTGAATGGATGCAACTCGGATAGCAAGGTTCTCAACACCTTAGTAATCACTGTGGCATCCTCCACTTTACCACTAGCACTCTTGATCTCACCGACTACCTCCTTTATCCTTTGACCATACTGTTGAATATTTTCATCTTCAACCATCTGCATGTCATCAAATTTTCCTCTTAGACTCTCTTCTTTGGCAATCTTCATATTCTCATTACCGCTATAGATTTTCTCAAGTTTCTTCCACACCTCATAAGTAGTCTCTAGACCATGGACATCAACATATTCTGCATCAGACAAAGAACAGATAATAGCCTCGATTGCTTGATCATTTTCTTGTTGCTCTTTCTTTTGATCATCAGACATAGTCCCACTAGGTGCAACATATTGAGTAACAACATGTTCCTAGTATTGACTTCCTAGACTCTTGATATAGATTTTCACTCTATCACTCCATATTCTATAGTTCTCTCTATTAAACTTTGAACCTTCTTTCTTCATCATGTTCTACAACATTTTTACCTCAAGCTGTTAGGCTTAGACCTTAAAGGACCTGAAACACTTTGATACCAATTGATGGTATGATGAAAGAATAAGGATCCGGTCAACTACTGAGAGGGGGGCTGAATTAGTAGATAGAAAACTAAATATACTTTCATCAAACTCAAAATCAACCTCTCAAGACAAACTCTAAGCTGACTAGTTTAAATACTAAACTTCAAATGCAATATTTCAGTCAAGTTAAACTGGTTGACTGTTATAACTCACTAACATTAAAACATATTTGAAACTCTTAAAACCTTTTAACTGAATCATTCAAATACTTTACTGATAGTAGTTAAAATTGTTGGAATACAATGAATCAAAGAGCAGTGAGAGGGGGGGTGAATCGGTATTCTGCCGGTAATACTAGATTTTACCTTATTATAACATACACATATAAACTGGTAAATGAAGAAACATATAACATGAAGTAAATAAACCACCCACATGAATGAACACTATAACACATTGAACTTATACATGGAAAACCTCAAAGAGGAAAAACCATGGTGAGATTTGTGACCCACAATATCAATTCTTTGACCATATGAAAGATATTACATAGCATGGGGGCCTGCACATATAGGAAGGCACACTCTAAATCAAACAAGAGCATGATTGATAATTGCTGCTCTAAATCTCTATGTGAAGAAGTATTGTGATGTTACATGGTTGGATAATCAAGATACATCTGAGAATCGTTTTTCCTGTTGTGTCTTGTTTAATTGGTCTTTCAAAGGAAAGTTAAATTCAATTAAACTAACTATGAAAAGTATCATTTAGTTATATAACATTGGAGGTTGGGTAGCTGATTAATCTATCTGAAAGGGGATTTAAAAAATAGTCTCTCAGAGTTATACATAGGTTTTGTAAATGAATAACTCTATTCCCCAAAGGAAATAAGACACTGGTCTAGTTGCAGATAAAATTCAGTTCAAGATCAAACAAATTATTTTCATATTTATGTGTATGTTAGTAGGAGATAGATATAGAGAAAATGAGTAAGAAGTAATCAAACTGAAACAAGAGCAGATCCCTAATGCATACAATTAACTAAATGTGTCTAAAATGAACTCATATAAGATGAATGGACGAATCTAAGCTAGAGAGAGAGAGGGGGGGAAAAGAGAGAGGGAGAGAGGGAGAGAGGGAAGGAGAGAGAGACTTGAGAGAGAAAGAGAGTAATAGAAAAGAGAGAGAGAGATGTGAGAGAGAAAGAGAAAGGGAGGATAGGGAGAGATTGGACAAAATGAGATGGAGACATCTAAGAGAGAGAGAGAGAGAGATTGAGAATATTTATAATATCTACAAGTCATCCACAAGTTAGTTTATCAATCATAATGTCTAGTCAACTAGGTCCTAAAACCCACACATTACTCCAAGAGTGGGTACATGAACTACATGTCACCCAACCCACACTATACTTGGTCCAATGAACATCCACACACTTTGTCTAGCTAGTGCATAGCACAATACTCTAGTGCATTTATTTGGAACACCCTAGAACAAACTACAATTTAGTCATAGTGAGGATAATGTCAACCTTAACTTTCCTTCTTGATCATCCCCTATAAAATTTGAATAGATTTGTCTTTATGTTTAGCGGTACTTATTTTTCAAACTAAAAGCCTCAAAACAACATAGTGGTAGAACGTGGTACAAAATATTGCATCAATGTACTAACAGGTTGTGAGCAATAAACCTTTGAAAAATATCATAAATAATTTTTAATATAGAAATGTTTAATATCCCATAGGCCAATTTTGATTTTTACATATAATTACATATAGAAATGTATAATATCCCATATAATATCCCATATCTTGGCAATGTTTGTACTTATAATTTCATATAGAAATGTTTAATACCCCATAGGTCAATTTTAATTTTTACTTATAATTATAAAATCCTATATAATATCCCATTTAATATCCCATTTAATTATGTAATTGAAATATCGCAGTTACATATAATTATAATATCCCATAGGTCAATTTCAATTTCAAATTACTCTGCAAAGCAAAAGACTTCGAAAAAATTCATTCCTGCGAGGAAAAGAAAAAGACTTCGAAAAACTTCATTCTCGCAAGGCAAAGTGGGAGAGGAGATTCATGGATGATGGCAAATGAAGAGTTCATTCATGCACAGCAGAGGAGATTCACAAGAGGAGGAAATTAGTTTACAAGTGAGCACTCACTTAGCTTCATCTTATGCACATTTAAAACATAATCAAAATTATTTGTTTTGCTCTTCAATGATCTTCTAGGGTTTTTTTAGGGACTTGTTCTTGGTATTGCAAGGGTTTGTATGCTTTATGAAGGCTTTGAAGTATGTTCTTTAATTGTTTGGATTGTGCCAAGTACTTCTTTTGTATATGGACAGTAAATTGAATGTTAGGGGAAGACATTGTATGTGATGTACAAGGTGGCCAACACGTCTTGTCACTAGGAACCTTAAGCATACTGGAAGATCAGAGCGCAGACATGTATTACAATTACATAATTTTTTTTATTATTATTAAGTGCTATCAAAAGGGGATAGCTCCCTTACATCCCATATGCAGGCTACATAGTAGCAGAAATTAAAAAAAAACTATTCTAAATAACTAAAAATTGTAGCGAGCCTTTCACCAATGTCCACCACATACACAGTCGAGGCTGCACTAAGCCAATTATCATTTGAGTTCAGAAATATCCCAAAGGGCCCCAAGTCATGGTTTCTGACACCCACCTAGAACACCTCCCAAGCCTCTATCATGAAATCCTTCTTCCTTTCTCGCACAACCCTGGCCTCCCAAGCATGGTCGTCCTTCGACTCAGACTCTTCCTCCGATGGATCTACTATGTAATGTTTTGGATTGAAGTATATGTCCAAAACACTAGTCCAACCACCCAAATCCAAGTCTAGAATAACACTTGTTATCACCTATGCATTGATCGATCTTACGAAGCCATCGATCATTTGTATGCATGCTTCCTTGGAATCAGGGATGTCAACCATTGGGCATAGAATTTCCTCATAGATGAAACCATCACACCAATGTCTATCCCCACCCAAATTTCCCCTAGCCAAATTCTACAACGCATATCAAGTGACCTCATCCAAGTTAAAAAGTATCATGCATTGCTGCTGAAATGTCTCCTCCACACATAGACAACTCAACCCAAAGTGATGGACCATTTCCCCTCAGTTCTCCTCCTTTATATTCATTTCTCAATCTACCGTCCTATTTAACCTTAGCCTTATGATCCCTTTAAATGGCAATAATCTCAAAAAAAGACTAATTAGATCCTTTTATTTTTAAGATGCATATTTCTTGTCCTTATCAAACAACAGGCTTTATCTTAAAGAGAAAGAAATCTGATATCCAGTGAAAACCAAATCCATCTTTGGATTTGAAGTATCCTAATCTCTTTCCACCTTCTCACAATATCCCTTCATTCATGGTAATCGAAACCTTATTTTCGTCTATCATGATCACCTTTGTTAGTCCGGATCCAAATTTATGGTTTAGAATCTAGATCCATACCCTCCCTTAGTCGTACCTATCCAATGCCTTATCTTTTCTACCTCCACAAGGCTTCATAGTCATCCACTAGAATCTATTCTAAATCCTCACTCGGGATTGTCTCAAAAATTTGCTCATCGTTTGTCCTTAACTATTTTGTTCCTGAGTGCATTTGTCTAGTTCCTTGGTGTCTATTCCTGAATGGAAATGAGAAGTACACATCTAATTTAAATAAGAAGTGCAAACCTGATTATGAAAGTTTATGTCCCTTTCAAAGGTGCTAAAAATAATTATATGTAAAAATTATTATATGTAAAAGGGGGCAGAAATAATTATATGTAAAAATTGAAATTGAAATATCCCATTTACATATAGTTATAATATCCCATTTACTTAAAATTACTGTAGACATCTAAAAATGGTCAACGCTTGTGGAGTCATACTTTAACATTTGCGCATTGCCTTATTTTAGGGTTCTTGCATCGCATTAACATTTCTTCTATGTTGCACACTTGGTCTTTATCATTTTTGAGCATCAAGTCCTTCTTCTGCATTCCTCATTTTTCTCACTTTCGAATTAGGTCTTGTCGATAGCAATCTTCAGTCATGATTTTGGTCGATCTTTGTCCTTGTCAATCTCGTCATTTTGTGATCGATTCGTCATTGATCCTTGTCCTTGTCAATCTCATCATTTTGCGATCGAATCACCATCAATCCTTGTCCTTTTCAATCATGTCAATTTGGATTGATTAGTCATTGTTCCTCATCAATTGGTGCTTATCAATTTGATCTCCTTGTCAATCTTGGTCAATTTATCATTGATTTTTGTCAACCAATTTTAATCATGATCGAACCTACATTAATTTCTTGTTGTCTTGACCTAATTCCTTGTCCTCTTATTTCTAGGGTTTTATGATTTGTTCATTTAATCCTTTTCTTATTCTTTGTGGGTTAAATAAATCTATTTATTTAGTCCTAGGTCTCTTTCATGAATTAATTAATGGATGAAAACCTATTAATTAATTCACCTAATTTCTCTTTCATCTTTTTCTTCAATTTTCTAATTTGCTAATTTCTCCTAATTTCTAATTTCTATTTCTATTTCAATCTTGTCATAGTTTGTCATGCATTTTGCATAGCAACTTGTCATAATTTGTCATACTCCTTGCATAGCAACTTGTCATTTGTCATAATGTTGCCATTCTTGATTTGAATTTCCTTTCAAATCTCTTCATGCTAATCTTGTCCTCTCTCCAATTTGTCTATAAATTGGATGAGTTTCTTCAATCAAAGGGATCAATCAACCACGCTTCTAGTATCCTTATGCTACAATTTTCATCTTGTCAATCTTGCTTGCTTTCATACTTGCATTTTGCACTTGTAGGTGAGATCCACAAACAAAATAATTTGAAGGAGAAAGAAGGACAATGGAGGTCAATTGGAAGAGACATTGGTGATGGATTTTCATTTATTTTGAATGTCTTGTTTTCAATTCTTCTATTGATTGTAATTAGGATTTATTTCATTGCAATTTGGCTTTGTGGTTAGATAATATCTATTTACTTTTATGTTTTTCCAAATTCTTGATCTACATTTTTGGTGAACCCAACATGAACTAACCCCTTAACCATGTTTTGAGTGCTTTTGAGTTGTTTGTAGGTGAAAAACTCAAGAAACAAAGTGACTCAGAGCTTTCTGGGCACTTTTGCGCCTGTGTAGAAGGGTTCTGCACCTGTGTTGAAGGGTTTTGTGCCTATGTAGAAGGGTTATGTGCCTATGTAGAAGGGTTCTACACCTGTGTAGAAGGGTTATGTGCCTATGTAGAAGGGTTTTACACCTGTGTAGAAGGGTTTTGTGCCTTTGTAGAGGCATTTTGCACCTGTATAAGGCCAGAAACAGAGGTAAAAAAAAGTTGTTTTTACTTGCAAATTTGTTTGTTTTCATTCTGTTTCTTGCATTCTAGTTTTTCTTTGGTACTAATTCTCTATGCAACATATTGGCGTTACGTGTGATGAAGAGTAAAAATGCAACTACTATTGATTCTTATGCAGGACATGGTCAAAGACTCTCATTAAAACATCTTGCTTGCAATTTTTAAAAGTAGTTGCACATTTCATTTCTTAAAGGATAATGAACACCATGCATGCTTTGTCTATTTTTAATTTGATTGCATGTTTTAACCCTTAGAACTGGGCCTACCTCCTGATTTGCCTGGCACTTCGCATAGGCATTGGTGAGAGGGAACAACCCAAAGTGGTGACGAGCTAAACCCAAGCTCTTCCGAACCACTCTAAATAACTGTGGATGCAATGAAAGTTCTAGACAATGGGTGCTAGAATAGTATTGCGACGATTTATTCACCAAATCAATACCCACCCAAACAGATGCCCTTACTAGAATCTCTTGTTTAGATGCCAAAATCCTTCTATCTGTTGGCTCAGGCATTGTCATACGCGCATGTCGAAGACACCTCTCATGTACTCCTCAGTTAGAGATAGCAAGTTCTTGGGAAGTGATGCCCCTTGAACTCGAAGCTTGGTATGCTTGAGAAGTGAGTGCACTGTAAGGGGGAGCTAGTGCTATGAAGCATCTAGCTATCTAGCTGAGTGTTGTATTTTATGGTTAGAGGATTCAACAGATATTGCCCTTGCCAGCCATAGGATTTGTTGTGAATGAGCATGATTGTCTTGGGTCTAAGTCCAAACATCTTGTCTTTTGTGATTGTCAAAAGTTGAATTATACAATTGTCACAAAACATCATTTGTCAAACAAGTCTAAACATTGTCCAAACAAGGTTTTAAAAAGAGAACATTCATCCAACAAAGTTCAAAACATAGCTTTCAAACACATTGAAAAACTTTGTCTCAACATTCATGTCACTTTAGGCTAGGTTTTGCATAGTCCAACTTAGGTCCTAGGACATATTGTCATCTCCCTTCATTTTAGTCCTTTTCATTGCAAGCGTCCTCATTTTGCACTTAGGTTCAAAATCATTTCCCTAAGTTTGCAGTTCATTGTCATATCCAAGCTAGATTTCCATTTAGGTGACATTCATGCATTATCTTTGTCATGCTAAAATTAGGTCTTGCCTAGGCTGCATTTTGCATATTCCAAGTCATTGGTCTTCGCATATCCTTATCATTGTATTGTCATCTTGTCTTGGCTTCATCTTGTCATATCATATCCTTAGATCATTTTCATGTCATATCCTAAGTCATTGTCATAATCATTGCCTTCTTACATTTAGTTTCAAAAATTTGGTTTGTCAAACTTTAAAAAATCAAAACTTTGGATGATACCCTAAGTTGTTGTTAGGGAGTCTTGACCTTGTCTAAAATTTGTCCTTTCATTAATATCATTTTTGTCAAACCTAGCTTAGTATCCAAGCATATAGGTGAAACATTATCAATTTGTCCTATTGTCATTTTGTCCTTTGTCCTTTAAGGTCTTGACTTCATTTCAACTTCCCAAGGTTGTGTCTTTAGCTTTGCATTTCAAAAGTTTGTCTCCAAAAATTCAAAAGGTGCAAAAACATTTAGTTGCATTGTCATCCTTTTAGGTTGCATTTTTCAATCTCATTAGTTGCATTGCATAGTGACATGTTTGTTGAAATAAGGTCTCAACCTTCTTACGAAGCCATGTCATCACAATTGAGAAATCAATCATGTCAATCCAATCTCTACATGTCTCAGAACTTGGATCAAACTTATCATGCTGATGTAAATGTCCAAATACAAAAACTAGAGGAAAAACTAGCTCAAGAAAAGGAGACTTTGGAACAAAAAGTGAAAAACATTGAGAAGAATCGATCACAAATGTCAAAAATATTTAAAAAATTTCCAGGTCGAAATCCAAAGATTGAGCCAATTGATGTAAGATCTCTTATCAAACAATCAAACATACCAGATCTCCTCTCACAAATAGAGATGATGAACCAATTTCAAGAAAAGAGACAACAACATTATGTGCCTTCACAACAAGAACAAGAAGGTGTTTACTATCAATCAGATTTTCAACCATCACAACCAATTCTTCAACATTTCCAATAGACACAACCAATGGTCCAATTTCAACAATATCTCCAACCAACTATACAATGTCCACAAATAGTTCAACCAATGGTGGAATATCAACAAGTTCAATCAACATATCAATGTCAACAACCACAATCACAAATTCGAAAACAAATGTTGCAGCACACACCAAGCCAAATTTTGAACATGTCAAACCAATTTGATCAACATCTAGTTCGAAATCAAAACATGACATCAGACCAGAACCAACTCCTTGCCAAAAAAGTTCAAATTTCAGATACAACTATGTCAAAACCTCGAAAGAAAAGTGGCTTTATTGCAAGGCTCTTAAGGAAATTACCAAGTGAGTTCTTTGAGGAAGATCAAGATAATACAATTATTTCTAGCAATGCCTCATCCCCCCACAAACAAATTGACTCCCCAGTGGCATCTATCCCTACACCTTTAGAAGTTTCACAAGAACCTTCCATATTGTCCTCTTCAAATAATACACCCAAGGATGAAATTATCCAAGGGCTATCCATAATTGATTACCGAGATAATCCAATTCATGATGCACATCCTTGTCATGTTTTAGAAATACAAGACCCAGTGCCACCATGCACTTTATTGCCATTACCTGTTTTAGAGGACCCCATTCAAATTCCATCCCCTTCATGCCAAAGCATTGATCCCTTGTCAGAATCCCCCATGCATATCCAAAGTCCAACCTCATGTCAAGAGGATAATTTAGAGCTCCAAGAAATGAGTCCTAAAGAAAGTCAAGATCAAGATCTTGAAACCTTATCATCCCATCCAATTGTTGACCAGGATCTCATCTTCCCAGAAACTCATGATGATTCCCCTATTCTTGTCCATCGTATCCAAAGTCCTATTGATAGACCATTCCCTGAGGAAGATAAAGATACACCATTTCATCCAATCCCAAACAATCCCCTTCCATTTTATGAAAAAAATGTCCTTTCAAATCCTATTGACATTCCACTTCCTAAGAAAGATCAAGATATCCCTTCCATCCTTTCCGATGATCCCATTAAAAGCCAAGAGCAAAGCAACTTTAAAGAGGATTCTAATGATCTTCCTCCTTTTCAAGATCAAATTATTCCTTTAAATCCTCCACGAGATCCTTTTGCTCCTCCATCTCCTTGTCTTAATGCTCCATATACATTCCAAGATTGCATTTCTTTTGATGATCCCATTATTTCTCCCATTCCATCTCTTGAAGAGCCTATCATTGAACCATGTCCACTACACAATCCTAGTCCCCTCATGATCCTAATCCCCCTCATGATTCTAATGTGTCACTGCAAGATGTTCATGAACCCTCGACATGCATAATGGGTTCTTCCACTTTGGTGTAATCCGATCCACTTCAAGATCTCATTATTTCTCTCATATCATATCCACCTCATAATGGACTCGCGTCTTCTTCCCAAAGAAAAGAGTATCCTACAAGTCAAGATATTCATAAGGAAAAGGAGTAGATCTTCATAAGCAAGAATCCCTTCATGTTAAAGAAAATATTAAGGGTCATGACCTTAGTGAAATTCCTCAAGACGTGGGTACCCCTACTAAATCTAACATCCCTTCAAAATCAAAATATACACCTTCCCCATCACACTTTCCATCCATCTTAGGTCCTTATATCCCTTCGTCCTCTATGCAAGGTCAGCAAAGGGATACATCCTTGAGTAAATTTCATCAATCCAAAAGAAGTCCATTTCATTCATATCCATCCATGCATTCCTTTCCTCCTCCAACCAATTTGGATGCCAAGCATAAAAGTCACAAGTCTAAAAATCCACATGTATTCAAGGATCAACATGTCCAATCTAATCAACATGTCAGAGAAAAACAAAATTTGATCTATAAAGAAAAGGAAAAATCCAAAAGGTCAAAAAGGCCCATTGCTAAAAAACAAAAGTCAAAATCTATATGGGTTCCTAAATCCCTTGTGCAAGCAATGCACTCCAAGGAACCACAAAAGCATGAAAAGTCAAAAACCATGTGGATCCCTAAGCATCTCCTTGAAGCACAAAAGCCTAAAGAAACATCAAAATTGGCATCTAAAATTTCTATTCCTCCATCCAAATCTCTCAAATCTATTCCTCCATCACCTTCTTCATCCATTTTGGGCCCTTATGTCCCAAAATCCATAGCCTTTCCTTCGTCAAAATCTCAATATCCAAAATACATTTTTGCTCCATCAGTCCATCACCCCTCAAGGTGTGTGCCAATGTCAATCTTGCCAACATTTCTATCCACTCAAGCACATTTCTTCCAATACCCTATCCATTATCCAATGCATATTTTCCATCCTTCGATCCCTTTGATCCAATCCTTTGCATAAATCCTCGCCTTAGTTTCATCTTATTTCCCATGCCCTTATCCTACCAACATCTTTGAGCATACTTTTAAAGGTCATGGTCCATTTTTTTCAAGGCTACTATCCAAAAAAAAAAAAGATGCTTGAGTCCTTCTTCCATCCCCTATCATGTGTCCATCTTCTATTGAAAAAGTCAAAATACAAAAAAAAAAAAAAGTTAGAAAAAAAAGACAAAAGAAAAACAAAAGTAAAGCAAAAATAATTTGTCCACTGGTGAAAACCTGGCAAATAGGCGCCTTGGGCAAGTACCGTGATGAAAACCTGGGAAACAAGCATCATGCGTAATCTACGAACTTCTTGAATACCGTACTTGGGGACAGGTTTTATCCTATCATATCCTTTTGTCCTTCATTGTTCCATTATCCTATCATACCATGTCATACTCCTCCATTATCCTATTGTCCCTCATGTCCATTTCCCTTTCCACCTTTGATCTTGACAAGGCCTAGGATCTTCATGAGCATCATGCATCTTGTTTGTAGCTTTCAGTCTATCATAGCTTTTGGTCATTTATCCATTTGCTTATTACAACCTTTCATCCATATTCCTAGCTAATTGCAACTTTCTACCACTATCCTGTATCCTATCTCGACCTTCAGTCCATGTCCCTTATCCATTCTTGGTCTTTCTTATCCTATCAATATATTATCACTATCCATACACCCTTTTTCATTCCTTGATCTTGATCTGACATAAAGACGCAAAATTTAAACATAGTTTCAAAAACCTCTTGACATGTCCCTCATGCCATGTCACTGCCTTACATTGTCATATCCAGTCTCTTGTCCCATCACACCATAGCCCTTGAAAATTACATCCGTATTGTCTCCATAATAAAAGGCCTTTGTCTTCCTTGTATCCATCATCATTTCAGCAAGCCTATTTATTCACCTATCATATTCCTTGCCTTGCTAGACAGTGGGGGCAAAAATCATAAAAAATTTAAAAATGTCCTGAAAAAATCCCTAAAAATCATAAAATGTCCTTAAAAAAATCCCTAAAAATCAAATAATGTCCTTAAAAAATCCCTAAAAATCAAATAATGTCCTGAAAAAATCCCTAAAAAGTCAAATAAAGTCCAGAAAAACGAACAAATTTTTTTTAAAAAAACTCAAAATTCCTACAAAGTGAAAAATATCAAAATCCAAAAACAATTTCTATGGTATTTTGCATTTTGTCAATAAATGGTACCCCTTGTGCATAGATAGATTGCTGAGCATACATCCAATGACAATCAATCAAACATTGTGCTTTAATGAAATCATGCATTAATATATGAAGTTTTTAATCAAACTAGGCATTCAAACTGATCAAAATTGTCATATCAATCACTCAACATCAATATCATTTGTCTTGTCAACATTATCATGGGATTTATATAGGGTGTGGTATACTCGAAACTAGACTGTGTCTTGTCTTAGACGGGGTACCACATTCCCTAAAACCAGACAACATGATCATTCTTGTTTTCCACTTTTGACAATGACGATCAGACTGTTTGTTTGACTTGGTTGAATTTGTGCATCTTATCTTTTTACTGATTTATCTTTGGCTTCGATCATGTTCCTATGTTGCTTGATGATGTCATTGAGTGATTTAGAGTAACTAGGACGGTTCATGGTCCCTTTTATTTTTTGTTGTGTTTGCTATTTGTGGAATGGTTGTCACAAACTAGGGCAACTATATCATTGGGTGTCTGTGATAAGTACGTTCGGTTTGTGAATGTTGCACATACCTTGACCCTTGATGTATGCACCCTAGTATGCTTCACTCATTCCTTGTGTGTGATGTGTCTATGTTTTACAAAAGGGGTTGCATTCCAGCTCTGGCCTTCAATGCCATGATGCTCTGCATCCACTTTGCTACAATAAATAAAGGTTCTCACCTACTTATGTGCATTTGTGAAAGCAAGTTTTCCTTCATCTCTAACTATCCTCTGTCTAATTTCTTCTTATTAACATTTCTTCCATTAGTCTTGGCAGTCCGTTTGGTCCATTTGAACCTATCATCTTTTGTCATTCTTATCGATCACTTGGCCTCTTTTCTGAATTTTTCCAGCCAATTCCTCGAGGGGGCATGCATATGTCATTGTTATTGTCTAGGGCATTTTCATTATTATTCTTTTAAAAAAAGCTTAGAATCGCATTGTCCCAAAGAGGGGCAAAATGTAGACATCTAAAAATGGTCAATGCTTGTGGAGTCATACTTTAACATTTGCGCATTGCCTTATTTTAGGGTTCTTGCGTCGCATTAACATTTCTTCTATGTTGCACACTTGGTCTTTATCATTTGCGAGCATTGAGTCCTTCTTCTGCATTCCTCATTTTTCTCACTTTTGAATTAGGTCTTGTCGATAGCAATCTTCAGTCATGATTTTGGTCGATCTTTGTCCTTGTCAATCTCATCATTTTGCGATTGATTCGTCATTGATCCTTGTCCTTGTCAATCTCGTCATTTTGTGATCGATTCATCATCAATCCTTGTCCTTTTCAATCATGTCAATTTGGATCGATTAGTCATTGTTCCTCATCAATTGGTGCTTATCAATTTGATCTCCTTGTCAATCTTGGTCAATTTGTCATTGATTTTTGTCAACTAATTTTAATCATTTATCAATATTGGTCCTTTGTCAGTCAGAATCATGATCGAACCTACATTAATTTCTTGTTGTCTTGACCTAATTCCTTGTCCTCTTATTTCTAGGGTTTTATGATTTGTTCATTTAATCCTTTTCTTATTCTTTGTGGGTTAAATAAATCTATTTATTTAGTCCTAGGTCTCTTTCATGAATTAATTAATAGATGAAAACCTATTAATTAATTCACCTAATTTCTATTTCATCTTTTTCTTCAATTTTCTAATTTGCTAATTTCTCCTAATTTCTAATTTCTATTTCTATTTCAATCTTGTCATAGTTCATCATGCATTTTGCATAGCAACTTGTCATAATTTGTCATACTCCTTGCATAGCAACTTGTCATTTGTCATAACGTTGCCATTCTTGATTTGAATTTCCTTTCAAATCTCTTCATGCTAATCTTGTCCTCTCTCCAATTTGTCTATAAATTGGATGAGTTTCTTCAATCAAAGGGATCAATCAACCACGCTTCTAGTATCCTTATGCTACAATTTTCATCTTGTCAATCTTGCTTGCTTTCATACTTGCATTTTGCACTTGTAGGTGAGATCCACAAACAAAACAATTTGAAGGAGAAAGAAGGACAATGGAGGTCAATTGGAAGAGACATTGGTGATGGATTTTCATTTATTTTGAATGTCTTGTTTTCAATTCTTCTATTGATTGTAATTAGGATTTATTTCATTGCAATTTGGATTTGTTGTTAGATAATATCTGTTTGCTTTAATGTTTTCCAAAATTCCTGATCTACATTTTTGGTGAACCTGACATGAACTAACCCCTTAACCATGTTTTGAGTGCTTTTGAGTTGTTTGCAGGTGAAAAAATCAAGAAACAGAGCGACTCAGAGCTTTCTGGGCACTTCTGCGCCTGTGTAGAAGGGTTCTGCACCTATGTTGAAGGGTTTTGCGCCTGTGTAGAAGGGTTCTGTGCCTATGTAGAAGGGTTTTGTGCCTGTGTTGAGGTATTCTGTGCCTGTGTAAGGCCAGAAACAGAGGTAAAAAAAAGTTATTTTTACTTGCAAATTTTTTGTTTTCATTCTGTTTCTTGCATTTTGGTTTTTCTTTGGTACTAATTCTCTATGCAGCATTTTGGCGTTGTGTGACGAAGACTAAAAATGCAACTACTAACAAATCTTATGCAGGACATGGTCAAAGACTCTCATTAAAACATTTTGCTTGCGATTTTTAAAAGTAGTTGCACATTTCATTTCTTAAAGGTTAATGAACACCATGCATGCTTTGTCTGTTTTTAATTTGATTGCATGTTTTAACCCTTAGAACTGGGCCTACCTCCCAATTTGCCTTGCACTTCACATAGGCATTGGTGAGAGGGAATGACCCAAAGTGGTGATGGGCTAAACCCAAGCTCTTCCGAACCACTCTAAATAACGATGGATGCAATGAAAGTTGTAGAAAACGGGTGCTGGAATAGTATTGCGATGATTTATTCGCTAGATCAATACCCGCCAGAACAAATGCCCTTACTAGAATCTCTTGTTTAGATGCCAAAATCCTTCTATCTGTTGGCTCAGGCATTGTGATACATGCATGTTGAAGACACCTCTCATGTACTCCTCAGTTAGAGATAGAAAGTTCTTCGGAAGTGATTCCCCTTGAACTCAAAGCTTGGTATGCCTGAGAAGTGAGTGTACTATAAGGAAGAGCTAGTGCTACCAAGCATCTAGCTATCCGGTTGAGTGCTGTATTTTATGGTTAGAGGATTCAACAGATATTGCCCTTGCCAGCTATAGGATTTGTTGTGAATGAGCATGATTGTCTTGGGTCTAAGTCCAAACATCTTGTCTTTTGTGATTGTCAAAAGTTGAATTATACAATTGTCACAAAACATCATTTGTCAAACAAGTCCAAACATTGTCCAAACAAGGTTTTAAAAAGAGAACATTCATCCAACAAAGTTCAAAACATTTTCAAAACATGGCTTTCAAACACATTGAAAAACTTTGTCTCAACATTCATGTCACTTTAGGCTAGGTTTTTGCATAGTCCAACCTAGGTCCTAGGACATATTGTCATCTCCCTTCATTTTAGTCCTTTTCATTGCAAGCGTCCTCATTTTGCACTTAGGTTCAAAATCATTTCCCTAAGTTTGCATTTCATTGTCATATCCAAGCTAGATTTCCATTTAGGTGACATTTGTGCATTATCCTTGTCATGCTAAAATTAGGTCTTGCCTAGGCTACATTTTGCATATTCCAAGTCATTGGTCTTCGCATATCCTTATCATTGTATTGTCATCTTGTCTTGGCTTCATCTTGTCATATCATATCCTTAGATCATTTTCATGTCATATCCTAACTCATTGTCATAATCATTGCCTTCTTACATTTAGTTTCAAAAATTTGGTTTGTCAAACTTAAAAAAATCAAAACTTTGGATGATACCCTAAGTTGTTGTTAGGGAGTCTTGACCTTGTCTAAAATTTGTCTTTTCATTAATATAATTTTTGTCAAACCTAGCTTAGTATCCAAGCATATAGGTGAGACATTTCCAATTTGTCCTATTGTCATTTGGTCCTTTGTCCTTTAAGGTCTTGACTTCATTTCAACTTCCCAAGGTAGTGTCTTTAGCTTTGCATTTCAAAAGTTTTCTCCAAAAATTCAAAAGGTACAAAAACATTTAGTTGCATTGTCATCCTTTTAGGTTGCATTTTTCAATCCCATTAGTTGCATTGCATAGTGACATGTTTTTTTGAAATGAGGTCTCAACCTTCTTACTAAGCCATGTCATCACAATTGAGAAATCAATCTTATCAATCCGATCTCTACATGTCTCAGAACTTGGATCAAACTTATCATGATGATGTAAATGTCCAAATACAAAAACTAGAGGAAAAACTAGTTCAAGAAAAGGAGATTTTGGAACAAAAAGTGAAAAACATTGAGAAGAATAGATCACAAATGTCCAAAAATATTAAAAAAATTTCTAGGTCAAAATACAAAGATTGAGCCAATTGATGTAAGATCTCTTATCGAACAATCAAACATACTAGATCTCCTCTCACAAATAGAGATGATGAAACAATTTCAAGAAAAGAGACAACAACATTATGTGCCTTCACAACAGGAACAAGAAGGTGTTTACTATCAATCAGATTTTCAACCATCACAACCAATTCTTCAACATTTCTAGCAGACACAACCAATGGTCCAACATATACAACCAACACAACCAATGGTCCAATTTCAACAATATGTCCAACCAACTATACAATGTCGACAAATAGTTCAACCAATGGTGGAATATCAACAAGTTCAATCAACATATAAATGTCAACAACCACAATCACAAATTCGAAAACAAAGGTTGCAGCACACACCAAGCCAAATTTTGAACATGTCAAACCAATTTGATCAACATCTAGTTCGAAATCAAAACATGACATCAGACCAAAACTAACTCCTTGCCAAAAAAGTTCAAATTCCTGATACAACTATGTCAAAACCTTGAAAGAAAGGTGGCTTTATTGCAAGGATCTTAATGAAATTACCAAGTGAGTTCTTTGAGGAAGATCAAGATAATACAATTATGTCTAGCAATGCCTCATCCCCCCGCAAACAAATTGACTCTCCAGTGGCATCTATCCCTATACCTTTAGAAGTTTCACAAGAACCTTCCATATTGTCCTCATCAAATAATACACCCAAGGATGAAATTATCCAAGGGCTATCCATAATTGATTGCCAAGATAATCCAATTCATGATGCACATCCTTGTCATGTTTCAGAAATACAAGACCCAATGCCACCATGCACTTTATTGCCATTACCTATTTTAGAAGACCCCATTCAAAATTCCATCCCCTTCATGCCAAAGCATTGATCCCTTGTCAGAATCCCCCATGCATATCCAAAGTCCAACCTCATGTAAAGAGGATAATTTAGAGCACTAAGAAATGAGTCCTAAAGAAAGTCAAGATCAAGATCCTGAAACCTTATCATCCCATCCAATTGTTGACCAGGATCTCATCTTCCCAAAAACTCATGATGATTCCCCTATTCTTTTCCATCCTATTGAAAGTCCTATTGACACTCCATTCCCCGAGGAAGATCAAGATATCCGAGTCCATCCAATCCCAAACGATCCCCTTCCATTTTATGAAAAAAATGTCCTTTCAAATCCCATTGACATTCCACTTCCTAAGAAAGATCAAGATATCCCTTCCATCCTTTCCGATGATCCCATTAAAAGTCAAGAGAAAAGCAACTTTAAAGAGGATTCTAATGATCTTCCTCCTTTTCAAGATCAAATTATTCCTTTAAATCCTCCAAAAGATCCTTTTGTTCCTCCATCTCCTTGTCTTAATTCTCCATATACACTCCAAGATCGCATTTCTTTTGATGATCCCATTATTTCTCCCATTCCATCTCTTGAAGAGCCTATCATTGAACCATGTCCACTACACAATCCTAGTCCCCTCATGATCCTAATCCCCCTCATGAATCTAACATGTCAGTGCAAGATGTTCATGAACCCTTGACATGCATAATGGGTTCTTCCACTTTGGTGCAATCCGATCCACTTCAAGATCTCATTATTTCTCTCATATCATATCCACCTCATAATGGACTCACATCTTCTTCCCAAAGAAAAGAGTATCCTACAAGTCAAGATATTCATAAAGGCAAAGGAGTAGATCTTCATAAGCAAGAATCCCTTCATGTTAAAGAAAATATTAAAGGTCATGGCCTCAGTGAAATTCCTCAAGACGTGGGTACCCCTACTAAATCCAACATCCCTTCAAAATCAAAATATACACATTCCCCATCACACTTTCCATCCATCTTAGGTCCTTATATCCCTTCATCCTCTATGCAAGGTCAGCAAAGGCACACATCCTTGAGTAAATTTCATCAATCCAAAAGAAGTCCATTTCATTCATATCCATCCATGCATTCCTTTCCTCCAACCAATTTGGATGCCAAGCATAAAAGTCATAAGTCTAAAAATGCACATGTATTCAAGGATCAACATGTCCAATTTAATCAACATCTCAATGAAAAGCAAAATTGTATGTATAAAGAAAAGGAAAAATCCAAAAGGTCACAAAGGCCCATTGCTAAAAAACAAAAGTCAAAATCTATATGGGTTCCTAAATCCCTTGTGCAAGCAATGCACTCCAAGGAACCACAACAGCATGAAAAGTCAAAAACCATGTGGATCCCCAAGCAACTCCTTGAAGTACAAAAGCCTAAAGAAACATCAAAATTGGCATCTAAAATTGCTATTCCTCCATCCAAATCTCTCAAATCTATTCCTCCATCACCTTCTTCATCCATTTTGGGCCCTTATGTCCCAAAATCCATAGCATTTCCTTCATCAAAATCTCAATATCCAAAATATAATTTTCCTCCATCAGTCCATTACCCCTCAAGGTGTGTGCCAATGTCAATCTTGCCAACATTTCTATCCACTCAAGCACAGTTCTTCCAATAACCTATCCATTATCCAATGCATATTTTCCATCCTTCGATCCCTTTGATCCAATCCTTTGCATAAATCCTCGCCTTAGTTTCATCTTATTTTCCATGTCCTTATCCTACCAACGTCTTTGAGCATACTTTTAAATGTCATGGTCCATTTTTTTCAAGGCTACTATCCAAAAAAAAAAAGATACTTGAGTCCTTCTTCCATCGCCTATCATGTGTCCATCTTCTATTGAAAAAATCAAAATACAAAAAAAAAAAAAAAAGACAAAAGAAACACAAAAGTAAAGAAAAAATAATTCGTCCACTGGTGAAAACCTGGCAAATAGACACCTTGGGCAAGTACCATGATGAAAACCTGGCAAATAGGTATCATGCGTAATCTATGAACTTCTTGCATACTGTACTTGGGGACAGGTTTTATCCTATCATATCCTATTGTCCTTCATTGTTCCATTATCCTATCATACCATGTCATACTCCTCCATTATCCTATTGTCCCTCATGTCCATTTCCCTTTCCACCTTTGGTCTTGACAAGGCCTAGGATCTTCATGAGAATCATGCATCTTGTTTGCACCTTTCAGTCTATCATAGCTTTTGGTCATTTATCCATTTGCTTATTACAACCTTTCATCCATATTCCCTAGCTTATTGCAACTTTTTACCACTATCCCGTATCCTATCCTGACCTTTTGTCCATGCCCCTTATCCATTCTTGGTCTTTCTTATCCTATCCATACACGCTTTTTCATTCCTTGATCTTGATGTGACATAAGGATGCAAAATTTAAACATAGTTTCAAAAACCTCTTGACATGTCCCTCATGCCATGTCACTGCCTTACATTGTCATATCCAGTCTCTTGTCCTATCATGCCATAGCCCTTGAAAATTGCATCCATATTGTCTCCATAATAAAAGGCCTTTATCTTCCCTCTATCCATCATCATTTCAGCAAGCCTATTTATTCACCTGTCATATTCCTTGCCTTGCTAGGCACTGGGGGCAAAAATAATAAAAAATTAAAAAATGTCTTGAAAAAATCCCTAAAAATCATAAAATGTCCTTAAAAAAGTTCCTAAAAATCAAATAATGTCCTAAAAAAATCCCTAAAAATCAAATAATGTCCTGAAAAAATCCCTAAAAAGTCAAATAAAGTCCAGAAAAACGAACAAAAAAAATTGTAAAAAACTCAAAATTCCTACAAAGTGAAAAATGTCAAAATCCAAAAACATTTTCTTTGGCATTTTGCATTTTGTCAATAAATGGTTCGCTGCCTTGTCTATACAAGGTAGTGAACCATTTGATAAAATGCTTAAGACAAACACATATTTAGTTGTATGTACCTAATTCTAATTAGTAAATAAGTTATTGTTTCTATCCCTAATTGTGTATTGTGTAGCGTGATGAAATGATTGATTTTTTACAATCCTGAAGAATACTCTTTACCATTCATTCTAGTATTTGTATAAACTATGATGAATGCATATTGTAACAAGAAATAAATCTATTCATGTTGTCTACTATGTAATTTTTATAATTCGTATCATGTGACTTATGTAAATATGATTATGATTGACCTTGATATAAGATGTAATCTAACATAAGATAAATGAATTACATATGCAAGAACCTAAACCCCTTTGATGAGGATCTTGTAAGGTCTACATAAAGGCAAGGTGACAATTCTTCTCATAGATCAGCAGGTATAAGCCAATACACCCTATAGAAACCATTTATTATTTGCTTGCTTTCTCTTTACACCCATATTGGAGTCATTTAATAATAAGCTAGGTTTTTGCAACTATATTTTGTCAAAACTTTGATTTTTTTCTCACCTAAACCACCTTGACATCCACATGGTATATCTCATTCCACTTTCTCGGCTCTCCTATATGCTTTAAGTGACAAGGAAGACTATTTTTATGAGTTTTTGAAACCCCAAAATTACCAGGAAAACAAACTTTCTCAGTTTTTGAAACCTCTACATTAGCAACAACTCTAATACAATTATCAGCACTAGAGGCCCCAGTTGGTCTTATTAGGATTTAAATCTCAACTTCAACTTTAGGGTTGACTTCTTCATAAAAATTACCCTCAATCATAAATTTGGGGAAAAAACATGAGCCATTCTTATCAATCCATGTAATGGACCTTTAACAACCTGCCCTCAAATCTATTTACAATATTTACAAAAAACCAACAAGATATGGTGAACCATCTATTGCAACTTCTTGTCATCCCTCTCCATGGAATCCTAAAATTTACTTCCTCTCACAATAACAATCGACCCTCTCCCAACTATCTCTCTCATTTAATGGAGTGTAGGTACTACCAAATATGTATTTTTTAAATGTGTCTTCCTTGAGCAAGGGAAATTTAGGAATAGAAGAGGAAAGCGAGACATGTAGTAGGTCTAAAAGAGGGAGATCAACTAGAAGTCAAAAAATTAGAAGAAAATTCCATAAATGCATGGAATTTTTTCTTTCTCAAGGGGTTCATGTTCTTATGATGATAAGAGCATAGGTGAAATCAAGGTTCCCTTGAGGTACAAACATTTATAGAAACAATGGGTACCTAAGGAACTTCCTCCAATAAACACTAATTTTTGTGTTAATGGGAGGATATATCACATAGCACCATCTTCATTACATGGTTTGGGCCTATTTTCCATGGACGACATAAAGGTCTATTATAAAAAAAGTTGTTGAATTCATGGAGTATGTCGGACCCTATTACAATTACAAAAATTGGATGTAGTTGGTTCGATATACATGAAATATGTGTAGGTATGCACTGCTAGCAAATTATATACAACTAAAAGATAATGATCAAAGTAAAAGAATGGCTATGTACACTGACGAAAGGCCAAAAGCAACAGGGAATATTGTAGCTTTAATAAATAGTACACAACCTAGGTCAACTTATAGGCAACCCAATTGCATATTCGAGGCACCCAAGGGAAACCGTTTGATAAAATCAATAAGTGCAAGGGAAAAGATGCTAATATATTATAATTTGAATCACATACATACTAACAAAGTTACTATTATGGGGTTGGTACGTACTTATATGTACCATTTAAACCAACCTCCAATTAATGACTCCAGTATACCATTTTATTATTAAGCTTTTTTGGTAAGTCTATTGGTTTCATTTCGCTAATGTTTTTTAATATTTAATTTTTGTCACAATGCGACATTGATCTGACACATAGCACAAGCCGACATGTAGCTCTGGGTACTTTTACCAAGAAGGTAAACCTCATTGTAATTGTATAAATCAGATACAAGCAAAATGTCATATTATTATTTTCTTTTCTTTAGGGTTTTGGATTAATTTTGATAATGTTACTAATATCCTTGTCATAGATGGATGCTCAAGGAAATGCACCTATAGTATCTGAGAACATTGATATAGAGGTGAACTCACTATTATGTGATGATGACATTGCATATTCCACAAACCCTGCTGAAATGATAAGAAAGAGTCAAAAAACAATTAATAAAGAAATTCTTAAATTGTTATTCATAGTCCCTCAAACTGATGAGATACAAGAGAGGGTAAAACAATTGATAGAGAGAGCACAAAACTTGCAAGTAAGCAATCATGAAATCTTTAATTATAACATAAGTCCATTCATGGTTTATATTTTATACTCTTTTATGTCATGAACAAAAATATGTACATGTTGTTTTTACAGGAATTTTTATGTTCTCATGAACTTGGTGGCCATGATCAGGGTACTCCAGGTAGTTCAAGTGATGACCATGTTTTGTACATACACCAACTCATATTTTTACATGTTCATGTCCTTTCGTTAATGTGTTATGCTCATATATTTAATATATTAATGTTTAGGTGTTGTCCATGTTCATGTGAACTCATCACCTCATTTGATGGGATGGGGCTTGGGATAGACTAGCCTAGTCTATGCTCTTGGATCCTTCCCTTGGATCACCTGGTGTTCTCTTCACACCCTAGGGTCTCAAGAACTTCCCTTGCTTGAGGAATCCCCTAACCTTTCCCACCCACCAATGAGTTGCAATGCTGCTCCTAAGGTCTCACCTACTCATGAGACTCAAAACCCCTTACTATGGCTAATAAGGGCTTGGCTTGTCCTACTGCTTCCTAGGTCCTAGCAAGGTTAGGACAGGTCTTAAACCATGTTTTAAATCCATCCATGTGCCCCCAAGAATTTTCAACCTTCATCCCTCCTACTGATTCCACCATTTTGCTCATTTCCTACAAAATAGGGCTACAAGGAAGAGCCCCTATTAGGCCTTCAATCCGGTCTTTTAGGTCTCTCTCTTGCAAACAATGTAAAAACTACCCAAACTCCCAAAATGGACTACCATTCATTTGGAAAGGGCTCAAGGATTTCTCTAGTTTTGGGCCTCCAAGTGGCCGTACAGTGCCTTGGATGAATTTTGGGGTTTTTAAGGGTTTTTATGGTCTTCCTGGGACATAGTGTATGTTTTGTGTTTTAGCTACCTTGTTTGGATTGGTGGAGGCTCCTCCTTCACACTAGTGGTGCTTCACATACTCCTCTACACCTCCTCCAAAGGGTGTACTCTCCTCTGACCAGCCTTGCTCTCTCAGACGTCTACACCAACAACCATTCCTAACCGGGCACTATTCAGTCTCACCTAGGAGTGGCTAAATGGTTGGCTTCCCTGCATCTTCAAATTCCTTTCTTGCACTACATTATAGTACAAGGTATTCACTTCCATTCCCCATGGTTTCATGGTGGCTCCACAATGGAGAATGGAATGCTAACCCATTAGTACAAAACTGTTCCAAAACTGGGCACTGACAGTGTATTTTACAAACTATTTACAAAAGGACTTAAACCTACACCACACACACTATCTAATTGCCCAAAAATGAAAGATAAAACATTGTACAAAGCTTTCCACATAGTTTAGTCTTCAGATCAAACCATTAACTTGCTCGGTTGCCTCATTCAAACTGACTGCTAACCAACAAAACAATCACAGTCAAGCTTTTCTTACTTGGGTCGTACAACAATGATTAACCCCTCTCCATATTTTAGGGTTTAAAACATCTTATACTACATAGACCTTAGTTGGTGTGCCAAAATTAGGGCTCTCCATGATCAATAAGGGTCTTTGACCTTTTGGGTGGAAAAGTTGCTTGACAACTTTTAAAAGTTGTCATGCAACTTTTGCATCTTTTAAGCAACTTTGCCATTGTTTCTTTTCATGACTCCTAGGCCTATTTTGGGCTATCCTAAGGACAGAAACATTTTGATAAGGCCTAGCACACATCCAAGGCACACTCAACCTCTCCTGCACAAGAAATCACAACAAAAACACTAAGGACCTAAACCTAGGACCTAGTCAAGAACAAATGAGCTCATGGCTCTTATTACATATACAATGGCTTCAAAAGAAGCATAACACCAACAAAACAAGGAAGGAGGAAGATCTTGTAAGGGTGCTCCTACACCATACTCCCCCTCTACACACAACTAATAAATAGAAGAAGAGATGAGAGTTGGGTCTATGCCAAGTGTCTTGAACCTACTCTCCTCCACCCAAGTAGCTTCAGATACTGGTTGATTTGCCCATTTCACTAAGTGCTCCATGTAGACCTGGTGTCTAGTAGACTTCTTCACCCTTGACTCCAAGATCTCTTTTGCTATAGGCTGCTTCACTTGAGGCAAGGCATTCACATCCAAGTCTTGTAACACCTTGGCTTGGTTCTTAGTTTGCCCTGCTATCTCACCCTTGTACATGATCAGATCAGCTACATTGAAGACTGGTGAAATGGCTAAGTTTGAAGGAAGATCAACCTTATAGGCATTCTCACCATATTTTGCTAGAATTATACAAGGTCCTACTCTCTTCATTTGTAATTTGGTAGGCTTACCACTTTGCATCCTAGCTTTGCTCAAATGGACCATCACATAGTCACCCACCTTGAACTAAAATTCTCTCCTTTTCTCATCCATTTCGGCCTTTAGTTTTTGAGTGGATTCAAGGATGGCCTTCTTAACCTACTCTTGGACTTCCTTAATGGTTTGAGTGAAGTCCTCTGCTTTCCCACTCTTCATCTCCATGGAACCAAGTTCCCTAAGTTCACACACTCCTCTTGGATGTCTACCATAGACAACCTCAAAAGGACTTCTTCCAGTGGTCCTATTCACACTATCATTATATGCATACTCTACTTGAGGAATGATTAGGTCCCATGTCTGCCCATACTCCTTAGTTAAACACCTCAACAAATTGCCTAACACCTTGTTGATGACTTCAATTTGACCATCTGTTTGTGGATGGTAAGCTGAGCTAAATGAGAGGTTAGTTCCAAGTCTCTTCCATAATGTTTACCAAAAATGGCCCATGAACTTGTTGTCCCTGTCTGAAACAATGCTTAAAGGGAGTACATGAATCCTCACAATCTCCTTAAAGAAGAGATGTGCAACATAGCTAGCATGATATGTAGTTTTACATGGAATTAAATGGCTCATCTTGGAAAATCTATCTACTACCACATAGATGATGTTCATACCTGTCTTTGTCTTGGGAAGTCCTACTACAAAGGCCATGCTTATACATTCCCAAGGCCTATTAGGGACCAGCATTGCTTGATCCTCTTTTTTCTCTTTGACACACACCACATTGCTCCACATATCTCTTCACATCTCTTGGCAACTTTGGCCAATAGTAGTACCTCTACACTAAATCTAAGGTTTTGTTGATCCTAAAGTGTCCACTTAAATTGCCATTGTGTTTCGCTTGGATGAGGTTTTCACTCATGGATCCTCTTGGCACACACAACTGATTACCTTTGAACAAGAGACCATTTTGGAGAGTGTAATTTGCATACTCACCCTGGAAATGGTTCTCAAACTCCTTGCAAACCTTGTAAGCTGATGAGAAGTCTTCATCTCCTTCATAGAGGTCCTTGAAACCTTCTATTCCTATGCTCTGCAACTGTAGTTTTTGAACTGTCAACAACTTCCTGCTTAAAGCATCTGCCACCTTGTTGAGTTGCCCCTTCTTATGTTTGATGGTGAAGGTGAAGGATTGGAGGTATTCCATCCATTTCAAATGCCTATTGCTAAGCTTCTCTTGAGTGTTAATGTTACTCAATGCCCGGTTGTCTGTGAACACCACAAATTCCTTTGGAAGTAGGTAATGCCTCCATTTTTTAAGAGACTGCACTAATGCACACAACTCTAGGTCATAGGCTAAGTACTTCTTCTTTGCTTCATTAAGCTTCTCATTGAAAAATGCCACAGGTCTTCCCTCTTTACTCAATACACCCCCTACTACAATTCCACTTGCATCACACTCCAATGTGAATAGCTTATCAAACGTAGGTAGGAGAAGGATAGGTTTTGTGGCTAGTTCTTGCTTCAATAATTGAAATGCTTTGTCAGCCTGCTCAGTCCATTTAAACTTAGTTTTAAGGCCTCCTTTTATGGTGTCAAGGACTGGTGCACATATGGTACTAAAGTTCCTCACAAACTTCCTATAGAATTGAGCTAAACCATGGAAACTCCTAACTTTAGTCCCTATTCTAGGTGTAGGCCAATTCAAGATTGCCTCCACTTTGCTTGGATCCATCTTCAAGGTTCCTTTAGACACCACAAATCCTAAGTAGACTAGCTCTTGCTTCAAGAAGTCACACTTCTCTAGGTTGATGGACAACTTCTCCTCATGCAACCTCTCTAAGACTAACCTCAAATGCTCAAGATGCTCCTCTTTGGTTGTGTTATAGATGAGAATGTCATCTAGGTACACCACCACAAATCTTCCTATGAAATCTTTTAACACCTCATTCATCAACCTCATGAAGGTGCTTGGGGCATTGGTGAGTCCAAATGGCATCACAAGTCATTCATACAATCCTTTTATGGTCTTGAAAAAAGTCTTCCACTCATCTCCCTCCTTGATTCTAATCTGGTGATAACCACTTTTAAGGTCCAACTTGGTAAAATACATAGCACCTCCTAAATAGTCCATCAAATCCTCTATTATAGGAATAGGAAACCTATACCTTATGGTGATCCTATTGATTGCCCTTGAATCAGTGAAAAGTCTCCACTTGCCTCCTTTCTTTCATGCTAGCACTACCGGGCCTACACATGGGTTGATGCTCTTCTTGATCAGTCCTTGTTCCAATAACTCCTGCACTTGCCTTGCTACCTCCTTATTTTGGTCAAGTGTGAGCTTATATCCATCTTTGTTAGGTAGGGATTCTTCGTGAACAAAGTCTATTTGATGACTTATAGACCTTCTTGGTGGGAGTGTTGCAGGTGCTCCATCACTCACTATGTCCTTATACTCTTGCAACATGTGCTTCACCTCCTTGGGTATCTCTACCTGCAACTTGTCTTGTTCCTCTTTTAGCTTCACAAAGATGGCACACTTCACTATCTCCTCCTCATGTATCAAGTTTAAGAACTCTTTACCGGTAGCCAATAAGACACTAGGTGTTCTTGAAGTTCCCTCTTCATTCTCTATCAAAGACTGAATCTTGAAGGTCTTGTTGTCCTTCTTAAAGGAAATGGAGTTCTCCTCTCCATCATAGATCACCTTCCTATCAAATTTCCAGGGCCTACCTAGTAATAGGTGATAGGCATCCATAGGTAGCACATCACAAAGGATCTTATCCTTGTATCCTCCAATAGAAAACTCTACCCAAGTCTATTCATTGACAAGCACACTCTGTCCTTTGTTCAACCAAGTCACCTTGTAAGGGCTAGTGTGGGGTATTCTTGTGAGTTTCAACTTCCTAACTACCTCTTCTGATATGATGTTGTCAGTTGAGCCTGAATCAACTATCACCTTGCACACTTTACCAAGAACTTTGCATCTCACCCTAAACAATGCTCTCCTATGTTTGGGTTCCTCCTTAACTGACTGTTTGATCAAAATCCTATTGAACATCAGATTCTCACCAATTTCTGATTCAATCTAGTCCACATCTGGTGTTTTTTTGCTTGATGAGTCTTCATGAGCATAAGCAACCCTCTTTCCACTGTTTGATGATGTAGGCTTGTTAGGGCATCTATAGGCTGGGTGTCCCAATTGTCCATAGTTGTAACATTTCATAGTTGCAAAGTAGGAGTTACCCCTGTTGGTACCTCTACCCCCACTTGGACCACCTTGTGCCCCTCTTCCTCTAGAATTTCCTCCTCTAAGATTGGTTTCACTACCATGTTTAGTCAACTTGGCTTCTCCTTGGTTCCTCTACTCATTTGCCTTGCTTTGGTAACCACCTCGGTGATTCCCTTGTTCTCTACCTCTGCCTCTACCCCTGTTATTAGTGTCTCCTTTCCTTTTGTTCCTCTCTTCTACCTTGGCAGCAAGCTAATGACATTTTTGAACAGTAGTAGGAGTCCATAGGCTTATCTCCTCTTGAATGTTCCACTTTAGGCTGCTTAGATACCTAGCCACTTTAATAGATTCATCTTCTTGGACTTTGGATCTAAGACAAGGTTTTTGAAATTGTTCAATATAGGAGGTCACATCAAGGTCTTTCTACTTCAAACCCTATCTCTTCTTATGAAGTTGGACTTCATAATCCTCTGGTAAGTAGTTCTCCTTGATCTTACTCACCATGGCCTTCCAATTGGCAATAGGTAGCTTCCCCATGCTAACTCTATCTTCTTGCGAGTACTTCCACCATGTCAAAGTTGCTCCCCTTAATCTTGATTTGGCAACTTTAACCTTTTGAGCCTCTATCACTCCCTCACACTCAAAGTGGTTTTCCATGCCCTCAATCCATTCCATAATAGTGTCTATGTCCATTCTTCCACTGAAATGTGGCAATCCTTCAAAAGCTTAGGTGTTCAAAGCCTTAATAGCCTTTACAAATGGTTCTTCATTGAACAAGGGATCTAGTTCAGGTATAATGTCATCTATGTCTATGGTTTTCTTGCCTTTATCTTTGGTGTCTTCTCCCTAAGGTCCTTGTGTCCTCTAATCCACCACTTCCTGCAGCTTATCCCTTATCTCGCTCATAGCTTCTTCAAGGAGTCTATTCTTCTCCTTCTGCTCTTGTACCTCCCTAGCCAACTTTGCATTAGTGACCATTGTGCTTTCCCCTACTGATTCACCAAAATACAGAGACATACACGGTCCTCCAAGTCTTTAGCTCGCTCTGATACCAATCTGATGGGATGGGGCTTGGGATAGACTAGCCTAGTCTATGCTCTTGGATCCTTCCCTTGGATCACCTGGTGTTCTCTTCACACCCTAGGGTCTCTAGGACTTCCCTTGCTTGAGTAATCCCCTGACCTTGCCCAATCCACCCACTAATGAGTTGCAATGCTGCTCCTAAGGTCTCACCTCCTCATGAGACTCAAAACAACTTACTATGGCTACTAAGGGCTTGGCTTGTCCTACTACTTCCTAGGTCCTAGAAAGGTTAGGATAGGTCTTAAACCATGTTTTACATCCATCCATGTGCCTCCAAGAAGTTGCAACCTTCATCCCTCCTACCAATTCCACCATTTTGCTCATTTCCTACAAAATAGGGCTACAAGAAAGAGCCCCTATTAGGCCTTCAATTCAGTCTTTTAGGGCTCTCTCTTGCAAATGATGCACAAACTACCCAAACTCTGAAAATGGACTACCATTCATTTGGCAAGGGCTCAAGGATTTCTCTAGTTTTGGGCCTCCAAGTGGTCATACAGTGCCTTGGGCAAATTTTGGGGTTTTTAAGGGTTTTGTGAGGGTTTTTATGGTCTGCCTAGGACACAGTGTATGTTTTGTGTTTTAGCTACCTTGTCTAGATTGGTGGAGGCTCCTCCTTCACACCATTTTTTCTTCACATACTCCTCTACACCTCCTCCAAAGGGTGCACTCTCCTCTGAACAACCTTGCTCTCTCGGACCTCTGCACCAACAACCATTCCTAACTGGGCACTATCCAATCTCACCTAAGAGTGGCTAAATGGTTGGCTTCCTTGCATCTTCAAAGGCCTTTCTTGCATTGCATTATAGTACAAGTTATTCACTTCCATTCCCCATGGTTTCATGGTGGCTCCATGATGGAGAATGGAATGCTAACCCATTAGTACAAAACTGTCCCAAAACTGAGCACTGATAGTGTATTTACAAACTATTTACAAAAGGACTTAAACCTACACCACACACACTATCTAATTTCCCAAAAATGAAAGATCAAACACTACATAAATCTTTCCACATAGTTTAGTCTTCAGATCAAACCATTAACTTGCTCAGTTGCTTCATTCAAACTGACTAGTAACCAACAAAATAGTCACAGTCAAGCTTTTCTTACTTGGGTCATACAACAATGATTAACCCCTCTCCATATTTTATGGTTTGAAACATCTTATACTACCTATACCTCGGTCGGTGTGCCAAAATTAGGGTTCTCCATGTTCAATAAGGGTCTTTGACCTTTTGGGTGGAAAAGTTGACAACTTTTAAAAGGTGTCATGCAACTTTTGCATCTTTTGAGCAACTTTGCCATTGTTACTTTTCATGACTCCTACACCTATTTTGGGCTATCCTAAGGACAACAACATGCCAATAAGGCCTAACACACATCCAAGGCATACTCAACCTCTCCTACACAAGAAAGCACAACAAAAACACTAAGGACCTAAAACTAGGACCTAGTCAAGAACAAATGAGCTCATGGCTCTTATTACATATACAATGGCTTCAAAAGAAGCATAACACCAACAAAACAAGGAAGGAGGAAGAGCTTGGAAGGGTGATCCTACACCATCTAACCCCATCATCTATACCTATATTGCCAACTACAATGTCGGCAACACACAACATGCAATCATCAAGTTATGCACCAACTTGTGTAGCAAGACATGTACCTAGGGATGTAGAGGCCACTAGTGGTGATATTTTAGCAATATTTTCTAGGTCTTCCCATATTACTAGTATGATAACATTTCTGGTCACATTTGTGGTGATCGATGATCTTCTTCCCATAAAGATAGAGAAGGTTCCAGGTACTTTAAAATTATTATTATATATAGTGTAATTGTAATTTATTTATTGATCACTCATTTTGGACTAATGATCCCATGATTTTTTTGCAGGCAATGATGTTTTTAATAAACATCTAAATGATATTACACTAGAGATCTTTGGGCCCACCATATGTACATGGTGGAATGCCCAAAATCAATAATTAAAAGATGAACTCATAAACCATTTGGTTGTGTTGTTCAGAAATGAAACATTCAACAAGACCAAGGTCCTTCAGAAAGTTGGCGCATATATCTAAAGTATGAGGGACCAATATAGGATACATTTACAGAAGAACATAAAGTACGAGCATCCCCCAATGATTCAAGAGAGGGAGTGGAAGGACCTGGTTTTGGATGGAAAGGAGAACATTGAAAAGAGAAAAGGAAATACACCACCGGGTGAAGCAAGGTATGTGATACTATTAACAATGTAATTATGTACTAATTACTTTTTATATTTACATAATCTAACATATTTCAAACTTTTCATAGGCTTCCTGACACATCGAAGGAAACTCAAGCAAGATTAGAAAAGCACGAGAAACAAAAACTTGGCTCTGGTGGTTATATGAAATTTTCCGCACGAATTGTAAATATCAATAAATAAAATATCGCATCGAAATAGTAAATTGCAAACAATTTTTTTAATCAAACAATAGAAGCAAAATTCATGATTTTAAGAAAAAATTTAGGGCTCTAAATTCAATAGAGCACCCACAGAAGATGACATGAAAATTGCCTTCCAGCAAGGCTATGGAGCCATGGTTGAATGCCTAAGAGAATTGAGTAGGCAAACACAAGATTTTGATGCATCTGTCACACAGGTAAATAAGCTATATGAAAAATTATTTAAAATTGAATACTTGAGCAATAATCTATTCGATGTTAATTTCCAACATAAAGTGACTATATTTTTTTTAAATAAGCAAGCAATGATAACAATGCACATGGCATTGGAATCCAGCCTATTAAGGGTGGAACACAACCTGCACATGATGAAGCTCGTGGTGTGCATCCCGATACTAGAGGTATTCATGTGCTATAGAAATTTTGTTATGTAATTATTAATACAATTAAACATCTTTAATTGAAATTGGTGTAGTAATTAATGTACCTTTTTTGTTTTTATTTTAGAGCATGATTAGGGTATACAACATCAGGAACGTGATCTGCCCCCATCAGGTAAAGAGGACCACTATTATTCTTTTAAATGAATTTGATTACAATTGGTGTATTGATTAATGTAATCTTTCATGTTTCAACTCTAGAGGATTTAGAGGGTGTTCAGTATGTTGAGGATGAGGCTAGACAAAATGATCAAGAAGATGATGTGGCCCCATCAGGTAAAGAGCACCCCTGTAATGTTCTTTTAATTAATGAAATACTTGTAACAATAATAGAAAATCTTATGAATTTAACCCATTTCTTTATTATTGCATTAGACCCCCCTTTTCCTAGGCGTCCTCATCATGAGTACAAGACTAGGCATAAATTAAGATCATGAGCAAAGGGCACAATAACTAAAGAGGGGAAAGATGATGAAGAAAACAATGCAACACTTAGTCTTTACTTAGCTTAAAAAACACAAAAAAATAAATGAGTGTAATCGTATTATTTCTTAATGATTGAATTTTATGTGTTAATGAATGTAATGTTATATTTTATTAATGGATGAAAGAGTGAATGAATGTTATATGTTAACGGCGAATATGATGTTAGGTGGGGTGGGGGGGAGGAGGGGAAAATGAGCTTCCACCTTCATGTGGTTGGCCCTGTTAAGTAGAGAATATTAAACTATTCTTGAAACAAAGAGAAGCTCAATAAGGTAACACACTTTTCAATATTTCATTATGCTCCACTATTAATCTTATTGAATAATATGTATTGAATCTTAATTGTAGGGTCCAATAGAGCCAACATGAACAACAACACAAGAAGTTACCTAGTGGAGACCATCAAAGATAAGGTACTTGATTAATATTTTGTTTTTTATATTCATATTGCTGATTACATAGGAAAATATTCATTTAAGTTTTTAATAGTGCAGTCACCAAATACACCAAATAGTTGTCTAAGTCTGAGATCAAATATTAGCAATTAGGAGTCCTTTAGGAGGTATCCTTTTGTGAGTAGGATTTTGGGGTTTGGTGTGAATTAGGAAGTGGAGAGCCTCAAGTTTGCCTTGGGAAAGTTGAGTAAGCCTAAACTAATGTGTATTAATGGTTGGATGAGGGTTAGGAAGCATGAGTGCATTGTTGGGATGTGTAAACATTATGAGTACCTAGTGGCCTTGTGAGGGCTCTTGAAGTTTGGGAAGGGTAATCACCTTGTTTGAATAGGTGAGTTGGGAGAAAGATCAACTACACTCGCACATCCTTCTACACATATTTAACCTTCTTGAACCCACAATCATGTTCTACAACTCACAAACACCCACAAACTTCACATTATTACTCAACTAGGACTGCCCCTTAAATACGACTCTTCCTCTTCATCAAATACCAACTCACAATGCATAATAATTCTCTCAAACACATACACAACCTCCTTGAAGACTCTTATTTCTTCACCAAATCACCTTTCTATACCCCCCATCCACCCTAATGGATTAAACAACATATATTATAGGTTTACTATCTTTAGGACAATGATGACAAATGGGATCCTCTCCTCCCACTAGGACTTTCTAGAACCTCCAAGGGTCACTAAAGGTCTCCACACACCTTTCCCAATTGTTTCCCACTCATCAAATCCACTCTTTGCATCTTATTCTTAAGATCTTAGTCTAGTAATCTTTTAGGACAATCATAGGCTCAATTTAGGACAACCATATTAATAATGGTCAATCTGATCCACCAAGGGCCACAATGCCTTGGGAAGGGTTTTCATTAGCCCCTCACACCCCTTACTACCTTCATCAAACCTTCCAAGTTCACTTTCACTCTTATATCCACCCAAACAACTCCAATCTTGTTGTCTTTAGTAGTCTGAGACACAAAATCAATCACTTTACAATTTGTATCCCTTCATATTTTTTTGCTTAGATCAATCACTTTTACCTTCTAAAGATATAAGAAACTATAACTTTAATCAAAAAACTATGAGAAAAGATATTAAACTGATCAACACACACACACATGAGAGGCATAGGAATAACACAATAGTATACGAGAAAAACCCACGATGGGGAAAAACCTCAGTGAGAAATGTTGCTGGATTCTATTGCTACAATCTAGCCTCACAGGTAAAAATGATTACAATATTTAGGACACCAACCCAAGGAGAACCAACCCTTATAGTTTTATGGGCACTAACCCCTAGCTTTAGGGAACCAACCCAAGGATCACCAACCCCTACCTCTGAGAACCCACTCAGAGATTACAATCAATATATATTAAATATAGTTTAAGCACATTGTTGCATATGAGGTTTTGCAACTCACAAATATTCTTCTCTTGAGATTGAACTGACTCATTTCACCTCTCTAAGCGTCAATATCTACTCTCTACTCTCTATCTGCCTCTTCTCTACATACTTTGGTCTCTAGTTTCTATTGTGCTCTGATCTCTGCTTACTTCACGTGTCTACAAATAACTTTGTCTCTACTCTAATTAATCATCCTTCTCTGCCTCTGTGTTGCACCTCTCTCATACTACTCTGCTCTCAATTTGCCTCTTTTCTCTACACGGTTCTCTCCTAAGATTATTTTCTTCTCAATAGCTACAAACACTAATCCAACTCTCAGCACCCATAGAATAACAGTTCTACCTCATTGTCATGCCCTATGATATGTACAATTTCCTATGCAACATGCAAATCATTCATTCAGTTGGTCCAATTGGCAATCTGAGTTCCAAGGCACACAAGTAGCCAACCTACATTTTGTATAGAATTTTAAATCTGGGCCATCAATCTAGTGGATTCAACCTAAAAATGATTAGTCATAGTTGGTATTGTGGTGGTTCTACATGCCACATCATCAACCACCTTAGTGATATACACATTCACACTTTGTCTTGAGAGCATGCATACATTCCTACCAGGAGATAAAGTTCAAATGTATATCTGATAGATCAGGCAGATTTGATCTTTTAAATCTACTCCACATATTTCTGCCCATCATCATTAATTGCAGCACCTTCCTTCTTCAGTTCAAACACTGGGTTTAGATTAATATCTTTAGTAATATTCACCTGCTTCTAGCCTAGACATCTTATCGACTAAAGATATTTTGATGTTCTCAAGTCGCTCACATGATCTTTTGCAAGTTCACCAATAATGTATTCTTCATCCTTTGTCAACCTTCTTAGATTTGATCAACAAAAACATCTTTTATATGCACCAACTCTACAATCACATATTTTAGTTATCCTATTCTATAACTTGGATTACACATGTCATCACATTTGACATCCTAATCATTTAGTCACCTCTAGTCAAATTCCATGTAGATCTCTACATCTATTGGCATGCAAAGGTGTCCTCAATTTTTTTTTAATCTCCTCAATCTACATCTAGGTCACTTGATCAAACTAGTTTAAACATCCATGTGGACTATTGGGATAACCAGATCAATTGAACTCCATGTTTTAGATAACCTTCTTGTTATACCCTCTGCAGACATGTTACATGTATCAGGTTTACAATTAAACACTTATGTTGATCTGTTCTATCATTTGGATTTCTCTTTCCTTATGCTCATCGCCATAGTTATCCCAATGTAACACCTTCCCCTTCATCAACATTACAATCACTATCGGGAAGACCTCTAGCACTTACTCCACCTTCACAACTTATCTCGATGACCATTCATCAATCAGACACTTGCTGATAACCATCAGATACCTTTGGTCTCTTTCCCTATGTCATGGGTAAAGCATATTCCAATATACATCTTTCTATGCTAATTCTATCGTCTTGAATTACTCTGATATCTCACCTTTGATTTCACTTATCACCATAATCTATCCTAAAACACAATCTCCATGTTGACAAACTTCATCACCATAGGTTACCCCGAACTAAAAGACTTCAAGCCAAAAAACCACATATCGGAATAACCATAACTATCAACATAGGAAAAACATGCTAGAGCGATAGTAAAAGTCATTCCGATGACATACAGTCAACTCACCTTTAAATCGGAATGCGTATTCTAAAACTTAAACTCCATGGTGACAAACTTCATTGGCATAGGTTACCCCAAACACAAACCCATTAGAATAATTAGCACTATCAGATTAACATCTGGACACTAACCCGTATTCTAAGGACCCAACATGAACAAGCATCCACCTAGCTATTTTGAAATCGCATCTCTACAGTCCTTCAACATATCAGCATGTGTTATTCCAATGATCTTACCAAGGCGTGTTCTGTACATTTTCCTTTGTTAGAATAGATGTCTTGATCTTGTATGTGATCCTGATGGTGTCTTTACTGGCATAAGGTATTTCGATATATAAATATCAAAATACTTTGGTCTATCGACATAGTAAGAATGTGTCATTCCACTTTCAATATCTATTTCGATATATATCCTCGGTCTCCTATTCTCCATAGCTATTCTAATACACTGATATCAGAGTAGTTTATTCTATTGGTATCATGTTGGATTTCTATTCTGCCTATGTTCAGCTATTTTGATGCACATCCTTGGTCTCTTGGTCAGCATAGCAATTCCAATAAAATCATGTCGAAGTAGTTTGTTCTATCGGTATTACACAATATTGTTACTTCGCCTTTGTCATATTATCTCGAGTAGTGGTTTTGCCTTGATATTCAACATTTCTATCTAATCCAGCAAACCACAAAAGAGATTTCTCATGTCCCGACATCAGCCCGACTTATGCCGATAGAAATTTCCTCCACATGACTTGATATCAGCCTAATTATTATAATAAAACCACTTGAGTAGATATCATCTGCACAATACTTGATTGACTAAGTTATCCTGATATGATCACTTGAGCAGCACAACACTTGATCGGTAGAGTTATCCTGATATGATCACTTGAGTAGATTATTTATCAAACCATAATGTAATCACTATAACATAGTGGGGTCTTGCCAATATACATGATTTATTGTTTTCACAACCCTAGCATCAAGCCTAGCTTCAGGATATCTAACAAGAACTTCATAGGCATTGAGGGAGACTACAACAACATTGTCATCTTCATCATCCTAGTCTCTTTGTTCTCTACAATTCTCTCCAACTTATGACATCAATCAACCTAATCTCAACAATTCTTCTACTTAATCTACTGCCTGCAAGTTGACCTGCTTGGTTGACATCAATGGTATCAATCTGCAACTTCATCAAATCATCCCTCTTGCACAAACATGTTGACATCAATGACAAATTTAATACCAACAATCTCCCCCTTTCACATTGATGTCAACACTGCACATTATCTCCCCATTCGACAACAATAGAAAAGGGGCCCTAACAGCCAATAGAATTTCCTTTGAATTAACATGTGATTGCCAACCATGGATATCTACATGCTCCCCCTCAGGCCATATTTTCTTATAAAAAAGAACTTATCTCCCTTTGATTCATTTGATGTGCTTGAGCATAACCAGTATAACTTTGTGTGCTTCTAATGGTTGCATTCTAGATGAACCATTATTACAATATAAGGGCAGTGCCAATAGTGCTTATAAAAGTCACTTGTCTCCCCCTAAGACTTGCAACTTCCAAGCTTGATGACCCTACAAATAGGCATGGATGCAATGTCATTTGTATCTCTTGTAGCTCCCCCTAAACCACATACCTCTCTCCCTTTGATCTAATGTATGTATCATGATTGTATGTAGACCTATCACTTCACTTCTTGCATCCCTATGATGGTTCAATATTGTCTACATATAGTTGATCTTATCACTATCTTTTCATAGCTATTTGTAATTTTATTATTTTTATTTCACAATTGTTGCAAATCATCTTCCATTGCCTTCAGTTACTCAACACCATTTATGGCCATTCCTCTATTCTCTTCAATTTGTTGTACACATAATCTAAGCTCCTCTTCTCATTATTGTCCATTCTCTTGTGTGCTACATCATTCTTTTATTCTTCCATGTTGAACAAAAATTGACTATCTTAAAAAAGAATTAGCACTTACATCTATACTCAACCTTATGTATGCAAGTACGCACCATAATCTAGAGCCATTTTGCATCAAACTTTAAGTGTATGTCAACAATCTCAAGGCTTGGTATGTTACCAATGCATAAACTATAAATCTTGTCATCTTATCTTCTTCTTAATCATGGTCTTCCTTATATTTGCAGCACCCTATCCTTGCACTACTCCTTTTGAAAATTTGGGGGCAAAAGGTATGATCAATATGTTTCTCCCCCTAAGTTCCCATGTCTCCTTAAGATTTAGGAGAAATTACTTGTGCATTGAATTCACAATGCCTATGCATGACCATATCCTCTTGTTTTCTTCTCCAAAATTTCTTGATCTCCCTTTGTTTCTAATTGGAAATTCCTGGAGAAACATTTATCATTTTCCTTTGCCTGACAACCCTTGATATACATGTTGCCATTGAGTTGTCATTGATGTGAACTAGTATTGCAGGCTGCTATCGGTAGGTTTTGTCAATCTAGTATAAAGAATATTGAACTGGCATAAGGAAGATTGACATGAAGGCTTGTTAACCAGTATGGCAAAAGATAAGTAGATATTGGGAGTGTTTGTGACATCATCGGTAAAAGGTGATATGAATTTGTGTGTTTACATGACTAGTTGTAATCAATATAAAGGAGTTGGTTGTTTGACTATGATAATGTTTGTGATAAAGAGGTAGAATGACAAAGAGATCACAAACCACTAGAGGTGAAGTTGTGCTACTGATGTAGTATGCACTACCAGTTAGTTGAAGGAGAAAGGTCTCACTAGTAACGGCTTATGTCGGTATGAGTTTGTTTTATGTTTGAGTTTAAACCAACCTTTTGTCAGTGAGCTAAGTGTATGTTGATGTGATGACACATGGAGCTGATGTGGCAAGCATGCAAAAGTCGGTGAAGTGTGTATCGATTTGGTAGATGGAGTGGTTGGTCGACATTAAATGAAACAACCACAAATCATGAGTTGATAACTAATCAATGTAGATTGAGGAAGAAGGAATGAAAGAGAGACATCCTGGAGTTGTTGGCACCTAGATCAAAGAAAGGAAATTAGATTGCAAGAGGACCTCGAGAAGGAAATAGCTGGGTCATAAATGAGTTGACAGATTTCAAGGCCGAAAATCATGGTTGAGTTTTTCATTTCTAGCAAACACACTTTGGACAAGCTAGAAAATGAGTGATGGATTATTCCTCCAATGTAAGTGTGTGATCTAAGGTAGATAAAATATGATTGGATGCATATTTCATACGTAGAAGGAAACCCTAGCCACCCTCTGTTTGAATTGGTTTTTGGTGGGAAAGCTTCAAGTTAAATATTTTAGCCTAATACAAATAGTGTAGCTACTGAAGAGTAAAGGACAATGTTAAACTATTGTATGAGAGACGAAGAGATAAACACTTGAAGTGTTTATGAGTGAAGAATGTACTGGTAGGGAGAAGTAGGGTAAACCAGTGTAAGGAATAAATCGATAGAGAGCATAGAATGTAGAGGTGAAAATATGAAGGAAGCAATATAAGATAGAGAGTAATCAAGTGTAACTTGATTTCAGTAGAATAGAGGGAGAGAAGATTAAGCAGAGTTAGAATCAGCAAAAATGTTGAGTTGCACTGTGTATTGAGTTGATACAAACCGGTAAGTTAGAAACTGGTAGTTCAGAACTTTGAAGGGTTGCAAAACTTCATTTGCAACAAGGATCTCATTTGTATAATCGAGTTTTAATACCGTTTTCACTGAGTAGGTGCTTAATGCAGGGGTTGTATCTCCTTTAGGTTGTAGCCTATAAATTGTGTAGGGGTTGGTGTTCCTTTGAGTTGGTTCTCCTTGGGTTGGTGCCCTAAAATTGTAATCAAAACTTTTACATTGTGAGGCTCGATTGGAGCAGAAGATCTCCAACAGTTATTCTCACTGAGGTTTTTCCTACTTTGGGTTTTACTCATATATCTGGTGTTGTGTGATGGATTCTTGTGTATGAGTTATGTTGATGTTATAACAAATCCTTTCACACGCTTAGTCTGCACTATTTTGGCTACCAATTAGCACTCAGATTGTTTTATCTAGTACAGGTATATCTCTGTTGAAGAAAAAGTGTTTAAATCATTGATTCACCCCCTCTCAGTGATCCATTGTGTCCAACAATTGGTATCAAAGCCAAGGTACCCTATTTTTTCAAATCATTCTCTATCTTGGGTAGATCCTGTTAAGTGTTCACAATGGCAAGAAATGAATCAGCCTCCTCAAAAGCCCCTATGCTTGATGGTGTCAACTATGCTTTTTGGAGTAGAAGAATGAAACCCTATTTGTCCTCTCTAGATTGTGATGTATGGATGTTGGTTTTGAATGGATATATAGTCCCTAATTATCCACCTACTAATCCAAATGCTAAGAAGTAATATGAGAACACTCTTAAAGCTAAAAATGCCATTCTTAGTGGGTTATCTGATAATGAGTTTGTTAAAGTCATGCACTGCTCCCCTGCCAAAGAAAGCTTGGATAAGTTGCAGAAGATATTTGAAGGAAATGCTAAAGTAAAGGAAACAAAGTTACAGACATTGAGAGAAAAACTTGAGGGTTTAAAGATGAGAGATGAAGAGAAGATTGGTGATTATCTCCAAAGGATTGATGAAACAACAAGCACCATTAGAGGGCTTGGAGAAGAAATAAAAGATGATGTGGTAGTAAAGAAAGTACTTAGATCCCTCACACCTAAGTATGATACAAAGGTTTCAACAATAAAATAAGAAAAATATCTCTTAGTCTTTACAATGAATGAGTTGTATGGTTCCCTAACTACTTATGAAATGAGGACCGTCGATACTGAGGATGAGAAGAAAGAAGTTGCTTTCAAAACATCAAGAAAAGGAAAAGAAGAGTCTTCTCATGATGGAATCAGTGAAGACTCTGATGATATCATGAAAAACTTTTTCAGAAGACTTAAGATGGGTTTAGGCAAATAGAAAGGCAAACTACCCCTAAAATGTTTCAACTGTGGAAATATTGGACATTTTGTTGCAAAATGTCCCTATGGTGATAAGAATGAAGATGATCAACCAAGTGGTAGCAGATCATATGGTAAGGACATGAAGAAGAATGTCTACTGGTATGGTAGAAGAGGAAATTGGAATCAAAACAATTTTTATACACATGAAAATGATACCATAGATGAGGAGAGTGTCTCAGATGATTGTTGTAGTGAAGATGATGTTAGTGCAACCCTTTTCATGGATCAAGAGGTTCTGGTACCTGAAGTAGAAGAAGAGGAAGAGAAAGAAGGAGAATTAGATCTTGAAGTAGAGCTCATCAGTGCCTTGGAAGAGCTGAAGAAAATAAGAAGCAATTTGAAGAAGGTGAAAAAGGCAGCAACTCAAGAACAAGAGATACAGGAGAAGTCTCTTGAAGAGTCCAAGAAAACAATTGTAGATCTAAATCTTCAATTAGAGGAATCCAAAAGAATCTGTGAAGTCACTAGCACCGGTTTGAGTAAAACAGAGAAGGAGCATCAGAACCTAGAAGAAGAAATTGTCAAGCTTCGGAAGGAATTAGAGAAAAGCAAGGAATAAATGAAAGTGAGAAGGAAATATGAAGGCAACACTGAAGCTTTAGACAAGATGTTGAGAAAGAAGAAGCAATCTAAGGATACCAGTGGCTTAGGATTTGAAGATAGTCAAAGTTCAAATAGAAAAGATACATCTGGAAAAGAGATACAGTTTACTTCTTCAAATGAAGGTGAAGAGAAGAAGACATTCACGATAAGCAAGGATATTGGTAAGAAAATATATGCAGATGTTGTTAAGAACTGCCACACAAACTGGTATACACATTTAATGAACCAGAGACCATACTCAATGGAGCGACATGTAGATCCAAGGAGAAATACAAGATTTGTCTATTAGGGATTGACCAGCATTAGCAGCATGAAAGGAAGACCCTCAATAAGGCAGTCATCTGTAGGACCAAGACAATCAAACTGGTATGTCTCAAATTTTCATGATTATTTTCACCAGTGTAATAAGTTCGGTTCATAGAATGGCATATTGTAGGAAAATGAATGTCAACCCTAGTTTTGAAAGTAGAAACTTGTTTGCTGCACTACAAAGTACAAATGTCACATGTTATAATTGTAATGAGTTTGGTCATAAGAGTTATGAGTGTAGGAGAAATGTGCAGATGTCCAACAAGAATTCTTTGGATACATCCTTCAATGCTAATATTAAATGTTACAAGTATCAAAATTTTGGTCACATAGCAAGGCATTGTAAGTTGATAACTGACACGCAAAAGAAAATAGTACCGGATCAGAAGTTAAAGACTAAGTCAGAACTCAAGATGACAAAAGAGGAGAAGAAAGAAGAGAAACAGGTTTGGATAGAGAAGGAGAAGAAAAAGATAGAGTCAAGCTTGATTTTGTAGACTTCTCTACATGCTAAAAGGAAGAATTTATGGGTAGTTGATAGTGGCTTCTCAAATCACATGACTAAAGACAAGAAAAAGTTTATCAAGCTTGATGATTGGAATGGTGGTTCTATCCATTTTGGTAATAACTCCTCCATCAAGATTAAGGGCCATGGTACATTGAATATTGATGGAAAGCTTAAGGCTCATGATGTGTACTACATGGAAGGACTGAAGCATAATCTGCTAAGTGTAAGTTAGATGTGTGACAAAGAGTACAAGTTCATATTTGACTCTACTTGTTGTCAAATAAGAAAGCAGAGTACTGATCAGGTTATGTTAGAAGGAAAGAGAATAGATGGTAATGTTTACAATCTAAAGGATTGCTATGAGTCCCAATGCATGATGGAACAAGCTGATGAGAGTTGGTTGTGGCATTGGAGATTAGGTCATGTGAACTTTGACAATCTGGTGAAGATAACTAAGAACCGATCTATAAGAAAGATTCCAAAAATAACAAAACTAGTAAGTACTTTTTGTGATGAATGTATCAGAGGTAAGCAAATCAAAGTAATTTGAAAAACAAAAGAGTACAATACCTCAAGACCTCTAGAATTAGTGCATACAGATTTGTGTGGGCCATCAAGGACAAGGGATCTAACCGGTGAGAGATACTTCATGTTGTTTATTGATGACTACTCAAAGATGACTTGGGTGACGTTATTGCATGAAAAATCATAGGAATTTGAAAGATTTAATATATTAAGAAGGATTGTTGAAAATGACAGTGGACACTGGTTGAAGTGTTTAAGATCAGACCGGGGTGGAGAATATTCCTCAAATGAGTTTATTGACTACTACGAGAAACATGGAATCCAGAGATAGCATTCAGTAGCAAGGACACCACAATAGAATGGTGTGGTAGAAAGGAATAATAGGATAGTAAAATAAATGGATAGAACAATGTTGAATGAAGCTAGCTTACTAGATACATACTGGAAGGAAGCAATTCATGCAGTTGTCTATGCATTAAATCGGGTACATATAAGAGTGAACAATATAATGATTCCCTATGAGTTATGGTACAACTAAAAACCATCACTCAACAATTTTAGAGTGTTTGGAAGTAGGTTCTTCATCAAGAGAGATGCAAATGGATTAGGAAGTTTTGATTCTAGAAGTGATGAAGAAATCTTCTTGGGCTACTCAACCATGAGAAAAGCCTACAAATGTTACAACAAGAATTAAAAAAAAATGGTTGATAATATAAATGTGAGAATAGATGAACACCTACATAAGAAATAATCTTCATTGGCACCCTATATTAATGTTTCAGATGATGAGCATGAAAATCAATCTGAAAAATGTACTAGTAGAGGAAGCACCAAGCAAGAATTCCAACTGGTATGTGTAAAAGAACAATCTGGAAGAATAGATCATAGGAGATAAAAATGAAGGTGTGCAAATGAGAAGAAGACTAGTCCGAAATGATGAGCAGGTAAATTTATGCCTCATGACAAAACTAGAACCCAAAACTTTTGATGAAGCTAGAAAAAGTTAGAAATGGGTTGATGCCATGGATGAAGAGTTGACACAAATTGAGAAGAATCAAACATGGGAACTTGTTCTTAGACTGACAAACAAGAATGTCATAGGTACCAAGTGGGTCTACTAGAATAAGATGAATGAAGAAGGCAAGATAATCTAGCATAAAGTAAGGCTAGTTTGCAAAGGGTAAGCTCGAGTGGAAGGTATTGACTTTGAAGAAACCTTTGCACCGGTTGCTAGGTTAGAGGCGATAAGAATGTTTTTGGATTTCTCTGCCTATAAAGGTTACAAAGTCTACCAAATGGACGTGAAATATGCCTTTTTGAATGGTAACCTTGAAGAAGAGGTATATATGGAACAACCAGAGGGTTATCTTTTACATGATGATGAGATTTTTGTATGCCAGTTGAAGAAATATTTGTATTGTTTGAATCAAGATCTCAGAGCATGGTATTCTCAATTAGATAAATACTTGAAGGAGAAAGGCTTCCACAAAGGGAATGCAGATAATAATTTGTATGTCAAGGTAAATAGAGATCACATGATTATAGTGGTTGTATATGTGGATGACATTATCTTTGGTGGAGACAAGGACATCATGTGCAAAGAATTTGCAGATTAGATGAAGACAAATTTTGAGATGTCCATGTTGGGTGAGTTGTCCTATTTTCTTAGTTTGTAGATATCATAGTAGGAGAAATGAAGTTTCATCTCCCAAACTAAGTATGTGAAGGAGATGCTGAAGAAATTTCAAATGGAGGATAGCAAACAAGTAAGTACTCCCATGGTTATTGGTTGTAAATTAAGAAAAATAGATGAGTCACTAGAAGTTGAGAAAACATTGTATAGGTCTATAATTGGTAGTCTATTATATTTAACAACATCTAGACTAGATATTGTACAATTTGTTTGCATGGTAGCAAGATTCCAAGTTGCTCCTAAATAGTCTCACCTAAATGCAGTCAGAAGAATCTAAAGACATATGCAAGGAACTATGAGCTATGGCCCGTGGTATCCAAAGAAGGGAGACTTCTCTTTCCAGATTTATACTGATCCAGATTGGGTAGGATGTAATGATGATGAGAAAAGTACAAGTGGAGGTGCTTTCTACTTAGGTGATTGGTTAGTATCATGGCACAATAAGAAGCAAGACTCGGTGTCATTATCCACTACTGAGGCTAAATATATAGTTGCTGCTACATGTTGTTCACAAGTACTATGGATGAAGTAGACATTTAAGGATATAGAGGTGGAGATACCAGAACCTATTCTAATTTGGTCTGATAACTCAAGTGCAATCAACATCTCCAAGAATCTAGTAATGCACTCGAGAACAAAACACATTGCAATCAAGTATCACTTCTTGAGGGAGAAGGTAGCTAACAAGGAGGTCATTATTTAATATGTTCCCACTGGTGAGTAGATTGCTAACATATTTACCAATCCAATTCCTTTGGGCCCATTTGAGTACTTAAGGAAAAAGATGGGAGTAGTCATGCCATCTGACAACACTTAAATGTGTAGGAGGATGTATGGTTCAAGGGAGTCAACAAGTGTTACTATCTTATGACTCTTGAATCATGAAGCATGGACACAGGGGGAGTATGTGTCCTAAATAGATGTAGACAAGGGAGAGATTATTGGCGTTGAACTAAGGTTCCCTTTGCCATTGATGTCAAAGGGGGAGAGAAACTGGAATAGATAATGTTGACATCAATGATAGAGGGAGAGATTGTTGGCATTGAGTTGTCATTGATGTCAACCGGTATTGGAGGCTGCTACCGGTAAGGTTTGTCAATCTGGTATGAAGAAGATTGAACCAACATAAGGAAGATTGACATGAGGGCTTGTTAACCGGTATGGTGAAAGATAAGTAGATATTGGGACTATCCATGACATCATCAGTAAAAGGTGATATGAATTTGTCTGTTCACATGACTAGTTGTAACTGTTATAAAGGATTTGATTGTTTTCTTGTGATAATGTTTGTGATAAAGAGGTAGAATGACAAAGAGATCAAAAACCACTAGAGGTGAAGTTGTGCTACTGGTCTAGTATGCACTACCAATTAGCAGAAGGAGAAAGGTCTCATGGGTAAGGGCTTATGCTGGTATGAGTTTACTGTATGTTCAAGTTTAAATCAACCATTTATTGGTGAGATGGGTGTATGTTGATGTGATGCCACATGGAGCTAAGGTAGATAGCATGTAGAAGTCGGTGAAGTGTCTATTGATTTGGTTGTTGGAGTGGTTAGTCGACATTAAATGAAACAACCAAAAATCATAGGTTGATAACAGATCAATGTGGCTCGAGGAAGAAGGAATGATAGAGAAAGGTCAAGGAGTTGTTGGTGCTTGGATCAAAGCAAGGAAATTAGATTGCAAGAGGACCTTGAGAAGGAAACAGCTGGGTCATAAATGAGTTGACAGATTTCAAGGCCGGAAATCATGGTCGAGTTTGCTATTTTTTGGCAAACACACTTTAGACAAGCTGGAAAATGCATGATGGGCTTATTCCTCCAATGTAGGTGTGTGATCCAAGGTGGATCGGATCAGATTGGATGCAAATTTGGTTAGTAGAAAGAAACCCTAGCCACCCTTTGTTTGAATTGGTTTCCGGAGAGAAAGCTTCAGTTTAAATATTGTGACCTAAGACAGATAGTGTGGTTGCTGAAGAGTAAAGGAGAGTGTAAAATTGTTATTTGAGAACCGAAGAGATAAGTACTTGAATCTTTTATGAGTGAAGACTATACCAATAGGGAGAAGCAGGGTAAACCGGTGTAAGGAATAAACCAACAAAGTGAGAATAGAATGCAGAGGTGAAAATATGAAGGAAGCAATATCTAATAGAGAGTAATCAAGTGTAATTTGATTTCACCAAAACAGAGGGAGAGAAGGTTAAGAAGAGTTAGAATCAGTAGAAAGGATGAGTTGCAGTGTGTATTGAGTTGATTGTTGTCCTTGATTTGAGCACGGCCAAAATCGTGAGGCAACCCTACGAAATGGTCAGTTTTATACCTTACGACTTCCGAGAGAGCTTGATCGACTTCGTCAATTAGCTCATTTAGCTTTTCACTTTTTGTTTTTATTGTTTTTTGAGTTCTTTAGATTTGCAGTTTTACGTGCAGGTCGGACTTTAAAGTCTAACCTGTAGGGTTTCTTATTTTCAAAAGGAATTGCACATCGGACTTTAAATTTCGATGTGCAAGGGTTTGGTTTTATCCCTACAGATTGGACTTTAAATTCCAACCTGCAGGTAATCCTTCTCCTATAGTTCAGACTTTAAAGTCTGACCTGCAGGTATTCTGGTCAAAAGTTGCATGTCAGACTTTAAAATCCAACATGCACTGCATAATTAGCATTAATGGGTGCATTTATTGCTCATTTTTGGGTTATTTATTAATTTTTTGTGGTTAATCTTTCATTCTTGTTTTGATTTTTGTCTCCTGTGCATGCCCTCCTACTCTTCTCCTCATGAATTTGATTTTGATTTATCGCCAGTTGCTTGATTATCTTCAGCCACTCGGATTCAGTTAGGGTTTTTGTTTGTTTTCTGCCTTTTTCTTTTCCTTTTCTTTTCGTTTTTGTTTTCTTTTGTTGTTGTCTTTGGAGGGCAATCGGATTTGAAAATTTGATAGCTCATAAACCTTATTGATCGCGTTGAGGGTAATCAGATTTTAAAGTCTGATTTCCCCTTTAATCCTTCTTCTTTCCCCTAGCCTGCACGTCGGATTTCAAAGCCCGGTATGCAGGCTGATAAACGGAGATTACTCTCCACATATCGGATTTTAAAGTCCGATATGCAGGAGTGTAAACCTTACATATCAGACTTTAAAGTCTGATATGTGAGGGGATATTGTTTGATTGACATGTCGGGTTTAAAACCAGACATGTTAATTAGATCACCCCTCCATTGCACATCGGACTTTAAAGTTTGATGTGCCGGTCTTGCCAATGTTTTTCCCCCAACTTGCACATCGGACTTTAAAGTCTGATGTGCTAGTGATTTTCCCCCAATTTGCACATCAGACTTTAAAGTCTGATATGCAAGTAAGATGTTTTATCTTTGCACAGTCTGATGTGCAAATTTTAACTCCTAAGGTGTAGATTGGACTTTTTTCCCCAACCTGACATTTTTGACAGTTTTGCTCTGAAGCCTATTCTAAGCCCGATTTTCCGATCTGATTGATAAAATTTAATTTTATTGATGATGATAACTATCAAATGAGCTAATCCTTAGTGTTGAATGTAGTCATTTGCAAATTTCAAAGCCCTCTCATGACAAATCAGACCCTTCTTTGAGTCAGTGGGAATCTTCTCCAGGTAAAACATTAGCAAAGAATATGAAGTACAAGTATGATATGTACTTAAATTTGTACCCAGAAAGTTTAGTAGATTAAAACATCAAGGAGATCAAAGATACAGAAATTGGACATGTTAGTATGCAGGAGTTTATTGATCAAGTTGAGAAAGCTCCTTCTCGCCTAACAAACATGATCAAATCCGAGTTGCATAAATATGCTTCCTTCCCAGTTGCAGCTCATGATCTTGATTTTGTACTTGCAGTAGCAGATCACTTCAATCCAAATACAAGACAAATTAGGGATGCTTCTCCAAATGTGATCATGACTCTAGATAGTGTTTTCTTCAATAATGTTTTCAAAGGTTCTTCAGTCGAGGAAGTAGCCAACATTTCTCAAGAAAGTACTCAAGAGTACTATGAGAAAAATGAGGTCAAATACAAGAAAGTGACCAATACTGTGTACCTCTCTACTACTAGAAATTCTACAACCTCACGATGGCCTAAGTATTTTCATAGGAGTGACTTCAATAAGGAGTACAATGATATGGTCACCATGTTGGCAAGAGTGAAGGGTTTAAAGGATTCTCATTACTTTCAAAGCTAGATGTGTTATTACATAAATGTAATTAGGAAAGGGGCTGCTAGGATTGATTGGGATGAGTAGATCAATGATGCACTCTATGCACAGTTGAAAGAAGTCAAAGTGATATTGAAATTTTATATGAATTCTTACCTAGTTTATGCAGTCGCTTCCATAAGACAATATCAAAGTTTGTCTACTAAAGGTGACAAGAGATTAGTGTCTGTCTAGGAATACTATGATCAACTCACAATCAAGAATCAAGGTAGCCACTTTAGAAGAGTTAATGATGCCTTCTTTGTCATGTGGAAGTGCATGGTTGATAAAAGCCTAAAGAAGAAAAGATTATCAGAGGTTGCATATAACAGGGTTTCTCATTTTGGATGCATTTTTCTTTAGTTCCCAACATTCACTTACATCTGGATCAGATGTTTCTCATGTAAACCCTTCACTCTACCAAGGTATCCTTCTGATAAGATCATTCTCATGGAGTTGTATCAGCAACTGATCTATGTTCATGAAAAACAATCACAAGCACATAAGACCAAGTTGAAGTTCCCAGAATCTATTGGCAGGTACTCAGTTCTAACTAACCCCAAGGCCAAGAGCATGGAGGAAGAAATGCAATGGAATACTATGACAAGATTCAAGGCATGAAATAATTTTGATTTTTGTGGCATGAAGAACAAGCTCAAGAGGAGTTACACCCATGTCTATAGGCTTGAGGATGTATGGGTGAACTGCAAAGATGAAGAAGATATAAGAAGGATGGATTTCAGTCATCTTACCTTGGAATAGATTGAAAACTTGGATTTGGCAAAGATCCCAATGACCATGGAAGACACTGATGACATAATAGACCCAGTCTATTATGAAAAGAAGGTTTCCAACTCTCCACTTCCATCGGTGCAATGGTAAAAAAAGGAAAGTAAGTCTATCACTCAAAGAATCTCTCCTATTTTGGCAAACACCAATGCATGGTTGTTAAAAAAGAATCTTAGAATGAAACAGTTTTCTGCTAGTTCTAGAGATGACGATAATAGTGATGGCCCAGTTGGTAAGATAGCTACGAGTGAAACAAGAACCAAGGGCAAAGTAGATTCGCAAGAATTATCCTTGGCCCCTGCAATGCAATCCAAGGGGAAAGGAACCAAAATCAAGTTCACAATTAAAGGGTCCAAGAAAGTTGAATCATCTTCAGCAATGCAAGAGACAACCACAAAGGAACCAGAACAACAAACTACTAGAGATAGTAGTAAAGAGAAGGAAATGAAAGAAGGTGAAATTCCTCAATAAGAGGAAGCACAGGTTGAAGAAACATCACATCTTGGTGAAGTTAATGTTCGAACCATTTCACAGGAAACAACCCATTCAGAAGTGATTATCCATTGCATTGATTTTGATTCTGATCAAGAGGAAGAGGAATTCAATGATGAGGACCTAGGCATAGGCATGACTTAGTTAGAGACTGCTCAACAATTCTTCGCACTATCCAACTTTTCCATCTTGGATGATATTCCTTCAAACACCATTGAATCTTCAATATTGGAGTTTCATGAAGCTATGGAGAAAGCATTCGCGGAACAACATATGATGACTTTACCTTCTACAATGGTCATAACAGATATTCAATCTCTGGTAAGCACTGAAGTTATTTATACTATGACGGTTATAATAGAAATTCCACCTTTGGTTACTACTCAAATTGTTTCCACTGCACCTTCCACTCTCTCCTCTATGGCTGTAACTGAAGAAGGGTCAGTATCAGCAGTTGTTGCTACATCAGCATGTATATCATTGGATACTTCAGCATTGATATCAATAACAACATCTACAACTATTGTCAGTTCAAGCCAGTATGCTCCTGAAATACCAAGTGAGACTCAGCAAGAAGCTACTACTCCACTAGACAATATTGAATTACCATCTTGGATGGAGGTAGTAGCACCTAAGAGGAAGAAATGAGTGATTTCTCCTAATGAGTTTGAGTTTGAGCAATTGGTTCCTCTAAAGCCCAAGGGAACAAAGAAGCTGAAAACTATTTCTTGGGTGTTAGTAGACCCGACCTCTAAAAGGAAGTATACTGAGGTCATGGTGCCATCATTGGATAAGAATAAAGATCATATACAACCTAAGGATTATGTCATGCAATTCGTAGAGCTTGGGGAGGAGATGCATGAGAGTGTTAAGCTAGATTCTCAAATGGATTTAAACTCATTATTACAGAGACTTGACCAAGAGAGGGATGAGAAGAATGAATTACAACAAAAATGTGAACAATTGACTAATGTTCTTCTAAAAGTTACCCAATCATCCCAGGAAGTTGAGCCCATAGGATCCTCAATGGAAATTGAAGTTCTTAATAAAATTGAACAGGTAGGAGCCAAGGGCCAAGTGGTGGATGAGTGGATTGCACAGTTGAAGTCAAAAGGGTCTCATCTCCTAAGTTCAATAGTTGGGTTATTGATGGATTTTGAAGTGATCCAAAGTCAGATGCAAAGTGTCAAAACTTCATTGTCTCAAGAGATTGAAAATATTGAGAAAAGTACAATCCTCTGGAGAAAAATGGAGGACTTCAGAATAGACATCCTCATTGAAAATAAAGTGGTTCCTTCAAGGGAAAAATATATCCAAATCTTGTCGTTATTTTCTTACAGGAAAGTGACAATAAGGTTGATGATAGTAGAGCTGGATCGAGAACAAAAAGAAGGTGATGATGAGATTGATCTCATTTCTGCCAAGATTGCTGACCTTCCTTGTTATTTGTATGATGACAATCAAAATCTCATCACCAGTGATGCCATCACATAGGAATTTATGTCCTTAATGGATCACTACATGGGGTAGGACTTCTCAATTGGTGCATTTGATAAGTTACAGGAGATCCAAGTTAGTTTTGAGGTCCTCGCATCCATGCTGAAGGACGGGAAAAAGAAATATGTAGAGGCTGAGGATACAATCTCCCATGTTCATGTGATCACAGATTCTACCTAGATCCCAAACCAAGTAGAGATGGAGGTCATTCTGACTAAGTTAAAGGAATTCCACAAATCAAATGAGGAAAAGTGTCCCTTTTTGACATTTTTTTTTCATGTAGTTGCATTGTTAGATGTTGCAAGTTTTCTCACAGCTGCATATTTTCTTTCTATTGTAGTTGTAGTCAAGTGGGACTATGCAGTTGAATTAGTCAACCGTGCCCACATTTTTCTCCACTTTTATTATATATAAGGGGTACCCTCATTTGTATATTTTTATCTTGGATTATGCTAAGAAAAACTCTACTAAATTTTTGCCTCAACTAAGACTTTGAGCTTTTGTTGGGAAAATTTGATCAAGCGAATAAAGAAAGCAATTTTATTTGATCCCAAACTTTGTGTTGTGTTTAAAAAGAGTTGCTTATATGAGTTGATGTTCTTACGTTCATGACTTATATATGTTCTTGAATTTCTTGATATAGGAAGTATTGTTAAGTGGATTTAAGAGCTCTTGAATTGTGAAAGTAGACTTTGTGCTCCTTGGATATTTGAGAAATTTTCTATTGTTAAGTGATTTGTAGTGGGCTTTGTATTGCTACTATTGCTTATAGTTTTTAGGATTAAGGAATTATACTTGAAGAATTTGAGTTGCAAGTTGAATTCCTTATCATTGTGATAATTAATTTAGTTAGTGTTATATTCAAGAAAGACTTTGTGCTTCTTGTTTATAAAATCTTGATATAGTTTGTTGGATAAATTCGTTAATTTCCATAAGTATCGAAGTGATAGGGAAATTGTAACAAAGTGAAGGGAGAATACATTAACTCTGAAAAAAGAGGGTTATATGCCCAACACTAATCCACAAATTTTAATTTCTTATTAATTATAGAAGAGATTTCAAAGGGAACCTCCCCTTGATGAGAGGAGAGATTAATTTCTCAACATAGCTATGAGTGAATCATATATTTTGTCATTGGTACGCTAGTGACAAAATATTCACCCAACACTGATACAAACTGGTAGTGTAGAACTTTGAAGGGTTGCAAAACTTCATTTGCAGCAAGGATCTCATTTGTATAACTGAGTATTAATATTATTTTCATTGAGTAGGTGCTTAGTGTAGGGGTTGTAGCTCCTTTAGGTTGTAGCCTATAAATTGTGTAGGGGTTGGTTCTCCTTTGAGTTAGTGCTCATAAATCAGGGGTTGGTGCCCTAAAATTGTAATCAAAACTTTTACACTATGAGGCTGGATTGGAGAAGAAGATCTCCAACAGCTATTCTCACCGAGGTTTTTCCCACATTGTGTTTTCCTAGTATATCTGGTGTTGTGTGATGCATTCTTGTGTATGAGTTATGTTGATGTTATAACAGATCCTTTCACACACTTAGTTTGCACTATTTTGGCTATCGGTTAGCACTCAAATTGTTTTATCTAGTACAAGTATATCTTTGTTGAATAAAAAGTGTTTAAATCACTGAGTCACCCCCCTTTCAGTGATCCATTGTGTCCAACACTACAACATTTTGTAGTATAGAAAAAAAAATTGCAGTTGTAGAAAATTGTGTTCTTACCTAATAGAGGAGTAGATGAGTATCTATCAAACTGATTTGTTCTCTTTCTTTAAACCATGCCATTGTGACTAGCTCATGGAACAACCGAATTTCTTGACACTCTAGGAGCACTTCTGATTTTGTTCCATGCATATCTATTTATTGCATATGTTCTATCACCACTTCCATGCTGACCATAGTTTTTATGTCTTGCATTTCTATTGGAACAGAAAGTGGAGGGGCTTCCATATGAGTGGAATGATTTTCTTTTACATTCATATCTCCTATGATCAACTTTGTTACAACTATGACAGACAACATTTACATTTCTTGGAGTAGCAAATAGACTCTTCCTTTCATACATGGTACCAGATCTATACATGTATCTACGACTTGAAGTTTTATGTTTGTATCCATGACATCTATGATAAACTATATTCCTATTTATAGAAGAGACATCTTGATCATTCCTAGACCTTTTTCCACATTCACTTGCTCTATCGCCATAGCCATTGCATGAGTAACAATAACCATGGAAGGATGGCCTATTACTTATTTATTTTGCCAAACATGTGGAGACCTTGTAGGTTTATTGGCTCCATTTCTTCTTCTTTTGTGATTAGTCTTGGGATGTTCATCTGCAATGCTCCTTTCATTTGAACCCTTCTATCTCCAAACTTGTTTGTTCTTGTGAGCAACAAGATGTCTTGGTCTTCTTCTAGCAGAAGGTCTCCTAACTTTTCTTCTAATTTCCATATCTCTGATGAAGACATATTCATTTATCTTTCCTTTACCCTTCTTATCAGCATTATTCTTCCTTGTAGCAGTGGCTTGTGGTTTCAAACTTTCAACAATGGTGGTCAGATCAATTTTATTTCTTGGAGCATTCTTGACTATGAAATTTGTCTACTACAATTATCACTTAAAGAGACAGAGTGTATCTCCTTCTTATATGAGTCCTTGTTGGTAGAACATTGACCAACATCATATCCAACACCTTTAGTATCCTTAGAATATTTTTTCTTGATCAACATATTGTCTAAAGCTTCAGTGCTACCACCATACTTAATTCTCAGGTTGAGTTCATTCTTATTCTTTTCCAATTCCTTTTTTCGTATTTACAAGGTCTTCTTCCAATTTTTGACACTCCTTATCCTTTCTTTCTAAATCTAACTTCGTTACTTCATACATCCTCTTTGCTTCTTCCAACCGAATCTTCAAATCAGAAATTGTTTTCTTCGATTCCTTGAGAGATTTGTTCAGCGGGTCTTGTTCTTTAGTAGCAACATTATTATACATTTTATATGTTGTCCTTGCCTTTCTGAGTTCTTATAATTCAACTATCATAGTATCAATACATTGATTTGATTCTTCAAGGATTTTCCTCAACAGATCATGTTCCTTTGTGGTTGACTTCTTATAGTCTTTAAATTTTTTCCATTCTTCCAAGGTACATAACAATTCTCCTCCAAAGTTGTTCAATATCACCTTCATCTTCATCATCGCTACTAAAAAGAACTTGCTAATAGGAAGGTGATACATTATCACAACATGATGTTCTCTTCTCATCTTGTCTCTCTTGTGACATGAATGAATGTGATTATTCATTCTCATCTTCAATGTGACAATTGATAGGTCTGCATATATTAGCTTCAAATTTATCTACTCCATAAATATTTTTCCTTTCACAATTTGATCTAGCAATGGTAGGCTCTTCACTATATAGTTTATTTAGTCTATCCCACAGGCTCTTTGTAGATTTGCATCTATCAACCTTTGAAGCTACAATATCAAATAATCCATTGAGAATAGCCTCATGGCTTCAACATTACATTCATGTCTTCTTTTTCCTTTAGGATCAGTAGGAGCACTAGTAGGACTAGAGTAACCATTTACAACCAACATCCAAACATCATAAGCTAAGCTAGAAAAATAGACTTCCATTCTACAAGACCAAATAAAATAGTTTGAACCATCAAAGATTGCCACAGGGATTGAGTCAAACTTGACCATTGTGTTCATACACCAAAATCTATCCAAACTAGAGAAATATTTTACCACAGGGGAAACTAGGGCTCTATTACCAATTGAAGGAACACAATGGACCACTAAGAGTGGGGTGAATCAATGGTAATCAATAAAAAAATTTACCTTCTAAAGATCTAAGAAACTATAACTTTAAATACAAAACCATGAGCAGAGATATTAAATTGATCAACACACACACACAAGAGGCATACCCATAACACATGAGTATACAAGGAAAACCCATGATGGGGAAAAACCTTGGTGAGAAATGTTGTTGAAGTCTACTTCTGCAATCCAGCTTCACAGCTAAAACTAATTATAATATTTAGGACACAAACCCAAGGAACACCAACGCCTACATTTTTATGGGCACCAACCCAAAGGAGCACCAACCCCTAGCTTTAGTGTACCAACCCAAGGAACACCAACCCCTATCTCTGAGAACCCACTCAGAGATTACAAATGAGTATATATTGAATATAGTTTAATCACCTAGTTGCCAATGAGGATTTGGAACTCACAAATATTCTTCTCTTGAGATTGAACTAACTTGTTTCAGCTCTCTAATCTTAGGCTTCAATCTCAGCTCTCTGCTCTCTATTTTCCTCTTCTCTCCACACTTTGGTCTTTTCTTTTTCTTGCTCTCTAATCTATTCTAACTTTGTGTGTCTATAGAGAAAACTTTGTTTGTTGCCTTCCTTTGTCTCTAATCTGGTTAATCTTCCTTCTCTACCTCTCAATTTCACCTTTCTTAGACTACTCTGCTCTCAATCTACCTCTACTCTTCACACTCAATTCTCTCTGAAGCTTCTTTACTTCTCAATAGCTTCACACACTAATCCAACTCTCATCACCCATAGGACAACAGTTCTACCTCATTGTCATTCCCCATGATCTGTACAATTTCCTATGCAGTATGTAGATAGTTCATTCAGTCAGTCCATTTGGCAATCCAAATTCCCAGACACACAAGTAGCCAACCTACATTCTTTATAAACTTTTAAATCTGGGTCTTTGATCTGCTATATTTGACCTAAAATTGTTTAGGTAATAGTTGGTATTGTGGTGGTTCCACATGTCACATAATGAACCACCTCAACCATATATAGATTCACAACTTGTCTTGAGAGCACGCATACATTCTTGCCAAGAGCTGAAGTTCAAATGTACATTTGATAGACCAAGCAGATTTGATCTTCTAAATCTGCTCCACATATTTTTGGCCTATCATCATTAATTGTAGAAGCTTCCTTCTTCAGTACAAACACTGGGTTTAGATTACTTTCTTTAGTAATCTTCAACTGCTTCTAGCCTAGAATTCTTATCGAATGAAGATCTTTTGATGTCCTCAAGCTGCTCACATGATCTTTTGCAGGTTCACCAATAATGCATTTTTCATCCTCTGTCAACCTACTAAGGTTTGATCGACAACTACCTCATTTATGTGCACCAACTCTGAATTCCTAGACTTTAGTTCTCCTATTTGACAACTTAGATTATACATGTCATCACATTCCACATCTAGATCACTTACTCAAGTATGGTCAAATGCCATGTAGATCTTTGCATCTATTGGCATGCAAACGTATCCTCAAAGTCTTCTTAATCTCCTCAATCTGCATCCAGGTCACTTGATCAAACCAAGTCAAACATCTATGTGGACTATCGAGTTGCCTAGATCAGTTGAACTCCATGCTATGACTAACCTTCATGTTATATGTTCTATAGACATGTTGGATGTATTGGGTTTACAATTAAAAACTTATATCAATCTATTCTATCATTTGGATTTCTCTTTGCTCATGTTTATCACCATAGTTATCCTGATGTAACACCTTGTCCCTTCATTGGAATAACTATCATTGTCAGGCAGACCTCTAGCACTTACCCTGCCTTCACAACTTATCCCAATGATAATTCATCGGTCAAACCTTTGGTTCCTTTCACTATCTCATTGGACAAAATGTTCCGATATACATCCTTCTATGTTAATTCTATCGGCATGAGTTACTCTAATGAAAAACCTCACCTTTGATTTCCCTTATCACCATAATCTATCCTGAAACACAATCTCCATGTTGACAAACTTCATCGTCATAGGTTACCTAAAACTAAAAGACTTCAAGCCAAAAAACCACATATCGAAATAATCATAACCGTTGGCATAGGAAAAGCATGCTAAAATGATAGTATAAGCCATTTTGATGACATACTGTCAACTCACCTTTATTGGCATAGGTATTTCGAAACATAAACTCCATGGTGACAAACTTCATCAGCATAGGTTACCCTGAACATAAACCCATCAGAATAGCCAACACTATCAGATTAACATCTAGACACTAACTCATATTCTAATGACCCAACATGAACAAACATCGATGTAGCTATTCTGAAATCGTAGCTCCACAATCCTTCAACATATCGGCATATGCTATTCTAATGATGTTACGAATGGGTCTTCTCTACATTTTCCTCTGTTAGAATAGTTGTCCCGATCTTGTATGTGATCCTGATGGTGTCTTTGGTAGCATAATGTATTTCGATATATAAATGTCAAAATATTTTGGTCTATCTGCATAATAAGAATGTGTCATTCTGCCTTCAATAGCTATTCCAATATATATTCTTAGTCTCATGGTCACCATAGCTATTCTAATACACTAATATCAGAGTAGTTTATTCTACTGGTGTCACATTTGATTACTATTCTGCCTATGTTCAACTATTCAGATGCACATCCTCAGTCTCCTAGTCGGCATAGCTATTCTGATACAATGATGTCGGAGTATTTTTTTCTATCAGTATTAAATAATATTGTTAGTCCACCTTTGTCATACTATCCCAATAAGTGGCTCTTCCTTGATATTCACCATTGCTATCCCGTTCTGACAAAACACAAAAGAGACTCCTCATGTCCCAACCTCAGCCTGACTTACACTGATAGTAATTTCCTCCACATGACTCATTATTGACCTAGTTATTTTGATAAAACCACCTGATAAGATATCACTTGCACAACATTTGATCGGGTGAGTCATCCCGATATAATCACTTAAGCAACACAACACTTGATCAACAGAGTTATCCTGATATGATCACTTGGGCAACTTATTTATCAGACCATATGTGATCAGTATAACATAGTGGGGTCTTTCTGATATACATGATTTATTGTTTTCACAACTGCAACATGAAGCCCAACTTTAGAGCATCCAAGAATAACTTCATAGGCATTCTGAGAGTTTGCAATGACACTGTCATCTTCATCATCCTAGTCTCTATGATCTCTGCAAGTCTCTCCAACTTATGAAATCAATCAACCTAATCATAACCCTTGTCAACCATTTTTCCAACACTCAAAAGATTATATTTCAAACCTTCAACATACAAGACATCATCAGTATAATTCTTACCATAAAAAAAATGAAACCTCTCCCATGAATTACATGGGCTTTGTCATCTCCAAATTTGACTATTCCACCATCATACTTTTGCATACTTACAAAATTTATTTTATCACCGGTCATATGATGTGAACAACTATTGTGAATCACCCATACACCCTTTTCTTCAACCTTAGCTGCCAAGGCTTTTTCTTCAACAAAACAACTAGTGTAATCAATAGGAACAAGTCCATCTTCCCTAATATAAATAAACACAACTTCATCTCCTTCGGATTAATCATCTATAACATCTTCATCTGTAGCATAATAATCATTCTTCTAGTTCCTAAAATTCCAATTAGACCTATAAGGCTTATCATACTTCTCATGCTTCTCAAATCTATCATTCCTATCAAACTTATCAAACTTATCATGTCTGTAATATTTAGCCATTCTCTCTAGACATCTAGAGGAAAAATGTCCTCTCTTATTACAAGTAAAACATTTCAAAGGAAAATCTCCATCATACTTACCGACACCTTTAGGCAATCTTTGGGCAATCAATGCTTCAAGCTCATCAAACTCTATTTCTTGCTCTGCAATCTCTCTTCTTTCTCTTTCATACCTGGATATCCTACACTCATTAGAATCATACTTCTGCTTATCAGAGATAGATGTTGATGCCTTAAATGTTGTTTCATATTTTCCATGTGATTCTCTAAATTCACTCAGCTCAAATGCAACAAGTTTTCCAACCAACATATCTCTTGTTATTGTAGTTACACTCTCAATCTCATCTATAGCAGCAATCATATGTTTGTAAGAAGGAGGAAAAGATCTCAATACCTTAGCAACAATCTCATCTTCTTCAATTTTTTCACTGGCACATTTGATACCAAGGACAAGTTCATTTACCTTAGCCATGTATGAATGTATGTTCTCATCATCTCACATCTTCAATGTCTCATACTTTCCTTTCAAGCTCTACAACTTAGCAACTTTCACTTGACTTTCACCTTCATACAAGATCTCAAGCTTCACCCAGATCTCATGTGCGACTTGAAGTTACATTACATTTGTCATTTCAAAATCAATTAGGGCACCGAGCAATTATTCCTTTTCTCTGATGTTATATTCATCTTCCTTAACTTCATCAGGAGTGGATGGTCCATTCTGAGGAACAACATAGGAATTCTTAGTAATCTTCTAGTAATCTTCTCCAAGACATTCAAGTACACCTCCATCTAGTTCTTCCACATAGTATAGTTTCCCCCATAAAACCACAAAATGTCCTTCTTGAAAAGAATACCCTGAATGGCCATGTTAGATCTCCTCAAGCGGTTCAACTTGTACCGAAGGATCTAAGTCTGATACCAATTGTTACCAGCAATCAAGAAGGAAGACTGGGAGGGGGGGTAAATCAATCTTCACTAGAAATCAGATAATTAGACACCAAAGCATGAACAGATAAACTACAGCAACAAATAGATAAGAAAATGAATAGGAAAACACACAACACCAAGATTTTTATGTGGAAACCCCAGTCAAGGGAAAAACTACGGTGGGAACCTACCTACAATAAGATGATACTTTGCAGTAGTATGTGATAATATTACAATGGGGAATGCACATGCATTCAGGCACACTACTAGGAGATCACTACTTAAAAGATATATGCCCAAAAAGATACAACCCTCAGGGAAGTCTCACTGACTTACAAAATGATTCGTAGTATAATCCAGAAGAAATGAACTACAACAATAGCATTTACAAATGCCTGATGATAGTTTCGGTTAAGCACAATTGTCTACTCTACAACACCAATATTACCACAAAACTCCACCAAATGATAAATATATTTTCACACATACAAATCTCTCTAATAATGCAAACACAATATCGACACCTAAATTACATAAGTATATCACATATATATACAAATCATCAACCTTGATAGCAAGGTCAGCTATACCTTCAACCCTCAACTCATAAATACAAAAATTACATTGCATGACACAAAAATTGACCATCGAACCAATATTATGATTTACATTACATAGCATGGACATAATTCAAATTCCCAAATGATTACATTGATTGGAAATCATGCCAAGATCAACTGCAACATGCTACACCACTATAAATACAATATAACACAAAAATTATCACTGATTGATAGACATCACCAAAACTCACACAATAATCAATGTGGATCACCAAAATAAATAGGACACGATTAGGAAACACCAGAAAAATGTTAGAATCATCCGGAATAGTTGCACCAACAACTCTTTTCAAATCTTCATCGGTCAATGTCTTAAAGCTCAAGAACACAACCAAACAACAACTATCACAAAGAAAGGATAACTTGTGGGTCACCAAATAAAGAACCATCTAAAATGAAGATACACAAGATCATCCCAAATGATATTCAAAAGTATTAGCACAACATCTGATTATACCCAAATATACCAGAGGGAATACTGATAGGAACACCAACAGGAACACCATTAGGAATTGGTAATCAAAGAATTGCAAACCAGATCAAAAAAATTTCCCAAGCTCACTAGAATAACTTATAGGAATATGTTGACATCAATAACAACAAAATATCCAAATACAACAACCAATTCTAATAGACTACAACAATCTCCCCCTTTGGTATTGATGACAACATATGCATGTGAAAAATAGTCAATGCAAAGAAAGAAAATATCATTAGCAAACTCCCCCTAAGATTAAGATAGCTAATGTAGCTTTTCACATGATCTCTCTCCCCCTTTGACCCTAATACCAAAGATCTCCAAAATAGAAAACCAAACTCATTATCCACAAATCTCTCTCTCCCCAAAACATAGAAACATGGATATCTCTCCACCATAGGATACACAACCAAATAAACAGACTACTCCAGCAAAGGAGAAACACCAACACATCAATCCAGATAAAAGAATAAGTCTTTGAAATTCATTGGATCGATGCAACTCAATGCATCTAGTTCTCATTAGGAGGGATGGATACCCCTAGCTTTTTTCTCAAATAGACAAATGTATTTGTAGGCAAAGGCTTACTGAAAATTTCAGTAGTTTGTTCGTTTGTAGAAATATATTCAAGCTTCACCTTCTCTTCACTAACTTGCTCTTTCAAGTAATTGTATTTGATTGATAAATGCTTAGTCTTTGAATGTTGTACCAGATTCTTTGACATATTTATATCATAATTATCACAGTATATAACATTAGGCTCATCATAAATAATTCTTATATCTTTCAAAATTTACTTCATCCAAACTATATGAGTGCAATTACTAGTAGCAACAATGTACTCAACTTTAGTAGTAGATGATGCAACCATAACCGGTAAAACCCTCAAAGAGAATCAACCGGCTTATGCAACATGAGAAACACAATGAAAGAAACAAGAAAACATAAGAAGTTTCATAAAAAAATTATATTAATGCCTTAAAACTTTTGGCAACCATCCAATTATCATCATATAATCATCAAAGAACATTTGGTAGTTAACCGGTTACATGCAGGCTATCAACCAAATACAATGCAACCAGGACTCTAACAATCAACCAAATCAAAAAAATGCAAATCTCAATCCTTATTCTCAATTCTACTTCCTCTGCCCTTACAAATGATTACATAACATCATATTTATACCCACCGAAACATATCCGGGTCAACCTCATAGGATTACATTTACCAGTGCAGGAAAATGAAACGTGTAATTAGGTCGGCCCTAAAAATTACAAAAATATTTCTGGAAAATAACAACCATGAAGTCCAGTTTAGCAGGAAGGTCGGCCACATGCCAAAGAACATCGAACAATACCCAAGATAGATCCACACGCCAAGAATCATGTCGGTAATGAAGGAAAACCAACCGGTAAGCACAAGCACTGTCTCTTAACCCAGAAACAATCAACCAGAAGTGATAAATGACTGAAAAAGAACCCAAATAAATTGAAAATTTGGAAAACCAACTAGGAAACTAGCTAGGAAACCAAAAATAATATCTTCCATGAAAAGCAAGCAATTGCTAGTGCCAACCTGTAAGAACACAAAAAAATGCATAAATAACTAAATAAGAACAAAACTAAAAGGAAATATTTTTGGTTGATGCAAGATTGCTCATCGATCGGGGATGCTCCTGCATCAAACAAACCAGATAGAAAAATATGTTCCATGAGAGGCAACTCATGAACATCTAAAAGGATTCAGAATAAAGACCCCATGCTCATTTCTGATCCAAAAATACTCTTTATCTTCCAACCTCTGCTTTATCTCCTCTAGTGCCTCAACCGACTTCTCTAACCTCTTGCCCTCTTTGTTTCTCTTCCTTTTCTTTAGATCTACACATTTCCTTTGTTTACCACTCTCTTTCTTCTGCAACTCTGATTTGTTTCTTCCACAAGACTTCATCCGGTTTATTATCATAATCTCTCTGTCATCTAGTTCTATTTGATCTTTTTTCAAGTCACCTTCTGGTATAACCTCTACCACTAGATTTATGAGATCTTTCTGCAAACCTTTCGGTATAACCTCTACCCCCCGTTTCTCAGTACTATAACTTTTCTCAAGACTTGGATTCTTCACCTCCTTCTCTTTCTCTTTCAAATAAATGAATGTGAACTTCTGCCCATCCTTCCCAATAGTGACTAGGTTTCTTCTAAAGTCATAAATAGCTTCTCTATCAAAATACTAAGGTTTTCCCAACAAGACATGACAAGAACTCATAGATACATCACACAAAACCTCATCCTTGAAAAGCCCAATATTAAAATTCACCAAACACTATTCCTTTATCTCTATCTTTTGATCATCTTGTAACCAACTTACCTCATAAGGACAAGGATGCTCAAGTCTCTTCAATGCAAGCTTCACAACCATCTCCTCAGATACTAAATTGTCAGTACTTCCACTATCTACAATAACCTTGCAACACTTACCACCTGATTTAGACATAGTCTGGAAAAGACTCTTCCTCTAAATAGATCCAATATCATTTCTTCTGAACATAAGGGATTCTTCTTACTCTGGTGCATAATCAGATCTGCTACCTTCACCTTTTGGTTCCTTATTTGCCACACAACTTCTTGCCATTCCCTGTTTACATTTATAAAATCTATGTCTAATTTCTCCACACTTGTAACATTTGCCAAAAAATTCTCTATTGGTACTACCAGTGCCTTTCCTCTATGTTTTCTGCTCTGGTTCTTTACTCCACTTGGGTTTTGATTCATCTTCCTCAACCAGTTTCTTCATGCTATCACTCATCTATCCTTTGAATTTATCCTTCCCTCTATTTGGTTGTCTTCTTCTCATCTTCTCCTCAACCTTCAAAGCATACTAGTAAGCTTCTTCAACTATGGAAACCCTCAACATACTCATCTCATCCTGAATATTAAAAGAAAGTCCATTTATGTACCTCACCACCTTTTCTCTATCCATCTCTATATGTCCAGATCTAATCACCTCCTTGTATAATTCCTCAGTATATTCCTTCACAATTATGTTTGTTTGTTTTAGGTTCTGTAACTTCTTGAACAATTCCAATTCATAGTCTCTTGGTATGAACTTGGCCTTCAATCTTGCAATCATCTATCTCCACTGGGTGATCTTCAATTCACCATTCTCTACTCTGTCTTTTTGCAATTATTTCTACCACAAGGAAGCATGCCTTTCAACTTATTCTTTGCCAACCAAACTCTTTGTGGGTCCTTGACAATCTCAAACTTGAAGTAATCCTCCATCTCTCCAATCCAAACGATCAAATCCTCTAGGTTGAGCATTCTGAAAAAGTTGGAAACTTCAACTTAATGAACTTTACTCAATTGTGCCATTGCACTCAGGAATATTTCCTCTCTTTCATCTTTCAGTCCTTCAGCTTCTTCATATTCATCCCATGACTCAGGGTTTCTCTGCAAGATAGCCAAAGCATTTCAAAATTCACTCCTCACTTCATTCTTGAAGTCTTCCATCATCTGGTCTACCCTCCAGGGGTTTTTCTTTCTAGGCGGCATCTCCTCTTATACTCTAGCAAACTGCCTCAACTTAGCAATCTGACTACCAGTTTTAATTGCCTCCCTTCAGTGATCTATTGAACACATGTGCAACCTGCCTCCAATCGATGATCTATCCACCCAAAGGAATGCCTAAATATTCACAAATAATTCTTCCACCAACTAGTCCATAACCACCTCTGATACCACTTGATGCAACCATAATCGGTTAAACCCTCAAAAAGAATCAATTATCTTACACAACAAGAGAAACACAATGAAAGCAACAAGAAAACATAAGAAGATTACATAAATATATCATATTAATCCCTTAGAACTTCCGGCAACCATCCAATTATAATCATATAATTATCAAAGAACATCTAGTAGTCAATCGGTTACATGCAGGCTGTCAGCCAGATACAACCCAACTGGGAATCTAAGATCAACCGGATCACAAAAATATGAATCACAATCCTTATTCTCAATTCTACTTCCTCTTCCCTTATAAATTATTACATAACATCATATTAATACCCACTAGAACATATCTGGGTCAGCCTTATAAGATTACATTTACCAATGCAGGAAAATAAAATGTGTAATTAGTTGGCCCTAAGAATTAAAGAAATTTATCTAGAAAATATCAACCATGAAGTGCGGTTCAGCAGGAAGGTCGACCACATGGCAAAGATCATCGGACAAGACCCAAGATAGATCCACACGCCAAGAATCACATCAGTAATGAAGGAAAACCAACCAATAAGCACAAGAACTATCTCGGAACCCAAAAATAGTCAACTGGAAGTGACAATTGACCAGAAAAGAACCCAAATGAACTAAAATTTGGAATTAAGCACATGAACTAGCCTTGGAAACTGAACATAAGATCTGCTATGAAAAGAAAGCAACTACCGGTGCCAACTGGTAAGAACACAAAAAACTACATAAGGAACTAAACAAGAACAAAACTAAAAGGAAATATTTTTGGTTGATGCAAGATTGTTCTTCGACCAGGAATGCTCCTACATTAGTAGATAAATATAGTGAGTCTTTTTTCTTGCTATCCCATGAAACCAATTTCTTACCTAAAAAGAATTCTCCACTGGTAGTACTCTTTCGGTCATCTACATTGCCTTCCCAATCTACATCAGTGTAGGCACACAACATAAAATCATCTTTCTTTAGATACCATAAACCATAATCCATAGTTCCCTTTAGATATTTGAATATTCTTTAAACAATAGTAACATAACTCTCCTTCAGATCAACTTGATATCTAGCAACCATACATACAACATGGATAATATCAGGCCTATTCAAAGTATGATATAATTGTCCACCAACCATAGATCTATACAAACTTTGATATTCTCTAGGAGATTCATCATTTATAGACAATTTACAACCAATCACCATAGGAGCTCCAATCAGTTTGGAATCATCTAGTCAAAACTTCTTCAACAATTCCTTCTTGCTATGAATACCCTTTGCAGACCAGTCTAGCTTTATTTCTAACAACTTCATTAGCTTCATTAAATTTGTTCCTAAAAACCCATTTAGTACCAATAACATTTTTATCCTTAGGTCTAGGCACAAGTTCCCAAGTGTTGTTCTTCTCAATTTGATATAATTCTTCTTCCATGGCTCTTATCCAATTTTCATCTTTACAAGCTTCAGCAACATCTTTAGGTTCAACTTTGGAAATTAAACATACTTCTTCTGCAACTAACCTTATTCTAGCCATCACACCTTTGTTCTTGTCACCAATAATCTGATTCTCAGAATGATTCAATATAATATACTTTAGGGTCTTCTGATTGTTCTAATTCCTAGTCTTAGGATTCAAAAGATCTTCACTAGTAGCAACAACAATTGGGTTAAGAGTCTATGTTTCTACCAGATCATTCTCTTTTGTTCTTCAGGTTGAACAAGAGCTAAACCAACATGTTGACCTTTATCATAAGCTGTGATCTCCTTCCCAAGGTTCTCATCCACCTTCACACTTTTTCTTTCAACTATCTTTCTCAGTCTCTTGTTATAGAATCGGTAGGCTTTACACTTTGTGGAATATCCCAAAAAGATACCTTCATCACTTTTAGAATAAAACTTTCCAATATTCTCATCTCTATTGATATAACATTTGCTAACAAAAACTTTGAAATATTTCATAGTAGGAACATGACCAGACCAAAACTCATATGGTATCTTACTGATATCATCTTTGATGTGAAATCTATTAAATGTGTATACTATATGCTAATGGCTTCTCCAGTATATCTTTAGAACATTTCCTTCAATCAACATAGTCCTTGCAGCATCCAAAACAATATGGTTCTTCCTTTCAACAACTCCATTTTGTTGTGGGGTTCTATGAGAAGAAAGCTATCTTCTAATTCCATGCATCTCACAGAAAGAATTGAACTCACTGGAACAAAATTCTCCACCTCTATCAAATCTCAAACACTTCAGCTTCAATCCGGACTCAGTTTCAACTTTAGCTTTGAATATCTTGAATTTCTAAAATGCTTTTGATTTCTCCTTCAAAAAGACAACCCACATCATCCTGAAATAATCATTAATTAGCAACATAAAGTATCTATCTCCCTGCACACTTCTAACATTTGTATGTCCACATAGGTCAGTATGCACAAGATCCAGCAATCCATCTGATGTATACCATTTATTCTTGAAATAAATTCTTGTTTTCTTACCTAACTGACATTCCTTACATACCATATTAATAGGTTTAACAATCTTAGGCAGATCTCTAATAGCTTGTGTAGAACTAATCTTGATTAGTGAATTAAAGTTTACATGACATGTTATTCAATGTCATAACCAACTCTCATCTATCTTAGCAATCAAACAACTTTTCTCACTAGCATTGAAATGAAAAATGTTACCTTCAGTCTTAGTCCCAGATGCAATATCTATACTCGAGGCATTTAAGATCTTCCATTTACCATCCTTGAATTGTAGATCATAACCCTTGTCAACCATCTATCCAACATTCAAAAGATTATGTTTCAAACCTTCAACATATAGGACATCATTAGTTTTCTGCTTACCATCAAAAGAAATAGAACCTCTCCCATGAATTACATAGGCTTTGTCATCTCCAAATCTAATTGTTCCACCATCATACTTTTCCATACTTACAAATTTGCTTTTGTCACCAGTCATATGATGTGAACAACCATTGACAATCACCCATACACCCTTTTCTTCAACCTTAGCCGCCAAGGATTTTTCTTCAACAAAATAACTAGTGGAATCAATAGGAATAGGGTCCATCTTCCTTACTGGCAATAAACACAACTTCAACTCCTTCTAATTCATCATCTATAATACCTTCATCTACAGCATAATAATAGTTCTTCTGGTTTCTAAACTTCCAGTTAGAGTTATAAGGCTTATCATACTTCTCATGATTCTCATGTCTATCATTCATATCATACTTATCAAACTTATCGTGTCTATCATACTTAGCCATTCTCTCCGGATATCTAGAGGTAAAATGTCTTATCTTATTATAAGTAAAACATTTCAAAGGCAACTTTCCATCATACTTACCAACACCTTTATGCAATATTTGAGCAATCAATGCTTCAATCTCATGAATCTCTCTTCCCTCTCTACAATCTCTCTTCTTTCTCTTTCATACCTGGATATCATGCACTCATCAGGATCATACTTTTTCTTAGCAAAAATAGATATTGATGCCTTAAATGTCATTTTAGACTTTCCATGTGATTATCCAAATTTGCTCAGCTCAAATGCAGCAAGTTTTCCAACCAACGTATCTCTTGTTACTGTAGTTACACTCTCAATCTCATCTATAAAAGCAACCTTATGTTTGTAAGTAGGAGGCATATATCTCAACACCTTAGAAACAATCTCAGCTTCTTCAATTTCTCCACTAACACATTTGATACCAAGGATAAGTTCATTCACCTTAGCCATGTATGAATGTATGTTCTCAGCATCTCCCATCTTCAATGTCTCATACTCTCCTTTCAAGCTCCACAATTTAGCAGCTTTCACTTGACTATCACCTTCATACAGGATCTCAAGGTTCACCCAGATCTCATGTGTGGTTTGAATTTCCATTACATTTATCATTTCAGAATTAGTCAAGGCACCGAGCAATGCTTCCTTTTCTCTGATGTTATATTCAGGTTCCTTAACTTCATCAAGAGTGGATGGTCCATTCTAAGGAAAAACATAGATATTCTTAGTCATCTTATAGTAATCTTCTCCAAGACATTTCAAGTGCACCTCCATCCTGTTCTTCCATATAGTATAGTTTCTTCCATCAAACCTCAGGTTGTCCATCCTGAAAAGAATACCTTGACCTACCATCTTGGATCTCCTCAAGCGGTTAAGATTCTACCAGAGGATCTAGCTCTGATACCAATTATTAGCAGAAATCAAGAAGGAATACTAGGAGGGGGGGTGAATCAGTCTTCACCGGAAATCACATAATCAAACACCAAAGCATAAATAGATAATTGGCAACAATAGATAGATAAGATAATTAATAGCACAAGACACAACACCAATATTTTGACATGGAAAACCCGATCAAGGGAAAAACCATGGTGGGAACGTACTCACAATAACATGATATTGTGTAGTAGTATGTGATAATATTACAATGGGGAATACACATGCATTCAGGCACGTTGCCTAGAGCTCACTTCTCAAAAGATATATTCCTAGAAGGCTACAACCCTTAGGGAAGTCTCACTAACTTACAAAATGAACTGCAATGATAGAATCTATAAATTCTTGATGATAGTTCCAATTAAGCACACTTGTTTGATCTACAACACTGATCTCACCATAACACTTCACCAAATGATAAATCTATTTTAACACATACAACTCTTTCTGATAATGTAGACACAACACCAATAGCTAGATTATATAATTATATCACCTATTTATACAAATCATCAACCTTGATAGCAAGGTCAGCTAAACCTTCAACCATGAACTCATAAATACAAAAATTACATTGCACGATACAAAGATTGACTACTAGACTAATATTATAATTTATATAACATAGAATGGACCTAATTCAAATTCCCAAATGATTATATCCATCGAAAATCATGCCAAGATCAACCACAACATGCTCCACCACCAGAAATACCACATAACACAAAAATTATCACCAGTTGATAGAAATAATCAAAACTCACACAATGATCAATGAGGGTCACCAAAAAAATAGGACATGATTAGTAAACACCAGAAAACATGTTAGAATCATCCAAAATATTTGGACCAACAACTCTTTTTAAATCTTCATTGGTCAAAGTCTTAAAGCTCAAGAACACAACCAAACAACAACTGTCATGAAGAAAGGATAACTTGCGGGTCACAAAATCATGAACCATCTGAAATGAAGATACACAAGATCATCCCAAAGTCTTAGCACAAGATCTAATCATACCTAAATATACCAGAGGGAATACTGATAGGAACACCAACATCCAAATCCAAATCCAAATCCAACAGCGAAATCCAACAACCAAATCCAAATCCAACAACCAAATCCAAATCCAATATCCAAATCCAACAACCAAATCCAACAGACTACAACAAAGGTTTGAGGTGATGAAGCAAGTCTTCATCATTCATAAGATGTACACATAGAAAATAAGGACTGGGCTCAGAAGATTCCAGTGTTTGGTCACATCCCATATTCCAGTCCTATTTGACAAAGAGAGGATCATTATGGAGGGAAGGAATATTTTGAGGCCAAATTCAGACTAGAAAGCAGAAATTAAGAATATATTGGATCCTATGGTAATTGACATCTTTGCAGATGAAACTTTGATATTGAAAAAGTTAGAATCATGCATGGATGCACTGCCAAGATTTGATGGTGGAATGACAAACTTGTGGAGGTGGTTACAGAAGAAATCAATGATGAATATTTCTTGCAACATATTAAAAGACTCCAACAGTTCAAGCATGATGGATTGGAACCCTTCTGATCTTTCTTTCTCTCTGTTTTTGCATTTTTGAATTTTGAATTCCTAGTTTTCCCACCTTTTTTGAAATTTTGTTCTTTATCTCTTTCTTGACATGTATAGATGAGCTCGAAGATTTATTTTATTTTATTTTGTGACTTATTTATGACATTTTCAAAGGGTTTTGACTTTTGTATTCTCTATTTTATGCATCTTTTGTAAACATTTGGTAACCTACTCTCTGTAAATGTGCATTTAATAGGTCTATATGTTACTACTTATCAAGTTGCCATTAGTTTTATGATTCAAAGCTATACTATACACTCTAGTAGGTATATGTTACTACTTATCAAGTTGCCATTAGTTTTATGATTCAAAGCTATACTATACACTCTAGTAGGTTATCTCTACCGAGACATTCAATCAGTATGCACAGTCTAGTCGGTTACAGAAGAAAGTAGTCTCAGAACGTAGTATACACCGAGTTGTCTACTGAGTATCATTTCATGTCTACCGAGCAGAAAAGATGACACACTGAGTGAAATGTGTTACCAGATTCATTGAACCTGGACATGCATATGAAAACATGTTACAAGATCGAGGCACATCTAAACGTTATCACATTGGAAATTACACTTAAAGATTGTGCATGATTTTGAGGTCATCTAACCAATGAAATAATTTGCATGGTTATTCATTTGATAAATCATATTTGTAAGATCGAAGCAATGAATGCATCACCCTCATAAGAGATCTATTTATACAACATGAGTTAAGAATTAAAGTGTGTGTGCATGAGTGTAAGAAGACTGTTACAGAGACATAGAGGTCACCGAGAAGGTTTTTCAGAGAACAGTCAAAGAACAGAGTAAACAGAAGGGTTTACTAAGTTACTATATGGGTTACCGAGGTATGCTATAAGCAAGGTAACTTATTCTGAGAACATAGAATCTTTTATAACATTCCAGATGTAAAGTTGCAGATATTTGTAATGATTTTCTTGTAATATTTTGAAGCTGTAAGAGAAACCTTTAATAGGTAAAATACTTTAATCAAGTCTATAAATTATAAAAGCCTCTAACCAGGTGCAACATTTAGATGAAGTGTTGTAAAATCCTTTAGCAAGGTAGATCTAATAGATCTTGATACTCCTAATAGGGTAAGCTATTAGAAATAGTTAAACATGTAGCTCTAACTAAGCACTCTTTATTATTGTAGTAGTGAAGCTGTGGGTGCCATCCCCACCGCATTTTTTCTCTCTAACCAAGAGTTGCTGCATAACAAAAATATGTGTTGTGGAGTGAATCATGTATGATTGTTATCTATATGTTTTAGCTTTATATTATGTTACTGCACTATTTGGTTTATGCATAACAATAAAGTTAGTATTGAAGAAAAGTTTTGGAGTATTGATTCACCCCTCCCCTCTCAATACATTAGCTTTCCATATTGGGCCTAACAATTGGTATTAGAGCTTGAATCTTGGAAAAGGGTTTAATTGCCTAAAGAGAAAGATCTTATCAATGGAAGGCTATAAACAATCTCAGAGGATTGTATATCTACAAGAAGAATTGGATCATGCTAATCAAGTGATTGCAAACATACAAAAGCAAATGCAAAAATCTCTGAAAGTAAGAAGAAGATTATCTGATGATTTGCAGGATTCTCAAGAGTTAGTGGAACAAATTGAGACATCATCTGAGAATAGTATATCTGAAAAAACTAAAGAAATGATTGGAGTATTGAAAGAAAAGAACAAAGCACTGGTTGATCAACTGAAAGCAATAAAAAGAGAACATGAGCATTTCAGCACACAGGTGACTGGAAACCTTGATGCATTGAGGACAACCAAGGATAAAGTAAGAGATCTAGAAAGAGAGAAACAACAACTTGAAGTCTTAGTATCTAATAAGAATGATGAAATCATAAGGTTGACTAGAATTCAACAAAACCTGTCAGATCAACTAGGTTATGCACATCATGAAGCAATTTTGAAAGATGATAAGAATCAAGCATTGAAACTTGAAGTATCAAGGTTGATCGATGAACTTGAAACAGAGAAGAAATCCAAAGAAACATTGAAGAAGAGTTATGAAGCATCAAAGATGTTGGATGAGCAACTGAATACAAGAAGACCCAACAAAGATGCAGGACTCAGTTACAAAGGAAAAGACTCTACCGAGAAGGGAATTCATACTACCGGGAGAGGAGAATCATCAAAGAAAGCTGGAAACAAGAATGACATCAAAAGAAAGAAGCCTATTTGCAACTACTGTGGAAATCAAGGTCACACTGCCAACATGTGTCAAATCAGAAAAGGTAAGCAACCGAATGTCACTAAGTCCAAAGGTTATTGTTACAATTGCAATAAATATGGTCACACATCTAATCAATGTAGGACAAATTCTGTTAACAATTATCAGAAGGCAAAATTCAAATGGTTTTGTAAAAATTGCAATAGATATGGACATAGTACCGAGAAGTGCTGGCTTAAGCAAAAGAACTATATGTGGTCTGCGCACCAAGAAAATGCTAGAGGTTATCGAACTCACACACATCCTTATCGACAATATTCTGTAGTACCATGGGATTACAATACAAGGATATGGTGTGAATGTTGTGGAAGATATGGACATATAAGTGCCAACTGCTTTATAAGGTTTGGAATGAACAACTGAAGATCATGGAGAAATCCTGGTATGGCATGTTTTCATTGTCACAAAGTTGGACACTTAGCTGGAGATTGTAAAGATCAACCTAGAAAAGACACTGAAGAAATAAAAGATAAATTGAAGATGATTTGGAAAAAGAAGGAAATTGTGTCAAATGAAGAAATCACCTTACCTACCGAGTTAGGTGCACCTATTCCAAATTAATCATTAAAGGTATGAAGGGACTGCATTCTCTCAAGGTTAAATCTTAACAGTTCCTATTTTATCATGTACTTAATTCAAATCTACATAATTAAGATGTAATAGTAAGTTTGAAATTATATCAAAGTCTTTTGAAGCACTATACAGGAAACTTGTCAAGTCGGTGAATACAGGAAACTTGTCTAGTCAGTGAATGAAGGAAGTTTGGTTACTTAGTTATAGCAGAAAAAGTGGAACCGAGTGCATTTAATGTTTTTGACCTAACCTGCACAGAGCCCGATAAGGCATATGGTGTACTTAAAAGCATTTTCATGGTCATTTACACTTACCAAGTTTTTGAGAGAGCAGAGCAAAGCGAATCCAAGGCAATCAAAACCTCCTACAAAGCAAATTCAAGGTATTTACATCAATCTCAATGCATTATTAAGCCAGTTTACCGATCTTATCTAGTTGCCATTATCTACTAAGTATAAAGCGTTAGTCGTTTGAAAATCCTAAAACCCTAAGCATCCTTTGTTATCTTTTATCTGAAATCTACAATGGCGCCCAAGATCCAAGATCCCATAGTTGTCAAGAATGTAGAGAAGCCCTCACTAAAATACTCTTTGACTCCCAAAGTTGCATCTGAACCGGATGACAAAACTGCCTTTTCACTCATCCTGGATAGAGTGTTGTTAGTCGAGGATGTGAGATTCTTCACCAAATGTCGTGTTGAAGAACTCAGTCATGTTGAAATTAAAGACACCTATGATGAGCTGTGCATAGATGGTAAATTGAAAAGCAAGTATTAACACAAGAAGATCAAGGGATTAACTAAAGCCCTAACCTATCCCTGTGTGTTCAAACCCCAGTGGGTCAAGTTTGTTCTAATTAGAGTTCACGATGATTTCATGTGGCTAGAAGAGCAACCATTTAAGATTACCAAAGAAATCATTCATTTGATTACCGGTTACCCCATTTATGATCATGCCTGAGCCTAAAAGATGATATCACAAAAAGAATTGATCAGTTTAACCGGAGTGGAATCTAATTGTAGAGGATTGATAATGAATAATGTCATAGATGAAGAACTAAAATTTGCCATTAGGGTAATGGGCTACTGTTTCTTCCAATCGGCAAGGAAAAATGGTGTACCTTATGCAGCAGTAGACCTGGCTTACAAAATTGTGAAAAAAGAGAATGAAAATTGATCTATGTGAGGTGTTGCTGAAGAACCTATTTGAAAATCTGAACAGCATCAGGAAGCCAAAGAAGAACAACTCAGCTAATACTCTAAAGTTTGGATCATTACTGGTATGCATGTTTTTCTATTTTGAAAAATTCTTTCCATCAGTCGGTAAAGTTGTTTGGGAACTACACCGACCAATCACCCATCAGAATAATGACTTCATCAATAAGTAGGTGATAATTTCAATGATATTATGAATGATTACTTCAGTAAATTTAAAGAGAAAATGCATAATAGATATAGGATTCCACCCCAACTAGTGGAGAAATACAAAAATGATATATGTTTTGAAGTTGACACCGATTACTGTTATGTGAATGTTGTGGAACTGAGGACTCAATCTTTGTCACCGATGGGTTACGAGATTGACTTTGAGATCATACAATAGCAAATTGACACATTTCTTACATTGCCAAGACATGCTACTGAGTTAAGGTATGGAACCTATGAGGAAGTAAAGGAAAAGGTAAAAATGAGCATTGTAGTACCCAAAGCTACAAGAAAGGCAACAAAAATGATAAAGGCATTGTCAGAGAAATTCGAAGAAGACTCTTCCTCTACACCTATCAAAGGCACCATTGCCATTACCGAAGAGGAATCTGAAGCCCAAGAGGCAGCAATAACACTGAGCACTGAATTGCCTAAGGGAAAATTGTTGAAGCGAAAGAAACAGGACACATCAAAGGCCTCACCAACTCCACCTCCAAAGAGACCTAACACAAGAGCATCTACAACCTCACCGAGTAAGAAAACAAAAAGTGTTACTGCTCCCAAGGTAACAAAGACATACAAGAAATCTACTCGGAGACTCATTCTGGCAAAAGAGTCTAGTGATACCGAATCAGAGGATGCAAGCAAATTTCAGATTGTCAAAAGCAAGAAGGTAAATATACATAGTGTTGAAAACTTTTGTGCTAATCTGAAAGAATATGGAGGATTTGGTTCATTTAGATATGTCAAGTATGAAACCAGAAATAATGATGAGAAGAGACAAATTGAAGAAGCTGTCAAATGCACACTTCTAAAATTCTGGTTAGCTCCATTGGAACTAGCTAAGTAACTTCTGAATGAACTTTACTTGCATATTGATAATAGCTGGAAGTATGCAATGGACTCAGAGAAACAAATCAGAGAGAGAAGTCTGTTTCATCTATTTCCTAACATGTCAATAGCTGAAATAAAGGAACATCTGACAACCTACAATTCAAAGTTTCTTGTCAAATAGAGAGCCTTAAAACTAATGAATGGGCTATATATTGAAGTGGAAAATGAGACAAAAGCAAAGTGGCAGGAAATCTTTAAAGTCAAGGATGCCAGTGAGTAAGCTATAGTTGAAATTGTTGATGTCACTGAGCAAGATCCTGATGCTACCGAGAAAGACCCTGCTGACACCATTCAAATTGATGAAGATGTCGTGGATACAGAGGCACCGGAACAAGAGATGATAGAAGGCAATGCATATGCAAAACTTGTATCTAGTGAATTATTCTTGGAACAAGTTCAACCTTATCCACTGGTCAAGCAACTTGACTCAACCAAAACCCCTCATGACACAGAGCAAGGCACCGCAGGTCACAAGTCTACAAGAAGAGAAGGTACTACTCAAGAACAAACATCTAAACCACCTTCTAGCACTACAAATGTTGAAACTGAGACACTGAGTACCGAGACACCAAAGGACTCTACAGAGGCTAAAGAAACTGATCAGAGTGTTGCCTCTATCAAGCAACCTACCGAGGGTCATCAAGCCTCACAAGTCCTTGTCCTAGTTCCATCGGTGAAAGGTAAAGAAAAGAAGATGAAAAAGCATAGTTTTAAAGTTGATTTGTCAAAACCAATAGTGTTGCCCAATGTAGACATATCAAAATTAAAGGGGCAAGAACTCATTGATTTCGGTGAACTATGCAAAGCAAAGGCCAAACAAGAGAAGCAAATGGCCATTAAAAAGAAAAATAAGGTACTTCAGAAGGTAAAAGCACTCTTAATAGATATGCTACCTGAAGCTACAGTATCAATAGATGCAACCATCCACATTCAACTGGATGAACTCCTAACAAAGATAGAAACATCTGGAGTAGATGCATCAGAGTATTTGAGCAAGCTAAAAGACAAAGAGCTCACTGCAAAAATGATAGAAGAGGTACAGAAAGCTATAGCTATTGGCAAAGTTAAACTTGTCAAATTTATTGTTGAGTTGACTCCTCAACTCAAGAACATTTTTTATTTATTTCAGAAACTCTTCACATTTTCTTTATTCATTAAAGACATTAAGAATAAAACAAAGACAATTGAGAAAGAGATCACCGATCTCTCAAGCAAGTTGACCACAGAGCCAAATTCAGTTCAAAAAATTTATACAAAGCTACAACAGCTCATGGCTCAATAATTGGACCTAAGAAATGAAGAACAAAAGATCCGGATGGACATAATGACACTTTAGACATTATTCCTTCCCCATCTTTCATTCATTCAAGAACGGTTCAACCGAGCCACCTCCTTATCTACTACACAAGAGAGAAGTACTCTAGATGGCTTAATATCATTATTGGCTGATATTCAAGCACAAAATTCTTTAATGGACAGTGTAAAGAATGCACTCTCTATCACTCTCACCGAAGCCCAGACCAAGTACAAATCCATTTTTGACCAGTTACCACCCCCGAATGGTAATTAATTTTTGATGTTTGTCAAAAAGGGGGAGTAATATGTTCAAAGCATCAAAGTGTCAAATCAAACAACAGGAGTATAGTATACAGGGGGAGTATACCGAGTAGAGCAAGCACAGTATCCAAGAGCTGTGAACTGAGCAGTAAATAGTACAGTAAGCAAAGCACACAGAACATATCAACAAGCATGCAAAATCACAAGTTTTGTACAGTATATCGATAAGGGGAGTATATCTGGATACATTATATTATTGACTATTGTATATACTGTCAGCATAGTCAAATTTTGCAAGTATATAGATTATTGAGTTATAACTTTCAAAGTAATTTTTGTCAAACATCTCAACTAATGTCAAAAGGGGAGATTGTTACTACTTATCAAGTTGCCATTAGTTTTATGATTCAAAGTTATACTATACACTCTAGTCAGTTATCTCTACTGAGACATCCAGTCGGTATTCACAGTCTAGTCAGTTATAGAAGAAAGTAGTCTCAGAATGTAGTATACATTGAGCTGTCTACCGAGTATCATTTCATGTCTACCGAGCAGCAAAGATGACACATCGAGTTGATATACACCGAGTGAAACATGTTACCAGATTCATTGAACTTGGACATGCATATGAAAACATGTTACAAGATCGAGGCACATCTAACTGTTATCACATTGGAAATTGCACTTAAAGATTGTGTATGATTTTGAGGTCATCTAACCAATGAAATAATTTGCATGGTTATTCATTCGATAAATCATATTTGTAAGATCGAAGCAATGAATGGGTCACCGTCATAAGAGATCTATTTATACAACATGAGTTAAGAATTAAAGTGTGTGTGAATGAGTGTAAGAAGACTGTTACAGAGACACAGAGGTCACCAAGAAGGTTTTCAGAGAACAGTCGAAGAATAGAGTAAACAGAAAGGTTTACCAAGTTACTATATGGGTTACCGAGGTATGCTATAAGCAAGGTAACTTATTCTAAGCACATAGAATCTGCTATAACATTCTAGATGTAAAGTTGCAGATATTTGTAATGATTTTATTGTAATATTTTGAAGTTGTAAGTGAAACATTTAACAGGGTAAAAGACTCTAATCAAGTCTATAAATTGTAAAGCCTCTAACCAAGTGCAACATTTAGATGAAGTGTTGTAAAATCCTTTAGCAAGGTAGATCTAATAGATCTTGATACTCTTAACAGGGTAAGCCATCAGAAATAGCTAAACATGTAGCTCTAACCGAGCACTCTTTATTATTGTAGTACTGAAGTTGTGGGTGCCATCCCCACCGCAGTTTTTCTCTATAACCAAGAGTTTCTGTGTAACCAAAATATATGTGTTATGGAGTGAATCATGTATGATTGTTATCTATATGTTTTAGATTTATATTATGTTACTGCACTATTCAGTTTATGCATAACAGTAAAGTTAGTATTGAAGAAAATTTTTGGAGTACTGATTCACCCCTCCCCTCTCAGTACATTAGCTTTCCATATTGGGCCTAACACTATAGGGTTATGTGATCCTCTAGCTTGATAAGAGAGCTTGTGTAGAGAAAATAAGACTTCCAAATCATCTACAATAGCTACCACCTACAAAGCAATGAAGGAGAATGTATGTCCTTGTTAGAAAATCTAAAAAGTTGTTTGTCTTATTCTGTCAAGCAGTCACCTAATATGTTTGAAATTGTAAAAGGCTCAAAACTTTTTGCATCCTCATTTTTTCTATAAGAGGATAATCAAGTATTTCTATATACTCTTTGGCTCTAGAATAGAAATTTTATTTGAGCATTATTAAACTTTTCACCAAGAGTGAATTCATATAGAGAAAGTCCATAGGTTCTCCAAGATAGTAATTTAATCAATTTTATGCCCTATTTGTAGTCTTTTTTACAAGGGATGTTTGAAAGTACTTTTTTAGTTATAAAGACATCTTGAAATCAATTAAAATGGTTTCTAATTTTTTTTGTTTATTTGTTCTCCAAAATCTTGTTTAAATCAATGAATCCAGGATTTTTCATTTTACTTCTGCATTGTGTTGATTTTTTTGAGTTTAAGCTTCTTTAAAAGTAGAAGATTAAATTGCTTTGATTCAATCAAATGGGTTTTTGTAGAGAACAAATCTATTTGGCTTACAACTTGATAATTCATTCATTTTATGACTAATATTAGGTGTTAGTTATATAAGGTAGAAGATATAGCAGTGCTTTCATATCTTATTTTGTAATAATTGTTCATCTAGCCCAATGGATAAGGTACTCATCATAAAATTATGTTGCTAACTATGGCACTTGAAATCAAGGAAATTTATTAATATTTATAATCAGTTTCTATTTTGTAAATTTTAGTTTTGAAAGTAGAAGGAAGCATTAGCTCTCATAGTGATTCATAATACTCATGTAAAGGATCAAATCCATATCTGATAGACTTAAGGATTTTTTTGATTCATTCTAAAAATACTGAGAGCATATCTATTGCAGTGCTAAAAGGAAATTAATATTATAATAGTACTATAAAATGAATACCCACATAGGTCCAACAGAGCCTAAAGTTTAGAGAAAGTAACTAGCTCCTTATCTTTGGTTACTACTTTGTCAATTGGTCCACTAATCCAAACCCTTTAATATTGAGGTTGGCTTCTCATAGAGTATTTTGGAACCATTGGTTGGAAACACCAACATGACACTTTAAAATTAGGTTTAAGAGTTGTATACATGTCAACATTATTTTAGAGTCCACTTAATCTCTCTTACTTAAGTCCCACTTGCCTTGTAACATCGTGATTATTTTGAATGCTTACACAATAATATAATACAATAATTGCACACTATTTCTTATCACAAGAATAAATTTCACTTACATACACTTGGCACATAGTCACATTTACACATAACACCAACATTACATTATGACATAGCTCGCATGAAATAATTGGTCTTATATGCATACACAAAAACATTCAAAAGACTCACATCACAAACAAGGTTTTTACATCATGAATAAGGTGCTACCTCTCCAAATAGGCACACCTTGGCATCACTAAGTTCACATTGGGTTTAAGAGAGAGCCTCCAAATTCCATGGCCAATGGAATAATTACCTGCACACTTCAACAAACCATCAATATGTCTAATAATAAATATTTATAAACATAATACTCAAAATTAAGATATCCATAACATTGCATACATCCATGATATAACACCCTAACAATATAGAATCCATTTTAATAGCATTCACTTTGAGTACCTAATCATAGTCATAATGGTTAACAACATACATTCTCATTATTGGAAAGGAATATGTATTAACAATGAATTCACACATATAATAACACCATTATAATGCTTCGTAAGTAACCATAATTATCCATACAAGCATTCATAACATAAACTTTATCAAATTAAAAAAATCCAAGTAATACTAGCCGACCATTTATCTTTACACCTCCCAATCCTATCCCTTCATTTGTTTTAGTGTTCTCTATATAAGAGGACACCCTCTCCCTTTTCAACCTAATCAATGTGTCTAACAACTACTTCAATCAAGCCTTCTTGCGATCAAGCTATCAACCACAATCCATTCTTTGTTGAGCTCTTGTGCACACATAAAATCTGAGAGCAAATATATCAAACAAGATCAATGGAGATAGGAGACAATGAAGCCCTACTTGACATGTGAATGGTATACTTTGTTTTATTTTGTTGATTTGCATGATCTTAGGTATCTCTATTGGTATTGGTGAATGCTTCATGGTAGAACTTAGATTGTTTTTGGTTGGATCTTTATGGTTTTACAATAGTTTATCATCATCACTTTTCACCGTACACAAGATCTATTATACCATTTCAATTAGATAAATTCTATTTACTCAATAAGACTCAAGACAACTATTTATTCTTTCTATCATTCATTCTATAAATTACATAGCATAATACCATCTCTCAAATACAAATGCAACATAAATACATAAAAGCCATTTCATTTCACTTTCTCATAAACCTCATTGATTCATATTACATTAACAACATCAGATACATCAAGGAATAATCAAGGAATGCTTCTTCTAATCACTACATCAAGTACTATTACAATTTTCTTTTATAAATACATAAGGATACCTAATACAAAGATACATTATCTCTTTTTCATATACAAATAAATATCAACTCCAAGAATAATCACATGAATAATCCAAGAATAAATGCACACTAACATCCAAGAAGAATAACCCAATGGAATAAGGCATCAACCACCCGACCATGTGGAACCAAATAGGAACCACCTCTTGTGCTAGGAGATGACATAGGGTTCCAACTCACACTCAAGACCTAGGATGAAATGTAACAACCATAGGATACAACATGACTCACAAGACTCCAACATTAATATAACATCCAAATACATCACATGGATAAATAAAATCAAGTAACCTCCATAGGAGATCAAAAACAATCAAGGCATGTAGATAATGGACACATGTGGGGTAGAGTGTTAGCAGATGCTAACCTCATGTGGCATCTGTCTCTGGTGCAAGAGCACCTACACACTAAGAGGTTCTAGGAGGTTAAAAATTATAACATGAACAATTTAATTGCATTTGAGTCATTAATTATGTATTAAAGTCATTTGAGTCCAATTGAATCCAATGTAAGGGTATGGAAAACCAAATTGTAAAAGTTGTTCACCTAGGTCCTCATAAGGTCAATATTGGTCAATCGGGTCGAAGTAGGAAAAATTGCCCAAGGAAGGGTAAATATGATGTAATATGTTTTTTATAGTCCCTTGTGAAGCTTCAAGAATGTATATGCAAAGTTTTGAGGTCATTTGGGTTAAAATGCAAAAAATGTCAAAAAGTTGCGAAGAGCAACATTGCAAAAAGTTGCAAAAATTGATGTAAAAGGTTTCCATTCAGTCCTAAAGGGGTAGTTAATCAGTTATAGGGGGAAATATATTATATATTTCATGTAATGGTCAAATTTGAGTGATGGTGATCAAGTTGGAAGAGAGGATTTAAAGGTTACATCATTTGTACCTCTGCCTATCACCCATACTGCAGGTTTATGGTGACAGACATGAAGGTTTTGTGCATCCAAATAGAAAGGATATTCATGTACTAAGAAGGGAGATTGAGGAAGACAAATGAACACCAAAAAAATAAATTTTTAAATGTATTTGGTTGGGAAAATAATAAAATTTTGTTATTTTCAATTCATTCAGTTGACAGTTATTGGATGTAGGCATATTTATTGCTGCTATTTGACATTTTCTTGTATGTAAATGGATTGAACACTCCTGATTAATGATTGGAATATAAATAACATTGATTTAGATTCCTTTAAGAACCAATTTGGTCATGTGCCATAGATTGTGGTAAGAGTTCTATTAGATTTTTCAAAATCTGATTAGAAACCCTCTGTAACCAAGTTGAATGCAAGGGTTTGAAGATATCTTAAGATACAACCATTAAATAATTTCCATATTCTGGAATCTAATAGTAAAATAAAAAAAATTTCATATGAATTTAGTTTTAAGGTGGTTTATTGTGTAAATCATGAGATATTTGATGCCCTCGGCAGACTGGGCATGAACATTTCTTGTTTTTCTATAACAGTCAAAACGGTCTCAGCGTAGAGGTCATAAATGTTTATTTAACTATTGGATTTTCCTAAATTTTGGATATGATTTGTTAAACCTAGCTATCTACATATTCACTAGAGGGATTTTACAGATCATGTCTTAAATGAAATTAGTCAATGAAAGAGTGTAGTACTGCCAAAACTATCATAGCTAGGACAGTCATAAAGAATGGAAACTCTTGTTTGTTTTGGTTTGGATTTTGGACTCATGAATCATCTAGGAAGTTCGTAAATGATCTTCATTGATGTGGAAAGTACCAAGGTTGATATAATGAGATATGTTTCAAGTTTTGGAGGACTATGACATTGTTATGTTGTTGATCATACTATTGGAAGTTGACATTATTGCAAGCAATGGAAGGATCATGAAGATGATATGGAGGATTAATGGACCTTGAGTTTGTGTGCAGACAATAAAATGAGGACATAAAAGTTGAAGGATGCGAGATTAAAGGATAGAGTGGAGGATTATTGCAAGGTAAGAGGTAATGGTTTTTGTGATTGATTGGCATTGTGGCCAAATAGGTTTTGAGGCCTAACTCTTGTAATGGAATCAAGTTGTAAATCTGACCTCGAATTAGGTGTATAAGATGATGTTGTGAATCTTGATAATGGGGATTCTCATTGAGTTGAAAGATGCTGGATTTTTTCTTGAATGGATTAAGGGATGATTGGGTATTAGATGAGTTAGTTTTGTGAGATGCATTTAATCTTGTTAAATGCCTCAAACCTAACAAAGTTATAGGTTGAATGGGTCAGTGAGAACCCTAGAATTGGAACTATGTGGTTGTTTGGGGGTTCTTGGTTGGGTTTCCATGATGCTCTGCATTAGTCTCCCATTTGCAAATAATAACAACTTGATCAAGTTGGCCCAAAGACCAACCAGTTCATAATGAAATATGCTAATGGTAACATGTCGGCAAAATTCAATAAGAACATCTCCAAAGTGCATAAAAAATCACGCGGTTCTCCGACATCCAAAAAGACACAAGAAACATAACTCAATGATACACAAGTCATGAAAATCAACTGCAACCTAGTTCAACTTCACTCAACACTCTACAAGATTAACCAGTAAGAACATATCAATCGAGCCAATATCTGAATCGATATCTCACCAGAATCAAATCCAAATGCCATGAAACTCGAACATGATAAAGAAAATGAACTCAAGGGAATAAATCCAAATCCACAATGATAAACTCTCAAACATGAAGAAATGCCACAATCTCCAAGAAATTCCACTGCTAATTGTTCAAACTGGTAGAAATACACCAGTGCTCCTGCATCAGACTCTCAACATTAATTGAAAAGTGAGTCCCATCACTTGATCTGGTGCAGTGGTCGGTCAGTAGGTACTTGCAACTGCCTCAGGGGTTCAGCCATCTGACTTCAGGTTCCAGTTGCCTCTCCATGATGATATACCGGTACACCCTGCAACCTGCCTCAATCAACGATCTATTAAAGTCTCAACCCACTACCTATCTCAATCTCAAGCTCTAGGATCAACGGTCTACCTACAAACCTTGCTCTACCTCATGTTCAATGATCTGAACAAGTCCACAAATTGCCTCAACTTCCTTTCCAGCCAACTAGTACATAATCGGGTACTCCTCCAACAACAGGTTCACAAACCAGCTCTGATACCATTTTATGCAGTCAAGGTAGGGAGATCCAATGAAGAACATCCCATCCTTGCATCCTAACACAAACACCATGCAATATATGATCATTGTTGGTGTAGATCTTACCGGTTTGAGCAATTAGCAGTGGAATTTCTTGGAGATCGTGGTATTTCTTCATATTTGAGAGTTTAGCATTGTGGATTTAGATTTAACTTCTTGAGTTCATTATCTTTATCATGTTTGAGATTCATGGCATTTGGATTTGATTCTAGTGAGATATCAATTTCGGTATTGGCCCGGTTGATATATTCTTACTGGTTAGTCTTACAGTGTGTTGAGCGAAGTTGAATTGGGTTGTGGTTGATTTTTGTGACTTGCAGATCATTGAGTTATGTTTCTTGTGCCTTGTTAGATGTTCTTAGAGACCTGCATAATGTTTTATACACTTTGGAGATGTTTTTAGTGTTTTGAACTGACATGCTACCATTAGCATGCTTCATTATGAACCGGTTGGTCTTTGGGATGACTTGACCAAGTTATTATTATTTGTGGATGGTATAAATAGAAGCTTTGTGAATCATTTGAGGAGACAGAAGAAAGAAGATAGAAGACAGAAGTTTGAGATCAAGCAAAGATGTAGAATCGGTGAGATTCTGGTCTGGTAGGACTGAAGTCAGAAGGGTTGAGGTCCGGATTAGGGTTGAATCGACAGACTATTACCAAAGGCCGATTTGATGTGTAGAAGATCTACAGATCTTATATTTGTGTTGTAAGCATTGTTTGTATCTTGGACTGCGATCTAGCATGTGGCATATGTAATTCTTTAAATTATTATAGGAATTGTTCATATTGTTTACCGGTTGTGTATTATGTGATGTTAATGGTTGTTCTTTCTTCTTTACCTAGTGTTGTGTTACCAATTACCAATATTTCTTGCATGGTGTTTTTTTTAGGATATAAAGATGTGATGTTCTTCATTGGATCTCCCTACCTTGACTACATCAAATGGTATCAAAGCTGGTTTGTGAACCTGTTGATCAAGGAGGACCCAATTGTGCACCGATTGGTTGGAAAGAAATTTGAGGTAACTTGTGGACTTGTTCAGATCACTGAACATGAGGCAGAGAAACATTTGTAGGTAGACCACTAATCCTAAAGCTTGATATTGAGGCAATTAGTGGGTAGAGACTTGAACAGATTGCCAATAGAGGTAGGGTGGACAGGTAGATCACCATGGAGAGGCAACCAAAACCTAAGTCAAATTGCCAAACCCCTAAGGTAGTTGCAAGTACCTACTGACCAAAAACTAAACAAGATCAAGTGATGGGACTCAAATTTCAATTAACGTCGAGAGTTTGATGCAAGAGCACCAATGTAGTCCTATCGATTTGAGCAGTTAGTAGTGGAATTTCTTCATGTTTGAGAGTTTTTCATTGTGGATTTGGATTTATTCCCTTGAGTTAATTTTCTTTATCATGTTCGAGTTTCATGGTATTTCTATTTGATTTTGGTGAGATATCAATTCTGGTATTGGCCTAGTTGATATGTTCTTACCAATTAGTCTTGCACTATGTTGAGAAAAGTTGAATCGAGTTGTGGTTGATTTTTGTGACTTGTGGATTATTGAATTATGTTTCTTGTGCCTTGTCTTATGTTCCCAGAGAACTGCATGATGTTTTATACACTTTGGAGATTTTCAATAGTGATTGAGCTGACATGTTACCATTAGCACATTTCATTAGGAACCAATTGGTCTATGGATCGACTTGATCAAGTTATTATTATTTGTGGATGGTATAAATTAAAGTTTTGTGAATCATTTGAGAAGACATAAGAAAGAAGACAAAAGTTTGAGATCGAGTGAAGATGTAGAACTGGCGAGATTCTGGTCTGGTAGGATTGAAGTTGGAAAGGTTGAGGTTTGGATTAGGGTTGAACCAACAGACTATTATCGGAGGCTGATTTGATGTGTAGAATAACTATGGATCTTATATTTGTGTTGTAAGCATTGTTTCTATCTTGGACTACAATCCAATATGTGGTATATGTAATTCTTTAAACTATTATAAGAATTGTTCATACTGTTTATCGGTTGTGTATTATGTGATGTTACTAGTTTCTCTCTCTTCTTTATCTAGTGTTGTGTTACCAATTACTGATATTTATTTCATGGTATTTGTGTTAGGCTATAAGGATGGGAAATCCTTCATTGGATCTCCCTACCTTGACTACACAAACATCCAAATACATCACATGGCTAAATAAAAACAAGTATCCTCTAGAGGTGATCAACAACAATCAAGGTATATGGATAATGGACACATCTGGGGTAGAGTGTCATCACATGATAACCTCATGTGGCATTTGTATCCACCTTGGAGTCACTCAAGCCATATCAATTTACTGCTCCAATGTTCTTCCCAATCTAAGATCCCAAATCCATCTCCCCAGGTCTATCCAATTGGGGCATACAACAACATATTCTTTATCTTGATTAGGTGAACTCCTAATTACTCATCCCACCAATCAATTATTATTATTTTATCACTTTATAGTTAAAACATAAACTCTTCATGTGTTTCCATAGGCCTAGACCCCCTTTCTAGAGGTCTAATGCTCATAACCTAGGTCCAACACATGCAAGAGCCCACTCTCCCAATGAAGGACTAAGACCATAAGGTATAATGCATGTCTAGAGAACATAGAAAAACATTATGAAGTCCCAAAAATTATACAAGAACAACCATGACAAACTGAGAACAATTTGACCATAAAAGGACACATAAGCCATACACAAGGAAGAGATCCTTCACCAAATCAACTCAAAAGAAAAGCCAATCATGAATGCAATCTAAAAGAGAATCCAAAACAATGTAAAATCATCTACAATGAGGAATATAACATCCCATTGGAGTCATACAATCAATCTGTCAATTGTGAGGAATTCTCCCTCTCGCTAGAGAAACATATTGCATATGAAATACCTCAATGGTAAGGCATGAATCCTCTTATCGAAGCACAAGCAACATCATAAATGATCAAAACACATCAAATTCAACTCTAAGAATGTCAATATAATTTTCACATGCCTTTGGAGAAATCACACAATCCAAAAAGACACTAAAACAAGCCAAAAACTGACTTTCTAGGACCCCTAAAACAATCTAACTCTTATGATTTCCAATTTAGCACTCCTGGAATGTAGGGTGGCATTTCTGGTTCATTATGTAGCATTTTGGGATCATATGGTAGAGTTTTTGGTAAATTGTCTTGCACAATGAGTTTTAGGACCTCATCTCCCTTGGTAGGTTTCCTACCTCCCTTGAGGTGCAACATAGCGCCCTTGGTATGTCCTACTACCCCCTTGGTTGCTCTTGCAGTGCCCTTGGGAAAAATGTTGAAAATCAAACAAAATAGTGATGCAAGGCTTAGAAACTGACTCAGGTTTACTCAGGGGTCAAAAATGGCACACATACCACATACAAAGGGACTGTAATATCCAAATCTTGTTGAGGACAACCAAAAACATGAATGACAAACTCACTGGCAAAAGTTGCATAAGAAAATTCATCTCCCACAGTGCCAAATCTAACACATAGAAGGAAATACAACAAAGGAGAGAGAAAAAAAAACTACAATTAACATTTAGAGACATGTGTAAGGCTTTCAAGGTTTAATTGCAACCTATTCAATCACTTGGAAGGGTTTGCAGTTCCAAATGAGCATTCTGTAAGAGTTGCAGAGAACTCCTAGCAACAAGAGATGAAATCACCAAAACAAGCTCTGAAACAAAAGGGATCTAAAGGAATAAAATTCAAAGGAGTAATCAACTCTAAATGAATCCAATACCCTTTCAAGACTCAAGATTTTAAATACATAAACATTCACAGAGACAAGAGTTTCTGGCAACAAAATTCAAAAAATTAAAACATTGAGTTGCAAATCCCCACCCCAATCAATTTCCTTAACATTAAGAAAATTAAATATTGCAAATTTAAATTCCAATTCTACCTAAAACATTCCAACCAATATCAATCAACAATTTCATAGTCACAGAGAATACAATCTTTCAAGAAACCAAAATTCAAAGGAGAAATTCAAACCAACCTACAATCTCAATGTATTTTTCCTCCTAAACTTACATTTTGATTTATGCATCAATAGACCTATTTTGACATATGGATGATGTTTTGATTATTACTTCTAACTCTATTTCTATTCAGATGATACTGATGATGCTAGGTATTTTATATGGACATATGCTATTTGGTAATTCACATGATTGATGATACATTCTAGATTACTCGATGGATGGATTATGTGCACTTGATATTTCTATGTGGATTATGTAATGCCATGCCAAAATACCCTAGACAAAATAAAGCAAACTAACATACAAATGGAGATATTTTTTTAAACATCAAATGCAACACATATCAACAACTATGCATTATAGAGTAATCACCCCTTACAAATGATCTTTTGAACATGATGCATATCACATACACTCATAAACCAATTACGCAAGAATAATTAAACATAACAAATCATTAATGCCATCTCCCTAGGGTATCTCAATGTCACTACTTACTACCATCATAAGAAATAACAACCTAACCACATTCATTATGACACTTAACATCCTTAATCATTAATCAAGCACATATGCAATACACTTGTTTCCTACTCTTCACGATATGCAATCTACTTAATTATTTGACCATTATGACAAGCTACTCTTTTCAATGCAAGGCCAATCCCTTTTCCTTATGTTCATTTTATGCTCCAAATTCCAAATGTGCCTAAATCCTTAACCTTTCTTCTACTAGCATGATCATCATTCATCTACCATGATTATCCATTACATAATACATAAACATAATTTCCTTTCTTTAACTAACATTCCCTTTTCCACACATGAATATGAATTAATAATGTGATCATATTTCCTAAACATGATTCCTACATGCATATCACAATAACCATAATATTTCATTAAACAACTTCTTAAATGTTGAACATAGTACCTTGTTTCTTTCTAACGCAACCATAAATATAAATTCCATTAACACTTACACAATATCATTTATCAACTACAATTCCTACACTACAACAATCCTAATTACATATGTTCTTTCCCACTTTCAATCTACAAGCTCATCTATCAATAATATCATACATGTAATGATAAACACATAACAATAGATTCAATTACATTGTTTCCAATAACTAATCAATATTCAGATACTTTCATATGCACTCATATATTATTCTACAACTAGAGTTGTAACCTCATTTCATATTAACTTAAATAATCTAAATCATCTCCTTAAGGTTAAGTATATTCATCTTACCAAGTAACCATTCATTCTTACAATCTAGAAATATCTATGTATCAAGAACATCAACCTTTCAACAAGATCATTCCTTCTATATTTGCAATTACATCCATATTAAAAGATCATCCTATTAGAACATAACTATTACAATCCATTACAACATATAAAGATTTCATCTTACTAAGATTCCTAATACTTATATCTATTAAATGCAAGCTACATAGCTACATTTACCATACCATCATAATTACCATATCTGATTTCCTATCCTTTTCTATCTTTAATAACAACATAAACTCCTATTACATTATCTTGATATCAAACTCATAAATCCCTTTTACAAACCATTACAAGATAACCTACAACATATTCATTAACGCGAATTACATTCCATTTCAAAGATAATTACATTTCACTACATCTCAATATCCATCATATAAATTATGTGTCAAGACCTGAGGCAACATCTACAACAATTTCAATTGCATGTATATCACATCATGAGTGTAGCTCTTCCAATATATGATTTCAAGTACAAATACTATAGGGTAATTATATTACATGAACCATGAATTTAATTACATTCATTTGCTGCAATAAACATCTATAAGATGCAATGAAGAAGAATCCACATCCACACATAAGAATCCAAAAGGAACATCCCAATGGTAGAAAGGTACCAACCACCTGACCATGTGGAACCAAAGGAACCACCTGCCATGCTAGGAGATGATACAAGGTCCCAACACATACTCTAGACCTAAGCTAACACCAGACTACCAAAGAGACTCACAACTCAAGTATGACAACCACACAACACAACAACCAATCACATGGCAACCATACATAGAAACTCCTAGAGGTGTAACAAATGACAAGGCATTGGCATAAAAGACAAGGACACATGTAGGAGTGGAGTGTCATCACATTCTATCCTCCCCAAAATAGACACACAACACTTCAAGTCATAACACCGATAGTCATGTGGATCCATCTCAACCTATGAGAGAATCAAGGGAGATTGACCTACCACTGCAGTGGCCTTCCCAAGCTCATTCTGAAAGATTCTTCCTAGGATCAAGTCATGGGGTTTAACTATTCATTATCTTGATTAGTGAATTATTTACCCAAATCCATCTAATTCATTTTTAATGTTATCACTTATTAATAATAAGGAAAACTTTCAATGTGCCCTAGTGATCTAGATGAGAGGCTCATCAACTCACCCCCTATCTCTAATGACCTCAATCACCACATCGAAGCCCACTCCCCCTAAAATGTTCCAAAACAACAATAATAATAAGGAGGCTCATAATCAACATGTAAATTTGAAAATTGTAAATTCCATCATGCATCCATAACTCATTCATGATCATCTAATTGAAATAATGCCAAGTAAACCAATAAAGAGCCTCATAGAAAATTAATACATCAAGGACAACAAAAAGGCCATCAAATATTGCTACAAATACAAAATGAAAGATAAATCAAGGCACATTCACTTGTTGGTTCAACAACAATAGAACAACATTCACAATCATGGCTCATCAACATGAAGAGAGTACAAACCCTCAAGAAGGAAGCGTAATAACAGAAGAAAAAACCACAAAAGATCATCAAATATGATCAAAATCAAAGTTGGAAAATATCAACAGACCTCCACAATACCTCTGGTATGACATCAAATTTAGAAAACCAAATCAATTGATAAAATTGATCAAAATACTAAATATAGGTAGTTTAGTGCATTTACAACGCAGAGCAGTGCATATGCTTAGCTCTGTAGTGCCTTCACTACTCCTAACAATGCGTTTACAAGCTAAAGAAGCTCACACAGAAAGTAAGATAGCGCTTTTACTAGGAAATGACTCATATACAGGTGTAGACTGCATTTTCAATCTAAAACAATGCAATTGCTAATGTTTGCAGAGCATATGCAAAGAGAAATAACACATTTACAATATTAGCACATATACTCCAAACTCAGACACGGACAAATAAAATTTATGGCAAGGATATAAAATTGAAGACATCACAATAAAAATTGATTGATATAAACACAATACAAAATCATTGACTATAATGGAAGGTATAGAAAAATACAATCTTACGGCTAGGCACACAAAAAAGAACTGTACAAACTCACAAAGAGTTTAATAAACCAAATAATATTCATGGAGAAAACATAGACCGAGGAGAAAACATAGTACATTCTCAACAATCAAGTGAGCTCACATAAGGAAGAATCACAAAAAAAATATGTACAGAGCCATGCATGCGGCAAAACCAAAACTCAGAGCAGAAATGATATATTTTCCCAAAAGCTAAAGTAGACTAGATACTACATAAATTTCCCACAAACTATTTTTTTCTTAACTATATATAAAATTACAATAAATTTATTCTTCCATAACACTCGCATACAATCTGCAGACACGGAGAAAACAAAAAACCAGAAAATAAAACTTCAAAGAAAGACCTCCAACCTGGATTAGAAGTGATGGAAGAAAGTTGTAGAAGTGCCCAACAAAAATTGCTCAAGCTCCCGAGCCAAAATCCAAGCTCAAAATGAAATTTGCAGAAAAGATTTCAAAGGTGGGTAACCTAACAACAAGCTTAGACTGTCGAATAAAATGAATACCAAACCAAACCCTAGCCTCAAAATCAACCAATAAAAATATTCCAAAAGGCAATATATCCTACCTACACCATTAGATTATATTTGTATTTCTCATTTCAAATTCATCCAATGAGAATAAATGGTAGGTGAGGGAAATATAAAAATATATTTATAATTATAGGTAGGATGTATAAAGATATAATATAAGATACTTTTTATATCCCCAAATAATTAATAATTAAACCATACAAATAACTATAGGCTAAGATTAAATAAATAAATCAAATGGGTAATTAATAAATAGATAACCAAAGGGCTTAAATAACTTCAAATAAATATTATTCAACACTAAAGCCCTATGATATTAATAAACAATAAATAAATAAATAGCAATAAATATAAATTAAATAATAAATACTAAATGTAAATCATTAACCAACAATAAATAAATACTTAAACAATAAATTCTAAATAAATAATTTAATATTAAATCTCGAATAATCAAAACACCAATAAATCAATAATGAATAAATGAGCATTAAATCCTAAATAATTAAATACCCAAATAAAGCTATATCATAACAACAATTAAATTAAACATTAATAACTATATGAACTCACATCAATTAATTAAATAAATCAATAAACACTTGCATACTCACATGAAGACCATCGCATAAACACAAAACCACAACTCACTAACTAACATGGCGAATTACGTCAAGACACTAATGACTCAAGGTAGACATTTTAGACCTAGAGTATGTGAAGGGAATTCGTGCCATCTCCAATAACTTTCCATTCGGATTTAAAGACACACTCAAACCTATGGAGATAGTTGGAGTCGATGTCTAGTACCTGCAATCCTGCAACCACAAGGCCACAATACAACATATAACATATTTCATAGACAAGCAAGTGAGAGAGAATCGCAATGGCACATCCCACTTGCAATGAGTGATGTGACATCGTCCCTATCACAAAGATAGACATACAACAATAAAACACATCATAAAGTCAACTCATCATATGTAACCATGAAGTAGGGTTAGTATATCCACAATGACATCAAATCCATGATCAATATAATCCAACAACATAGAAATGCATATAAGATCCATCAACCATATATCCATCATATCTCATAACAGTAATAAGAAGTGTCATTATCATAATAATCCAAGATATGTTAGTCATTCTTTAGAGCCATCATATATCATATGTCCATATAAAATATCTAAATCCTAAATATAGAATCTAAGATATGAATACAGTTGTAAGCAATCATCAAGGTATCAACAATATGTCTCAATTAGTCTATCGACGCATAGATCGAAAGATAAATTGAGGAGGGACACTACAAATTACATGACCTATGATGTTACTATGATCCTAACCCCTATTTTATGATCATGGTTTCATAAGGTGTATTGATTATTGTTATTGCGTGACTGTCTTCATTAAAAGGAGGATGCCTTATCACTCATGGCGAGCATGATAAGGTGTTGTGACTCTCTTTTCACTTGCCTATTTATTATGATAGATATATATTATATATGTATCATATTGTGATTGCAGGATTGTAGGTATCGAACATCGACTCCACCCGATTCTACAAGTTTGAGCATGTCCTAGCCAAATGTCAAGTTGTTGGAGATGGCATGTGTTTCCATCTCATACTCTACGCTTAGTTGCTCACCTTGTCAATTGTGTTGTGACATAAGTTGGTGGCTAGTCCTGTGACACTATTTCCCTTTTGTCGGATTGTTTGAGTATGTGAGCGTATGATTAATATTTAAATTAATTAATGAGACAATATAATTTATTAATGTTTAATTTGATTTGTCCTATAGTATGACTATTGTCTATTTATTTGGTTAATTAATTAATTGATAATTGTTTATTGATGAGGTTTGTATTTATTTAATTAAGATTAATTTAATTAATCTATTTGATTTATTGTCTAATGATTTATTTATTATTTATTGTTTAATTGATTTGCAATAATTATTATTTACTTTGTTATTTATTGATTTATTAATTATTTAATGTATATTATTTATTGAGATTCGATTTATTATTAATAATTTATCCATATTTATATTACTACAATAATATTGTGTGTATAGATAGAAATAATATAAAGATTACCTACCCTTCTATCTAAATGGTTATTTTTGAATGGGTAAGTAAATAATATTAGTCAATAATATTTACCTCGAAATCATACATGGTAGGTATATAATATAGTTTTCAAGAATTTTCTCATTGGCTGGAATTTTTCTATAGTTGGGGTTTGATTTTCTATTTATTGGAGTTTTCCAGTATGCTATCCGACAAAATTTTGTTTTACATTCTAGAAAATCCTTGAGCTTGGATTGACGATTAGATTGCTTGGTTGATGGTTCGATTTTTTCTCTTCATCAAAATTCCCATTGGATTGGATTTTTTTCTCCGAGCTGGCTTCTCTATGAATTTTCAACATTGCTAGAGCTTTTGATTTTGGGCGGTTGAGCTTGGAATTTTGGATTGAGGCTAGTTGTGGTTTGGATTTGGTTCTTCTTCAAATTTTCTTTCCATTACTTCAAGTTCTAGGTTGGTTTTATTTTATTCCCTATGCATTTTACTTTTTCGGAAAAGATTGTTTTCTCTGTGTTATGTAATCTACCAGTTGGATGAAATTTTGGGAGAAACTTCATGTAGCCATAATAATAAGGAAATGTGCATTTACACTATTGTTGCGAGGTATTATGATTACTATTTATTTAGTTGCATAGTTTTAGCACTGCCATGTATGGTTGTTGTGAATATATGTTTCCTATAGTTGTTTTTGTGTGTTTGGTTGTTTTGGCTATTTAGATTGGAGCAAGGGTTAGTTGGTTGTGGTTATATCTAGATTATTTTTCTCTTTGGTCCCTATACTTGTAATATTATTTGAAGCACTTAGTATTTGGCTGATTTTATATGGCCAGCAGTCCCAGTATCATTGCGAGAAGTATTGATGTAGGAAACTTCTGTTAGCTTTCCTTTTTGGTTAACTATTTCTGGTTGAGTGAAGTTTTTGCGTTCTAATTTAATTATTTTTGGGATGAGTTGCACTTGAGGATCTGTCAGGTGCATTACATAATGGAACATAAGAGTAGTTAAATTTGTCAGAGGTGCATCAGGAGCTATCATGCACGTGTTAGCATTTGTCATGCGTGTTCTCAAATATGCCATAGTTATTTAAATTTTGGGTTAGAATTTTGGTTTATGTCTTAGTTATAGAGGCTTTTGGTGGTTTTGATTATTTCTTCAGATCAGAGTATAATTTCATTTGATCTTCTTATGATGCCTTATGCTTCAGGAAGAGGTTTTGTGCCTTACCCTTGAGGAGGTTGCATATGTGTTGTATTGCTCTAGCAAGAGGGAGAATTTGCTTGCTGTTGAGGATTGAAATTAGAGCTCCAGTGGGATGTTTTTTGCCTCACTGTTGGGGATTTTTAATGGTGTTTGAATGATCTTTAAATCATGTTTTTCTTGGCTCTTTGATTGCTATGTTTTGGTGAAGGCTCTTGCCTCATGTGTGGCTTTAGGGATTTCGATTGTATTCAACATGTTCCAAGTTTTATCACGAGTACTTTTATGTCTCTTGTGAGCCTTTGTTATGTGTTATGATGTTACTTGTAGTTTTTCTACCCTAAGGTCTTGGCTTATGGTAGATGGAGTGGGCTTTCTTGTGATGACTAGGGTCATGTGAGATAGGATGTTTAACAGCTAGACCACCAGGGCACATTGAAAGTTTCCTTTGATATAAACAAGTGATAAAATTATTAATTAAATTGATTGGGGTGGGATTCACTTAATAAGATAATAACATTATATTGATGCCACTGAGATGGCAAGCTAATCTCCCTTGTCCTCACATAGGTTAATATGGCTCCACATGTCTATCAGGGATTGATTTTACCCTTCTTTGTGAGAGTAGCTTGTATGTCTATCAAGAGTACAGATTACCCTTCTATGTGAAGATAGCATGCATGACTACTATGGGTGTATATTTACCTTCTTTGTTAGGATATCATGTAGAGACGTGCCTATCATAGTTGGCCGTATTCCCTTCTTTGTTAGGATAGCATGTGATGACACTCCACTTCTACATATGACCATGGTCCTTATGCCTTGAATTGTGTTATGCCTCTAGGACAAACTTTATTGATTTGATTTTATCCTTGTGATGGGATATGGTATTGATTAAAGTATATAAAGACTACAAGTTTATGGAAATCATACATATGGTGTCTGATGTGTAGGCAAATTCACTAATGGGTGAGGTTGTACACGTGATGCATCATCAGACAACCCAAAAGCCTACAATTGAAAAAAATAGGCATGAACCAGAGTTGTACATAAATTAGTAAGCATATAAACACTCAAAATTAATGGATGAAAAACATACTAGGGGAATATGAGGCTGAGCCTCAGTGATCGATGGGCTAGGGCATAAAGAACTGCCAACCTCAGTGTTTCATGAAACACCCTACAAAATTGAAAAAAAATATCATATGCATTATTAAATTCAAGTTTTAATTGTTTATTTTAAATATAGTTTCAATTTATCTAGATGAAAGTGCATGCTGTAAATAGGGCATCAACATCTTGAGGTAAGATGATGGGGGTCCCTTGATGACATGGTATGAACCCTCCTTTGTTTAAAAAAATTGACTCCTGTTATGGTTCATATATGTACATATATTGATTTTAATATTGCATTGTAAATTATATAAATAAATTTGTACCTCTGTAGGATGATCATAATCTGTGCACATGAGATTAACATATGAAGAGATGAAATCATCATCTATACCCTCACCAGCATCATCATATCCACCATGAGCTACATCAGCATTAGCATCACTCTGGGGATCCATACATATACCCCCACAACTTATGCAAACATGTGCTATGATGGGGGCAACCCTCACCTAGTGCAATTGCTCTAAAAAATTTGCCAAAAGGGTACTCAATGAACCAAGAGAAAATTCAACTTCTCAATGATGAACAGGTGCAGGAACAACTGGTGCGGGAAGAGGAACAAGGGGATTATCACACACACAATTTCTAACTCTATCACTCAATTTGGGCCCTAGCCTATCCTATGGCATGCCCCAACCAACCCCCTGGAATGATCTGATGTCAAAGTAATCGGGTTTTTTACCTAATTCAAATTTAGCCCATAATTTTTTCAAAAAATAAATCGGCACCTCATGATTAGAGTGTGGTAGATGGTCAAATACCATCCACCAATGCTCCTAGAAGTTTGCAGCTATCTGTGGGTGCCTACACCATCTAATAGATATACATGGCTTCTTGGGATCTATCTCCACACCCATTTTCGGGCTCACAAAATAACATTTCAAATCATTTTTTGTTATTTTTTACTCATTGACCTATTTATAAGACAGGCTATCAAAATAATAAGAATGCATGGACTCCCTCAATATGCGATATCTATCCAACTCCCTAGCATCCAATGTCTGTAAAGAATGGACAACACCTTGCATACTATATGCAAGGCATAGTAGCTGCAAAGGAAGATGAGGATCATGTCTAATAGTATGAATATCCCTCAAAAGGGAAGTAATATTCCTCCTCATGCTCTCCCTCAACTACTCAGGAGTAGGTGGAGGTGGAGGTGGGGGTGGAGGTGGAGGGGGTGGAGGTGGCATCTAACCTAACAGTTCATCTATGTCAAACTCATCCATTATGTGAATATAATCTGCATATATATACAAACATGAAAATTTATAATTACTATTTAATATACATTTCACCTTCCAAAAAAAACTTATAATTAAATACAACATTTAGAAATATAAATTTAAACATTCAAACTTTTATGCACGATTAAAATAAAGAGAGCTAGAGATAAAGGGCGAGTAGGTAGTTTGAGAGACAATGAGTGAGAGAGAGATATATATATAAAGAGAGAGAGATTTAAACATTTAAACATCTAACTATACATGTATAACATTTAAATATATGGAGCATTGGGGTGAAAATGGGTCTAAGGATTCTTATGTCATAAAAGGTCCTACTAAGGGGTCCTAGGTATCTTAAGGGGTCTTAGTTGTAGTACCCCTTCTCAATTAGACTTTTTAGACTCATGTTTGACTTTGGTTGACTATTCCGTGGATACATTATTGTATTATTTTATTCAAACTTTATGTGTTGTTATTACATGCTTTAATTTGATTTGTAGTATATGCTTTCGCGTATTATTTCCTTATTAATTTTAAATGTGATTTTATTGATTACTGACATGGACTGACACATTTACTTTATATGTGTGATGCGTTAGATACATGTTCATGTTTGCAAGTGTATGGGGTGTGAGGGGATGATTTTCCTTCACTCAGTTTGGTGAGACAAGGAATGTCACAATTCTCCTTCTTTGGTGTGTGTGTCGTGTCCTTTTTTATATATATGTCTATATGCACATGTGGTTCCTTGATGCAGGACATTGCATGTTGGCATTATGTGAACTGGCAAGGCACTATGTGAACTAGCATGAAGACGTAATGATATTGTATGTTGTCATTGATGTCAATATGAGACATGGTGTGAACCGACACATGTGATAGGTGAAGAGAGAGAACCGGCATATGTATGAACCGGTTTATATGCCAAAGTGAAGCAGCATATTTGTTCAAGGTGAACTAGAATGTAGTTATGGGAACCAACACATGGAAGCATTGTATGACTACTGGTTGGTTGGTAGCTTCCACTTCAAGGTTTCTGATTGGAATACCTCAAGTCTGTGTAACTCAATCAGTGATCTTTGTGTGATGAGTTAGCAGTATGATGGAGGATAGATCATGTTGCCATGCAAGCTCTATGTGCATGAAGGATCTTGCATGAAGATGACTATTCCTATCTACCTCGGGAATGTGCGAAGCCTGTCAAATGGTGATAACATGTGATGGGTTATCAGCCGCCATGAAAACGGTGGATAATGGATGATGGAGAATGTCTTGAGATTGATTCAAGATTGTTGCATTTAATGCAGTATGATTCAATGGTCAGGATCGAACCGTTTGAATTGCTTAACCTAATAGGTTTAAGGTTTAGGGTTTTTGCTACCAACCTGTATGTTTCCTATAAGGTCAATGTTGGGTTTCTTTCTGAGGTTGTTGGCAAAAGTTGTGAGTGTGTATCCAAGGGAAGTGATACATGATTCTTGCCAGACCAAAGGAGAAAAGAGATACCTGCAAAGTGAATGTGCAGAAGGAAAAGAGGAGCCTAAACGGATCTACATTAGCATTAAGTGTTGTTAATAGATCATTGTAATACCTGTTGATCTCTAACCACTTCAATAGTTGTAAAATCCCCTAATAGGGTAGCCTTAGCTGGCTTGATTCAAAATCCCTTAAATCGGGTGGTCTTAACTGGCTTGATTCCAATCCCTTAACCGGGTAACTTGAGGCTAATGAGTTCTGAGAAGCTAGAGAAGCTTAGGAGATCCTTTTAGCTATTGAGTTCTTGAAATCCTCTAACAAGGTGACCCTACCGGGTTTAACCCTTAACCGGGTGATCCTTAACAGGATTGGTTCCTACCAGAACCTATTGTAATGTCCTCAACTGGACAAGGCTCCTAACAGAGCAGACTTCCAAAGAGTTCAAAAAGTAGCTTGTGGGTATTCATCCCCACCATGGTTTTTCCCATTTGGGTTTCCATAAGAAAAATTATGTGTGTCATGTGAAATGATTTTGTCTTGTGATGCTTTGTTTTACCTGTTAAGCACATGAAGGTTCTATGTTTTATGCCTGTTTATAAAACATATTGAACTCACTATTGTGAAGATCTGATGGTTAAGTTTACTTGTTTATGCATGAGAATATAATGATACTATAGTATTGAGCTAAGAGGAAAGCTTATTGAGTGACCGGTTCATGACTGATTAAGCTATACTGGATGTTACCGGTTGCACTCTATTTTATCAGTATCCCTGTTTATTAGTCATTTGGAGTATTTGCTGTCAAACTAGTTTTGGACTGTATTTATGTTTGTACTATTCACCCCCCCCTCTCAGTACCGGTTTGGTACTAGTGGTTCATCATTGAGTTATCAATTGGTATCAGAGTGCCTCTAGGTCCTCTATGTTGTAAGTCTAACTGCTTGAGGAAAAGATCCTAGTCAAATGATGAAGAGGGAAGGTGCAGGACATTGCAGATACAAGTACCGGTAGGTATGGGGTATCATCTCCACCTAGTTTCATAGGTCTAAGTGTACCTTATTTGTCCAATGGGAGTGGTGGAGATAGTTGGTAGACCCTATAATTGACCCGTACTTACACTCAACTGAGTGTCGTCAGTTGGTCATCATTTTCCCATTTGACTAGTATGCGAGTCTTGGTTCTTTGGCATTTTTATTTTGTGAGTCGTTGTGTGATCATTTCTCATTTTGTGTGCTTCCAGTTATTTGAAAAAAATTAATTTCAGTGAATTGTGTTATTTTTGTGTTGGTGTATTTAATTTAATTAATATGCCTTTGTGTTTATTGAATTAGTTAAATAAATGGAGTTGTTAAATTTAAATGGTTAAATTGCATGTTATATTTGTAAAAATAGTTGTATTAATTTATTTTAAAATGAAATAAGCTAAATTCTATGATATTAGAATTTTTAGTGTAAATGTTGAGTTAATTTCATATGGGGAAAAGAAAATAAATAAAAAGTAATCCCCATTGACCTTGTTTTTAGCAATTAGATTTTTATTTTTAATTAAAAATAATTGAGTCATGAGAAAAAGGCAAAATTAGATTTTTACTTTTAAAATATTATATTGCTATTGGTTGAGGAAAACTTTTAACCTAAAAGTTTAGGTTAAAAATATTTGATGGTATGATGAAAGAATCAGGATCCGGTCAACTACAGAGAGGGGGGGTGAATCTGTCATGCCCAAACTTTTGGGCACAAATGGAATAATTTTTTTTTTTTAAAACATAATCTAATAAAACTAAGTTCGCTAAATAATGCATTAACAAGTCTTGTCTTAACTGCATTTGATTTCTTTCATTTAATAAATAAACTAAACACTAGATCAAGTAAGCGAGATAATCTAAATTAAATGCAGAAAAATAATTCTCCAAAGAATTATTATTATCTCATCAAGTAATTAGTAATAAGGATTTCGTTTAACGAAAGTGTCTAAATAAATTTGCTTGAGATTTTATTAATCTCAAATAGTCTATTAATTGCCTAGGAATTAAATTAATTTGCCCTAGCAATTAGCTTTATAAAACCTATTATTATTTTAACAATAATTATAATTTGTCTAAAGTATGACTCTAGGGTCGATTAATCCCATAATGAAATTGTGCTATAAAACTTTATTAAAGTTGGCCAATAAAATCTATCCTCTAAGGCTAACTATTTCCAAAAATTTATTTTTATATCCCTCAAAAGATCAAACCCAAAAAGGGTTCTAAACCTAGCTTTTAATTAAAGCCCTAAGGCAAACTCTACTTAATAGCAAAAGTAAATTTCACTATTATATTAATTAATCCAATTAACACCTTAATTTATATGTCATATATAACTAGGTATTATTCTATAGGAAGATATAACATTATATATATATATATATATATATATATATATTCTAACCCCAAAAAAATTATTAAGAGTTGACAAATAAAGAAATAACCTTGTTTAAAGTCTATGGGGGAATACCCTATTAAAAATTCGAATAGGGTTTCCCCCCCTCCCCCCCCCAAAGTTTTTTTTTAAATAAAGTAGTAAAACCCTAACTTTTTATTTAACCCACACATGTTTATTTTTTTTATTATTCATGTGTGTTTTGCCCTAACCTAAAAATTGGGTTAGGGCTTGTTGTGCATGTGTTCTGTATTTTTTTTTTGTTGAGCAGGTTTAGGAGCGGTGGCCATGGAGTGACATAGGGAGGCAGAGTTTAGGGAAAAGAAGGGCAGGGCCTCCCACAGTGGCACTGAGGTGCCATTGCGCGTCGCAGCCCGTAGTGATGCCGCAGTGTCCCTGCGGGGCGCGGCTCGCAGTGGCGGCCAAGGCCGCCCCTGTGGGTGGTGTCCCGCAACGGCGCCACCGGTGACTCTATGGGGCTCCGCGGAACCCTCGGTGAGGAGGGGGGGTATGGTTAGCAGTCCAAAATTTTATTTTATTTTTTATTTTATTTATTTAAATCAGACAATGCATCTATATATATATATGTTTCCCTTTTTCTTTCTATGGGGATTATAATGGTAAGAGAAAAAAATAAGTTTACCTAACAGTGACATTATTATTATTATTTTTTTATAACAACATGAGTATTCTCATAGAAATATATATATATATATATATGTAAAAATATACAAACTTTAACTTGTCATAAAATCTTTTTGTTTATCTTTTTTTTGGTAAGTTTTAAATAGATGAGCATGCTCTAAAATTTATCCTATTTCATTAATACCACAAATCCTAATCTAACCATTTTTTTTTTAACATTAACCCTAGCTTAAAGGGAATATACTATATTTTCATTGTTTAAGACAATCTGTAACTATTTCATTTTATTTAAATCACGAACAGCAAGCTAGTAGATTTATAATAATGCACTTCACTCTCTTTTATCTTTTATCTAATGCTAACTTTGGAAATAGATGACTTCTTAATTTTAAATACATTTTCTGCAATGAACAAGCAACATAATGAAATAAACTAGATTTTATATTCTGGAATAGATAAAATGACAGAATGCAGTAAATTTTTATAGCAACTACATTAGCCTAGAAATATTTAAAATCAACTTAAAGATAGATATATTAAACCTATTTAACTAAATTTGTATTTGTATTTAACTCAAAGGTCTATATGCATGCTTTTCCCATTCTCATAATTTTATATGCATGAGGGAATAAAAGAACTTTAAATTTCAAAAATAACATGAATGCAACAACTTTATTTTTGGTAACTATAGGACTTAATAAAAACTCATACATTTCACTTTTGCAAAAATATCTAAGTAGAATAATGCATTTCTTTCAGCATATTTAGAATACAATGTAGATAACATTACAAATGGCTTTGAAAACCCAACTAGTCTCTCCTTTCCATTAAATAAGAACTTAGAATATAATATATACATTTCTTTGCTTTTGAAAAATAAATACAACATTTGGCTTTTCTTTTACATAGCTGCAACTTAATTACATTTTCTCTTTTCCTAATCTTTTCTGCAACTCAAGTAAAAACTAGCAACTTATATCTTTCTTTTTCCTTCCCATCCCAAGCAACCTGCAAATAGAACACAAGGTTTGACCATGGAGTGCTCACCTCCCAGCCTAGGCTTACTAGAATCTACCCTTGAGCTTGGAGAACCAAGCACCAGATGGGTTACACACAAATAGCCACAATAAGCAAAGGGGTAAACACACAAAAGACAATTTTCCCAACCAAGGCTACACTTCACCACAACTTGTGATGATATTCCATGGGTGGAAGTGGACCAAATACCATTGGGGAGACTGCAAGCATGGAACATCTCAAACCACCTCATGGAAACCAAATACAAAACAAATACATCCCCACATCCTTATGCCCCCAAAAGGCATATAAGACATATCTTCTCTCCTTATGACCCCCAAATACATACATAAGGCTATGCAACACAGGTCACAAAGAACACCCTTGAGATCACTCTCCATAAAGGAGAGCCTCTCACCCAAGGCTGTCATACTTCTTCCACACCAAGACCATCCTACTCTCCCAAGAGTAGAAGGCCTTGGACACTCCCAATACAAGATAAGCATAAAAAGAAACAAAAGGAAAAATTACATTTTCTTCCACAAAGTAAAATACATATAAACAACTTTATCATACAAGCATTTCTTCAAACATACATATACAACATAAACAAAAAGAGAGTAAGAACCAACCTTAATCTGCCCGAAGGTTTTGATAGATCTAGTTGGGGATGAGTAGCCCAAATCCACACAATCTCTTCACCAACACTTGGCCGAAAATTCTATCCTACAACTATTCTTTAAAATTTGCATGATCTCCAACAATGGAGAGTGGGTGATTAACTCACTGAGTCCCTAATCCTTGCCTAAGAAGGCCTCTCTCACTCTTTCCAACCCCTTGGATAGAATGAGAGTTCCCATTGGTTGGTCTTCCCAACCTCTTACATGTTGCTAAAACTGGAAAGAGAAAAGGTAAGAGAGGATGGGGAAGAGAGTTTGACACCAAAAAGGAAGGTTGTCTATCCTAGGAGGAACCTTCTAAGTTGAATTTTCGCTCACCTTGAAAAAACCACTTTTTGAGGTGACTAAACAATCACATGGGAGTAGTCACAAGTTTAAAGATACCCCTAACCCATAGGTATACCCTTTGGACCTTTGGAAAAGCCCTAAAACTAACCCTTGGAGTCTATTTGACCCCTTAGAAACCCCACTGAAGTTAACCTACGGGTCAAACCTGAGTTGACCACTCCCAACACCCCCTACCCAAGGCAAATTTGGGACCACACTCAAATGTTTGAAATGGCTTTGGTAGAAACAAACTCCCTCCAAGAGACAAGTCAAAATCAATGACACTAATTAGCACATGTGTCAAGTGACACAATAAAATACATTATAAGAAATCACACATGGAATTTGTCTCTTGTTGGATTACACAAATTAATAAAATCAATTTAACACACATGAATCATTTACTTTCACAAATAAAATACAATACAACGTGGTGTTGTCTCTCCAAATAGACAACCCCTGGCTTTACAAACGTACATAGGTCTAGGTTTGGTTCTCCATAATATTTCCATGGTAACATGGATAATTTTCCTGTGCATCTCAATTTACACATTAGTAATTCCAATTAACCAAAAATATATTATTAAACACATGAATTTGAATACATATAAAACACTCATACAACTGACAGTAATAAATCAATATCTCATATATCCCAATTGATCCACATGCAATTATCATAATCCTCAAAGTTTGGTCCATTCATATTATAAACATCCTATTTCTATCATCCTAATGAAGTCCTACAAATCTAATAATGACATACATCATCTCACAGTAATTCTATTCTAGCATCATACAAAGTTTCATATCCATAATGCATAAGAATGAATCATCAATATACATCAATGTTATCCAAATCATGGAATCATATAAGTTCTAAATCCATAACGCATAAAAAATAAAGCATCCATAATAGTCTCAATATGAAAATAACAGAAATTCTAGGATGTGTCGGGGTAGGGCCTCACACCCTCCCCCTCTAGGCATGAACTTCCTCCTAGAGTTCATCAAAAAGGTTGGGGTACTATGATCTCATACGTGCTGCATCCTCCCATGAAGCTGTAACCTCATCATAGCAATCTCACTAGACCCTAACCTGGTCTAGCTCTCGACCTCGAAGGGCCAGCATCCAGTGTGCCAAAATGTGAATGGGCTCCAAAGCTAGCTGCCCATCTGACTCCACCTACAAGGCATCCCAATCTAGAATATGAGAATCATCATATATATATTTCCTCAAAACTGAAACATGAAACACATCGTGGATGCACGACAAGCTAGGTGGCAATGCTAAACGATAGGCAACTAGTCCTATCCTCTCAAGGATCTCAAATGGTCCTACAAATCGAGGTGCGAGCTTAGAACCCTTTCCATAATGGATTGGACTCTTATGTGGTCACACTCTCAAGAAGACTTTGTCTCCAACCAAGTAGCTACGACCTATCCTCTTCGCATCTGCATACTTCTTCTATCTATCCTGTGCCTCTCTAAGATGCTGCCTAATCAAATCCACCTGCTGTTCCATATCCCGAACTATCTCAGGACCAATAGCAACTCTATCCTCTATGCAGTCCCAACTCAATGGTGTCCTACAATGTCTACCATATAATGCTTGATAGGGTGGCATCCCCAAAGATGTGTGATGCCCATTGTTATAGGAAAACTCCACTAAGGTAAGGTACTCTTCCCATCTAGTCTGGTGATCCATGACGTACATGCAAAGAATATCCTCTAACACCTGATTAACCCTCTCTGTCTGACCATCCATTTTTGGATGATAGGCTATACTGAAATTGAGCTTGGTACACATAGCTGCCTGTAATGCATTCCAAAAGGAAGAAGTGAAGAGGGGATCCCTGTCAAAAATGATCTTGCATGGAATGCCATGAAGTTTGACAATGTCTCACAAGAACACCTATGCTACAGCTGGTGTCGTGAAGGTGGTCCAAATTGGTGAAAAGTGGGCCACTTTGGTCAACTTGTCAACCGTCACCAAGATGGCATCATGGTGACGAGATGACATAGGGAGACCAATGATGAAATCCATGGATATAGTATCCCACTTCCACTCTAGTATAGCATGAGATTGGAGCAACCCACTTGGATGACGGTGCTCCGCCTTGACTCTCTGACACTCGAGGCATCGGGCTACCAACTCAGCAATAAGCTGCTGCATTCTTGGCCAATAATATAACTGCCTCAAGTCTGCATGCATCTTCTTAACTCTGGGATGTGTCGCATAAGGAGCTCTATGAGCCTCCATGATAATGAACACTCGCAATCCCCCAGAAGAAGGTACATAGATGTGCCCTCTATGGTGTAATAATCCATCGAACTCTAAGGAATAATCCACATATTTCCCTTCTAAAGTTTCTTGAGATCATATAGCCTGGCAAACCTCTAAATACCATCCATCCTCTAGCAACTGTTGCATTATCCAATCTCTCAAGTCCATGCCCATAGATATGGTGTATACCTCGTGACGTCTCCTACTCAAAGCATCTGCAACTATGTTTTCTTTCCCTTTGATGTAGTGAATGTCAAAATCATACTCACACAAGAATTCCATCCATCTCCTCTGACGTGCATTAAGATTCGGCTGAGTGAATATGTACTGAAGGCTTTGATGGTCTGAATGTAGCTCAAAATGATGACCCAAAAGGAAGTGTCTCCACCTCACAAGTGCATGCACTACTACTGCAAGCTCAAGGTCATGAGTAGGGTAATTAAGCTCGCGAGTCTTAAGTTTCCTAGACTCAAAAGCTATAGCTCTGCCATCCTGCATAAGGACTGCTCCTAAACCCTCTAGGGAAGCATCTGTACAAACCATGAAGTCAGTTGAGGGATCTGGCACTACAAGGATAGGTGCACTAGTAAGTACCTTCTTAAGTTCCTGAAAGGCCTTCTCGCACTTCTCCATCCACTCAAATTTCTTCCCTTTATGCTGAAGAGAAGTAATAGGATGTGTGACTCTAGAGAATCCCTCAACAAAACATTGACAATAACCTGCTAAGCCCATGAAGCTCTTGACCTTTGTCACACTAGTTGGCGCTGGCCAATCCATAATGGCTCTGATCTTTGATGGGTCAACTAAGATCCCATCATCGGATATAACATGACCAAGGTATTTGACCTCTGTTCTAAAGAAAGCACACTTTGACAAACTGCCATACAACTGATTATCCCTCAAACACTGCAAAACCTATCTCAGGTGCTCCTCATGCTCCTCATTTCGTGAATATATTAATATGTCATCGAGAAACACAATCACAAAACAGTCAAGGAATGTGCAGAAAACTCCATTCATGAGACTCATGAAAATAGTTGGGGCATTCGTAAGACCGAATGGAACCACGGTGAACTCATAGTGGCCATATCTAGTGTGAAATGCGGTTGTGGATATTGCTATCCACTATCCTCAACTGATGGTACCCTGACTTTAGATCAATCTTGGAAAATACTTTGGCACCCTAATGTTGGTTGAATAAATCATCGATCCTGGGTAAAGGATATTGGTTCTTGATGGTTACTTTGTTTAACTGACGGTAATCCATGCATATTCGAGTCTTGAGGTCTGACCTGAATCTCCTTTGCTATCAAAGCCTTCTCCATGACAACCTAAAGGCTCCTTGGAGTGGCCATCCTCACCGGTCCTGCTATGCCGACATTCAGCCCTCTGATAAATCGGTTGACGAGAAGCTTATCATCTTTCAGGTAGTCCATGTATGGTAAGAGCTCGAATAACTTGTTCTCGTACTGGGTCATTGAAAGACCCTTCTGCTGGAGGTCATGGAACTCATCCACCCTACGCTATTTGTAATGCTCTGATAAGTACCTCTCCTTGAATCTCTCTGTGAAAATTTCCCATGTGAGAGTATCTATCACTAAGCCACACTTAAATTCCTCCTATCTCCACCGTGTGGAGGTCGTTCCTCCCAATAGGTGGACTACTGCACATGCCTTTAGATTGCTCTCATAGGAGCGCAATGCAAAGCACCTATCCAGGCTCAAAATCCATGCCTATGCTTCTACCCCGTCGGTAGATCCCCAAAAAGATGGTGGCTGGAGGCACATAACCTCTCTGATTAGATCCCCTGGATCCTAACGTGCCCTCTCATAATACACTGGTGCTACTACTGGAGGTGGTGTTGGTAGGTGAATGGAATCGGGCTCATGCCTAGCCTGACTCTCTACGGGATTAGGAGGTGGACTCCTACTCTGTTCCCATTCTACTATTCTATGGCTCCCTGAGTTCTGGTTTTCAACATGATGATCCACTATCGGAAGCCTATCTTGGACTATGCCAATCAAGTTTTGTAGAGCTAACAAGATGTCTCAGTTTGGGTCAACCAGCCATTCGGGAGGAGCCTCTGGGTTCCCTTCTAGGGCCGATTCCTCCCTATTGACCTCTTCATGTGCCATGCATTCATGCCTAGGGCCTCTACCACATTTGCGAGCTTGTCGCATAGTTGGAGGCATCCTTATAAGAAAATAAAATAAAATGAAATAAATAAATAATTTTTGGAGAAAAATTTAACTAATTAAAAATAAATATAAATAAAAAAATAAATATAATTTAATTAATTAAATAATTAAAGCGAAACATAATGGAGAAAGGTTCCTAGTGTTGGAAACCTTGCTCTGATACCAAAATGTCATGCCAAAACTTTTGGGCACAAACGGAATAACTTTTAAAAAAAAAAACATAATCTAATAAAACTAAGTTCGCTAAATAATGCATTAACAAGTCTTGTCTTAACTTCTTTTGATTTCTTTCATTTAATAAATAGACTAAACAATAGATCAAGTAAGTGAGATAATCTAAATTAAATGCGGAAAAATAATTCTCCAAAGAATTATTATTATCTCATCAAGTAATTAGTAATAAGGATTTCATTTAACGAAAGTCTCTAAATAAATTTGCATGAGATTTTATTAATCTCAAATAGTCTATTAATTTCCTAGGAATTAAATTAATTTGCCCTAGCAATTAGCTTTATAAAACCTATTATTATTTTAACAATAATTATAATTTGTCTAAAGTATGACTCTAGGGTTGATTAATCCCATAATGAAATTGTGCTATAAAACTTTATTAAAGTTGGCCAATAAAATCTATCCTCTAAGGCTAACTATTTCCAAAAATTTATTTTTATATCCCTCAAAAGATCAAACCCAAAAAGGGTTCTAAATCTAGCTTTTAATTAAAGCCCTAAGACAAACTCTACTTAATAGCAAAAGTAAATTTCATTATTAGATTAATTAATCCAATTAACACCTTAATTTATATGTCATATATATATATATATATGACTACATATATAACTAGGTATTATTCTATAGGAAGATATAACATTATGTATATAAATATATATGAATATATATAAATATATATATGTCTATATATTTATATATATACAATTATACACAGGTATATCTAACCCCAAAAAGATTATTAAAAGTTAACAAATAAAGAAATAACCTTGTTCTGTATTTGTTTTTTTTTGTTGAGTAGGTTTGGGAGGGGCAGCCATGGAGTGATATAGGGAGGCGGAGTTTAGGGCAGAGAAGGGAGGGGCCTCCCGCAGCGGCGCTGAGGCGCCACTATGGGTTGCAGCCCGCAGTGACGCCGAGGCATCCCTGCGGGGCACAACCCGCAGTGGTGCCACGGTGTCCCTACGGGGCGTGGCTCGCGACCGGCAGCTCTATGGGGCTTGGCCCGCCGAGGGGCTCCACGTGGAGCTCGGCTCTACGGAACCCTTGGTGGGGGGGGGGGGTATGGTTAGCAGTCCAAAAAAATTGTTTTTTTTTTCTTTTATTTATTTAAATCAAATAATGCATCTCTCTCTCTCTCTCTCTCTCTCTCTCTCTCTATATATATATATATATATATATATATATGTTTCCCTTTTTCTTTCTTTGGGGATTATAATGGTAAGAGAAAAAAAAAAGTTTACCTAACAGTGACATTATTATTTCTTTTTTATAACAAGATGAGTATTCTCATATATATATATATATGTGGATGTAAAAATATACACGCTTTAGCTTGCTGTAAAATCTTCTTGTTTATCTTTTTTTTGGTAAGTTTTAAATAGATGAGCATGCTCTAAAATTTATCCTATTTCATTAATACCACAAATCCTAATCTAACCATTTTTTTTTTAACATTAACCCTAGCTTAAAGGGAATATACTATATTTTCATTCTTTAAGACAATCTGTAACTATTTCATTTTATTTAAATCACAAATAGCAAGCTAGTAGATTTAGAATAATGCACTTCACTCTCTTTTATCTTTTACTAATGCTAACTTTGGAAATAGATGACTACTTAATTTTAAATACATTTTCTGCAATCAATAAGCAACAGAATGAAATAAACTAGATTTTATATTCTGCAATAGATAAAATGACAGAATGCAGTAAATTTTTACAGCAACTACATTAGCCTAGAAACATTTAAAATCAACTTAAAGATACATATATTAAACCTATTTAACTAAATTTGTATTTGTATTTAACTCAAAGGTCTATATGCATGCTTTTCCAATTCCCATAATTTTATTTGCATGAGGGAATAAAAGAACTTTAAATTTCAAAAAAGAACATGAATGCAACAATTTTATTTTTGGTAACTATAGGACTTAATAAAAACTCATATATTTCACTTTTGCAAAAATAACTAAGTAGAATAATGCATTTCTTTCAACATATTTAGAATACAATGTAGATAACATTACAAATGGCTTTGAAAACCCAACTAGTCTCTCCTTTCCATTGAATAAGAACTTAGAATATAATATATACATTTCTTTGCTTTTGAAAAATAAATACAACATTTGGCTTTTCTTTAACATAGCTGCAACTTAATTACATTTTCTCTTTTCCTAATCTTTTCTGCAACTCAAGTAAAAACCAGCAACTTATATCATTCTTTTTCCTCCCTATCCCAAGCAACCTACAAATAGAACAAAAGGCTTGACCATGGAGTGCTCACCTCCCAACCTAGACTTACTAGAAGCCACCCCCAAGCTTGGAGAAGCAAGCACTAGATGGGTTACACACAAACAACCACAACAAGAAGAGGGGTAAACACACAACAAACAATTTTCCCAACCAAGGCTACACTTCACCACAACTTGTGATGATATTCCACGAGTGGAAGTGGACCAAATACTATTAGGGAGACTACAAGCATGGAACATCTCAAGCCACCTCATGGAAACCAAATACAACAAAAATACATCCCCACATCCTTATGCCCCCCAAAGTCATATATGCCATATCTTCTCTCCTTATGACCCCCAAATGCATACACAAGGCTATGTAGCAAGGGTCACAAAGAACACCCTTGAGATCACTCTCCATAAAGGAGAGCCTCTCACCCAAAGGTTGTCATACTTCTTCCACCCCAAGACCATCCTACTCTCCCAAGAGTAGAAGGCCTTGGACACTCCCAATACAAGATAAGCATAAAAATAAACAAAGGGAAAAATTACATTTTCTTCCACAAAGTAAAATACATATAAACAACTTTTTCATACAAGAATTTCTTCAAACATACATATACAACATAAACTAAAAGAGAGTAAGAACCAACCTTAATCTGCCCAAAGGTTTTGATAGATCTAGTTGGGGATGAGCAACCCAAATCCACACAATCTCTTCACCAACACTTGGCCAAAAATTCTATCCTACAACTATTCTTCAAAATTTACATGATCTCCAACAATGGAGAGTGGGTGATTAACTCACTAAGTCCCTAATCCTTGCCTAAGAAGGCCTCTCTCACTCTTCCCAACCCCTTGGATAGAGTGAGAGTTCCCATTGGTTGGTCTTCCCAACCTCTTACATGTTGCTAAAACTGGAAAGAGAAAAGGTAAGAGAGGATGGGGAAGAGAGTCTGACACCAAAAAAGAAGGTTGTTTATCTTAGGAGGAACCTTCTAAGTTGAATTTTCGCTCACCTTGGAAAAACCACTTTTTGAGGTGACTAAACAGTCACATGGGAGTAGTCACAAGTTTAAAAATACCCCTAACCCATAGGTATACCTTTTGGACCTTTGGAAAAGCCCTAAAACTAACCCTAGGAGTCCATTTGACCCCTTAGAAACCCCACTGAAGTTAACCTACGGGTCAAACCTGAGTTGACCACTCCCAACACCCCCTACCCAAGGCAAATTTGGGACCACACTCAAATGTTTGAAATGGCTTTGGTAGAAACAAACTCCCTCCAAGAGACAAGTCAAAATCAATGACACTAATCAGCACATGTGTCAAGTGACACAATAAAATACATTATAAGAAATCACACATGGAATGTGTCTCTTGTTGGATTACACAAATTAATAAAATCAATTTAACACACATGCATTATTTACTTTCACAAATAAAATACTATACAATGGGGTGTTGTCTCTCCAAATAGACAACCCCTAGCTTTACAAACAAACATAGGTCTAGGTTTGGTTCTCCATAATATTTCCATGGTCACATGGATAATTTTCTTGCACATCTCAATTTACACATTCGTAATTCCAATTAACCACAAATATATTATTAAACACATGAATTTGAATACATATCAAACACTCATACAATTGACAGTAATAAATCAATATCTCATATATCCCAATTGATCCACATAAGCAATTATCATAATCCTCAAAGTTTGATCCATTCATATTATAAACATCCTATTTCTATCATCATAATGAAGTCCTGCAAATTGAATAATGACATACATCATCTCACAGTAATTCTATTCTAGCATCATACAAAGTTTCATATCCATAATGAATAAGAATGAATCATCAATATACATCAATGTTATCCAAATCATGGAATCATATAAGTTCTAAATCCATAACGCATAAAAAATAAAGCATCCATAATAGTCTCAATATGAAAATAATAGAAATTCTATGATGAGTCGGGGTAGGGCCTCATAGAATCAGTAGATAGAAAAACTGATATTAACTTCACCAATCTCAGAAATAACGTCTCAAGTAAACTTAGAACTATCAATGCAATATCTCTGTCAAGATAAAAATTGTCAAGATAAACTGGCCGTCTGTTTACAACAGATAACAATAGATAACTTGTAACTCACAAACTTCAAAATAATTTTATTGACCTAAGTAAAACTTCATTCCATATTGTTGTTACCGGTTATCATAACTTATCAAAGTGAAATAAGTAGTTAAGCAATTCAATCATAGAAACATATCCACAAAAACATTCACTACTTGACACAATAATTTTTGATGTGGAAACTCAAATGAGAAAAACCATGGTGACGTGAGACTCACAAGATAACTATCTAAACTCTTTTGAAGTTCGCCCTATTAGGAGCCAAGCCTGTTAAATATTTTACAAAAAGTCCTATTAAGAACATATCTTGTTAGGGACCACCCAGTTAAGGGATTGACTACAATACCTTGTTAGAAGAAATACCCTTTGAAGAGTAACCTTTGTAAAGGATTTAGAATTCAAACTAATGAATCACCTTGTTAGATAATTTGAATAATACCAAGTTTGTTAGAGCTTAACCGATTAGGGGATTCAACTATTGTAATTATTAGAAATCAATAGGAGTTTGCTGATCTATTTGAATATCACTTCACTTGCTTGTTCGGATCCTTTTCATGCTCCTATCTGCCTTTACTCAAACTACAGATACATCATCCTAGTTCGGCAATCACACACTCATTTCAACTTTGCCAACACATAAACTAAAAAAACTCATCGACCTTATATACAAATCAACTAGGTCGGTAACACAACAAAAACTTCATTCTCATAGAGATTACAAACAAATCAGTTCAGGTATGACCATTGGATTACATAACAATCTCTACACATCATTGAAGAAAGTCTCAACCACTCCTTGATTACCACTTCATCGAGCTTAGTAACTCATCATGCACTTTGCATTAGATGCAATATACTTGCTCATTCCCTAGATAAAAATCTTTAATTCAATGCACCAAAAACTCTTTGAAAATCTCTTCATACATTATGCATATGCATCATAATAATTTCTGCTCATTACCAGATCATAAACCAATATATCAAATTCACCAAATTTGATCGATTAGGGTTTATCAAAACAATAGGTAGGGTTTACCGGTTCAACTCCCAAAACTTAGCAATACTAATTCACTCCACAAACTTACCTACTAGTTACAGTTTCCTTTCACTTACCTCTATCTATCGGTTACAAGACATTATTGCAACAATAAAATTACCAGTCAATTGACATCAATGATAGCATATTATATCATCAATGCAATCTTCATGCAAATGCCAACAATATTTTCCTATATTACCTATGAGTTCACAGGAAGTGAAAGAGGAATTTTTGGAAGCCAAAATTTGGAAACAATTTTGGAGTAGAAATCTAGATTGTGGATTAGGTGTGTAGGATTGAAGCTCCTCTCCAATTTTCTTCTAGGAGTGCATTTCAGGTTGGGTAGATTTTACTCGTTCTTTTATGCTGCAAAAAAAATAAAAAATTAATTGTTTTGAAATCTTCCTGTGTGTGTGCTTGGAAATGATTAAATCTTATTGGAAACTCTAAATTGAAAGTTTGGTTATGGAAATTGAGTTATTTTCTCTTAAATTTGATCAATCCCCAAATCAATATGTAATTGTTGAAGAGATTGTCCAAAAATCTAGTTGCCTATGTGCTTTCAAGTTCGTGCAAATTCAGTTTTTTTAATGCTCTCTATTTGAGTGGCAAGTAATATGATTTGTTTTCTGTATGTTTGTAAGTTTTTATTTGTTAAAAATCAAGGGGTTATGCTAGGAAAATTTTGCCAATTTGCCCTCTTTGTGTGAATCAATGATATTCCCTGTGTGTGGAAGAAATGAAGAGATTGATTGAATCCCCTCTATTTTGCTTGAAATTATCTTGAAGTTTTGCCCAAGATCTTTTGATTTGGGTCTTTTATGTATTTATTGGTATACATAAATCTTTATTAAAAATTTCCATTCAAAAGAAAAAAATTTGTTCTCTATTTTTTTTAGTAGAGATATTTTTTAGGTTGTGGAGAAAATGAAATTTGTTTTAAAGTAAATCTTATTAAAAAAAAAATTATATATATATATATAAGCCCCCACGTGGCTGGGTATACCCCACCACATGGGATGGTAGCATCTGCTACCATAGGGTAGCAACAATACCACTTGGTAGTGGCTGCTACCATATGGTAGCAATGCTACTACTTGGTAGCGACTTCTACCATATGGTAGCAGCACTACCAAATGGTAGTAGTGCTACCATTGGTAGCACTCACCACCAAAGACTATAACCCCAACACTTTAAAAAAAATATTTTCATTGTTATTAAACAATGCTGTCAAAAAAAAAGATTATGACTTTGTTTTTCTTTTTTATGCATGAAGTGGGTTAGATATTTAGTCAACTCTGTCAACTATGAAGTGAATTAAATATTTAGTCAAATATGAAGTGGGTCAAAAAAACAACGCTGTCAACTCTGGTAAATTAGATTTATTCATGTTTAGATAGGACACACACACACACACACACACACACACATATATATATATATTTATTACTCTATTAGGATTATTTTATTGGGATATGAAAATTAAATGACGTCTTTGGAAATATGTATTATTTAATGTGGGGTGTTTTATTCGTTAAAATTATTATGACTTTTGCTTTTTCAAAATTGAAAAGAGGTAGATTGATTATTTGTGATTAGTTAAATTTCTAGTCTTATTAGATTAATGATGACTTGAATTTCTCCTAATCAATATGGTTGTGTTTTATTAAATTTTAAATGTTGAATTGCAAGTATATATGATGTTATTAATTTCAAAAAATTGTTTGAGTATGGTCTTAGTGAATTTGACATTTCTTGCAAGGGGCTTATTTTGTTGCAAATTCTTGTAAATGTTTAGTCGTCCTGTTGTAGTGTTCGTTGTACCTCTTAATCAGGTGTTGTCCTTATGACCTTGTTATTTTAAACCATATTGTGCTTATTCCTTAAGGTTAACCAAGGGTTAGTAAGACTATGTTTATGTCACCTTTATTTTGTAGTGGTGTTATGGTTGTCTATTTCGCCATAGGGTCCGTGTAGAGTGACCATGTTTGAATAGTATCCTATGGGAGAGTGGCTTTCAAGTGGGGGTCACACCTGAAGTCGCTGGCTGGATAACCCCTTGAAATTGAGATAATAAGTGATAACCTAATAGTTTATTAGGGGGTGGGTAGTTTTTGACATTAAATAAGATATTGTACCCTGTGCATGGTTGAGTGCTCATAAAGACACAAGATGTAGTGGGAAGGCCTAGAATGGCAAACCAACCACCATGTCTTCACGAAGGGTTGGTAGGGTCTTCATGAGACTTTGATGGAACCAGAGGTTCGGGAAAGGTTACTAGGATAACCCAGATTGGGGGTCAAGACCTATGGAGGCCTACCTAGGGTAACCATCATAAGATATGCGATGACACTCTCTCTTTAGGGTCACTAGTGTATTGTGATGTTGAGTTCACCTGGAGTATTGTGGAGTCACACTTGTATTGTCGACCATGTTTTGCTTGTGCTTTCTTGAGGGTCTTCTGCTATCTCCTAGCATGGTGGGGTGATTCCATTTTGGGATGACATGGTTAGGTGGTAGTGCCACTTCCCACTAGATGTTCATGTTCATGCCTTCATGCGAGGATTGGCTTCACAGATATTCCCGTGGTTTGTGATTCGTGTATCATCTCATGTTGGAGATCATTGTACTTTTGAGAGCTACGTGGTCATTTGTGTCAATGGATTTATGTAACCTCGTATTTGGTAATGATGTAAATTTTATATGTATTATTGGAAGCCATGTATTTGATGAATAATGTTATCTTAAGTTATTGGATGTTATTATCTTAGTTATCCTTATGCTTTGTGCAAATGCTTTCTTGAGGAGTAATCTATATTGTAGTACTTTCAATATTTTAATGAGGAAATTTGTTATGTGAATATGGTTTATTGGGTTCTATAAGTAATTGATGGATAATTGGATTAACCTTTATTATGGAGTTTAACCTTTCGTATAATTATTCATTGGTAACCCTTTAGGAATTCTTGTGTTAGTCTTATGCTTTTGTAATTAATGTGAAATGTAGTAATTAAAGCACTTAATGTAATTTATACTTTTAAAAAAATAAAATTATTTCACCCTTAGTTGCTTAGTTGTGTGGTTATTCCTTTGGGGTTCCTAGCGGGGCATTACATTTGGTATCAGAGCCCATGTTTCAACACTGGGTACTCTAGATTTAAATGGAGCCCATTCAACTTGACCTTTTGATTAGGTCTTAGTGTTTGTGTTTCCTTGTCAATATCCTTGTTGTAGATCTAAATATATTCCTCTTCTGAAGTGTTAGGTCATGGCTAGGAAAGCCAAAGGTGGTGGTCATATTGGTGGCCGCAATAGAGGTAGATGTGGGGGACGTGGTCGAGGTTCAAGCCGCCATAGTCCTTCACCACCACCTAGTCATGTGAGTGTGGGACATGATCAATCTATTCATCAAAATGAGAAGCATGCAGTAGAGCAAGTTCTCGAAAGGGAAGAGTTGAGGCAAATGTTCCAGGAAGTGTTAGCCAGATTAGGCCCTAGACCTGAGGCCGATCAACCTATCCATACTCAGGTGGAGGAGTCGTTTCAACAGAATCTGTAGGAGAGGGAGAGAGAGATCTACCAGGAGGAGAGAGGTCCTAGTGGACCAAGACTTAGCTACCTTGGGGAACATGAGAGATTTGATAAGATTCTATCCTCCTTCCTTTGATGGTTTGGGTATCGGTCTTGAGATAGAGACCTGGTTGATTAGATTAGATCAGTGTTTCACCATGCATCCTTATGGTAGCAAAACGAAGGTGAGATGTTCCATCATGTGTCTTGAGAGGTTTTCTTCTATCTAGTGGCGGTTGGAGGAAGAGAGGATCGGTTTGAGCATTAGGACTGTGCCTTGGGAGATTTTCCTAGAGAGATTTAGGGCACATTTTCTCTCACCTCAGTGGAGACAGTCTTAGGCAGATGAGTTTTATGTATTATGCTAGTTTGGCATGTCTGTAGATCAGTTTGAGCATAGGTTTTATGAGCTCAAACAGTATGTTGGTATTAGAAATGATGAGGTGATGCTAGTTCAACACTTCTTGAGGGGTCTAAACAACCACATCAGTGGAGTAGTGAGAGTGTTTGAGCCTATTTCAGTAGAGATAGTTGTGGCGAAAGCTAGACTAGTGGAGCAGAATCTTGGTCATGCTAATGGCGGTCAGTCTTGAGTGTAGATTAGGAGTGTGCCTTACAATGGTTCCAGAGTTAGAGGGAATCAGTCCCAGACTGCTACACCTTTTAGGAGTTTCCAGGCACCCACTAAGGGTGGGCAGTAGTAGCAGAGTTTTCAGATGAGGCCAAAGTAGTTTTAGGGCTAGTAGGGTGGCAAATCTTAGCCTAAGAAGAATAGGAACTAGTGGAGGAGTAGGCAGAGTTTCCCAAGGTAGTCCTCTCAGAGTGCATCTTAGGCCCCTAGTAGGGGTAGTTTCCAGTAGTCTAGTAGGCCATCTGGAGGTAGAGGATCTAGTAGGGGAGCTTGCTTCTCCTGTGGTCAGTTTGGCCACATATCCACTCAGTGCCCTCAGCATTCTCATCAAAGAGGTAGTAAGAGGCTAGCAACGTCAAAGCTGACAGTGGGGGATGTGTGTAGATCCCATAGAGTTTTTGCAACGGTTGATGACTGCTAGGCCGAGCACTAGGGTACAGTGATCGATACTAAAGGTGTGTTGGGTGGTATTCCTATCTCTATACTTTTTGACTCTAGTGCTTCTGATTCTTTCATTTCTTCCTCCATTATGGAGCGGTGCTGGCTCGTGTCTGCTAAGCAGGAAGATAAGTGGCAAGTAGAGTTGGCTACCAGTTTGTGTGTGTTCGTAGATACCCTCATTCCCAGTTTTAAGTTGGACCTAGGACCCTTTGTTACTTTAGTTGAACTTTGAGTCATTCCTTTGGGGTCTTATGGAGTTGTGTTGGGGATGGATTGGCTATCAACTCACAGTGCTCATGTGGACTATCATTAGAAGATAGTGGGGATTGTTGGAGTTCAAAGATCGATATCCTTATGTATGATTTTTGCTATGCAACTTAAGCAGTGTATGTGTCGAGGGTGTCATCTTTTTGGAGTTTCTCTTGAGGATGTGGATGAGGAAGAGAGTCAATAAATCACTCTTGATGGTCACCCTATTCTTCAAGAGTATGTCGATGTGTTTCCTATGGATATTCGTAGTATGCCTCCGAAGCAGGACATAAACTTTCGCATTTACTTGGTTCCTGGTGCGGAACCTATTTTGAGAGCTCCATATCGAATGACTACTTAGGAGTTGAGTGAGTTGAAGTTTCAGATGGAGGAATTGATGGCCAAGGGGTTCATTCATCCTAAAGTTTCTCCTTGGGTTGCGCCTATTATCTTCATTAAGAAGAAGGATTGTTCTCTTTGGTTATGCATTGATTACCGATAGCTAAATAAGGTAACCATTAGGAATCGATATCCATTGTCTCGTATAGATGATCTTTTAGATTAGGTAAAGGGAGCCAAGGTGTTCTCTAAGATTGACCTAAAATCTGGGTATCATCAGTTGCACATTCATGATGCAAACATTCAGAGAATGACGTTTCGTACTCGTTATGGTCACTATGAGTTCATAGTGGTGCCATTTGGGTTGATGAACACGCATTCAGTTTTCATGAGCCTTTTGAATGGGGTTTTCTACACCTACCTTGGTCATTTTTTCCTTGTGTTCTTGGATGAAATTTTGATTTATTCTAGATCTATGGAAGAGCATGAGGGCCACTTGCGATAGGTATTGCAGTGCTTGAGGGAGAATCAACTTTATGCAACTTGGCAAAGTGTGATTTCTTCTAGCCAGAGGTAAACTATCTTGGTCATGTAGTTTTGGGAGAACGTGTATCTATGGATCCTTCTAAGATCTAAGCCATTGTAGATTGGCCAATGTCGACCAATGTTTCTGAGGTTTGAATTTTTATAGGTTTGGCCAGATATTACTATCACTTTGTTTAGAATTTTTCCTGGATAGGTCACCTAATCACTTCTTTTTAGAGGAAAGGGAAGAAGTTTGTTTGGTCAGAACAGTGCAAGTCAACTTTTCGTACCTTGAAGGAACTCCTTGTTAGTGCTCCAATTTTGGCAATTCTTGATCCATCCAGAGATTTTATGGTATGCACAAATACCTCCTTAGAAGATATAGGAGCAGTGCTTATGCAGGATGGTCATGTGGTAGCCTATGAGTCTCACAAACTCAAGGACCATGAGCTAAACTATCCAGTTCATGAGTTGGAGTTGGTAGTTGTTGAGCATGCGTTGGTTAGAAGATGGCATTTTCTGTTGGGGCATCGGTTTGAGCTGCTTAGTGATCATCACAGTTTGCAATATATTTTCATGTAGCTGAACTTGAATGCTCGACAACAAAGATGGATGGAATTCCTCTGTGAGTATGATTTTGAGGTTCGATATATTTAGAGGAAAGAGAATGTAGTGGTAGATGCTTTGAGTCATAGGCGGCATGAGGTTGCAGCATTGTCCCTTGGAGTGGACTTGAGAGAGAGAATTCTTGGAATTCTTCCTCAAGACACCTGGTATCAAGATGTTGGAGCCGTGATGGAGTCTAGAAGACCATTAGAGGGTATATATTCAGGATATAATCTTGAGGCAGATGGTCTTCTTTGACATCTTGGATGAATCTATGTACCTCCTTTGGAGGGTCTTCATATTTTAATCATGACTGAGGCCCATCATGCACCTTATTCGACACACCTTGGTGTCAAGAAGATGCATGAAAATCTTAGACAAATATATCATTGGGCTGGTATGAAATATGACATTGCTGATTTTGTGTCGAAGTGTTTAGAATTTCAGCTAGTGAAGGCAGAGCATCATCACCCTACAGGGCTTTTACAACTTAATTTGGTACCAGATTGGAAATGGGATATCATTTCCATGGATTTTATAGTGGGGTTGCATGTTTCTTTGCATCGTCATGATGCCATCATGATCATTGTTGATAGATTGAAAAAAGTTGCTCATTTCATTCCTATTCGATCTTCTTATACAACAACAGTGGTGGTACGAGTTTTCTTGGAAGATGTGGTGAGGTTGCATGGGATTCCTAGGCGGATCATTTCTGATAGAGATCTTGTCTTTACTTCAACATTGTGGACCTCACTTAAACATTCTTTGGGGACCCTATTGAACTTTAGTTTAGCTTAATACCCAGAGACCGACGATCAAACTGAGCATGTGAATTAGGTCTTGGAGGACATGCTTCACATGTATGTTATGGACCAGCAGTTGCACTGGGAGGAATATCTTTGCCTTGTGGAGTTTTCTTATAACAATTGATATCACAACTCCATAGGCATGTCTCCCTTCTAGGAATTGTATGGTCATCCTTGCCGTACTCCTTTGAGTTCAGATTGGTTAGAGGATAGGGTGCGTTTAGGACTGGATATGCTTTGAGAGATGGAGTAGTAGGTTGAGTAGATTTGTGGGCATTTGGTAGCTGCTCAGGATAGGTAGAAGAAGTATGTCGATGCTCATAGAGTGGATCGTTAGTTTTCAATTAGTGATTGTCTGTTCTTGAGAGTGTGTCCGTGGAAGAGTCGAATCCATTATGGAAAGAGTTCTAACTTGGCACCTCATTTTGTTGGCCTTTTGAGATCCTTGAGATGATAGGACCAATTTCCTACCATCTTGCCTTGCCACTGAGCCTATCCCACATGCACGATGTCTTTCTTGTTTATGTCCTTCAACCTTATCATCCTGATGTGACTCATGTTCTTGATTGGAATGCTTTGTAGGTCGAGGATGGGAAACTTTCCATGGAGCCCATGTGCATTCTTTAGCATCAGGATTTGACCCTCAGTTTTCATACCATCGACCAGGTAAGGGTCCTATGGGACCCAAATCATGATACCTTGATGACATGGGAGGATGCAATGAAGATGAGACAACTTTATTCTTATATGTTTTAGGCTTCCAGGAGTAAGCCTAGTTTTGGGGGGGAGAATGTAGTACCCCTTCTTGATCAAACTTTTTAGACTCATGTTTGACTTCAGTTGACTATTCAGTGGATACATTATTGTAATATTTTATTCAAACTCTATGCGATGTTATTACATGCTTTAATTTGATTTGTAGTGTATGCTTTCATGCAGAAATTACTTATTAATGTTAAATGTGATTTTATGGATTACTGACATGGACTGACACATTTACTTTATATGTACGATGCATTATATACATGTTTCATGTTTGCAAGTGTATGGGGTGCGAGGGGATGATTTTCCTTCACTCACTTCGATGAGAAAGGGAACATCACGATTTTCCTACATCAATGTGCATGTCGTGTCCTTTTTTATATATATGTCTATATGCATGTGTGGTTCATTGATGTAGGACATTGCAGGTACAAGTATCGGGTAGCTACGGGGTATCATCTCCTCCTGGTTTCATAGGTCTGAGCATACCTTATTTGTCAGATGGGAGTGGTGGAGATAGTTGGTAGACCCTATAATTGACCTGTAGTTACACTAAAGTGAGTGTCGTCAGTCAGTCATCATTTTCCCATTTGACTAGTATGCGAGTCTTGGTTCTTTGGCGTTTTCATTTTGTGAGTCATCGTGTGGTCATTTCTCATTTTGCATGCTTCTAGTTATTTGGAAAAAATTAATTTGAGTGAATTGTGTTAATTTTGTGTTATATATATATATATATATATATATATATATATCACATATAAAAGAAAAATGAAGTCTTAATCATTTTTTTTTATAGCGTTGTTTAATAACATCAAAAACATTATTTAAAAATCATTGGGGTTATAGACTTTGGTGGCGAGTGCTATTAATTGTAGCACTGCTACCAAATGGCAACATTCGCTACCGTTTGGTAGTGATATTGTAGTAGCCGCTACCAAGTGGTAGCATGGTAGCAAATGCTACCATCCCACGTGGTGGGGTATACCCAGCCACATGGAGGGTAAAATATATATTTTGTTTTTAAAATTTTTTTTTAATAAGATTTACTTTAAAATAAATTTCATTTTCTCCACAACCCAAAAAATATCTCTACTAAAAAAAAAGAGAGAACTAGATTTTTAGACAATCTCTTCAATAATTACATATTATTTTGAGGATCGATCAAATTCAAGAACAAATCACTCAATTTCCATAACCAAACTTTCAATTTATAAAGTATTTGATCTATTAGGATTATTTTATCAGGATATGAAAAATTAAATGATGTCTTTGGAAAGATGTACTATTTAATGTGGGGTGTTTTATTTGTTAAAGTTATTATGACTTTTTCTTGTTCAAAATTGAAAAGAGGCAGATTGATTATTTGTGATTAGTTAAATTTCTAGACTTATTAGATTAATGATTACTTGAATTTTTCCTAATCAATATGGTTGTGTTATATTAATTTTAAATGTGGAATTGCAAGTATATATGATGTTATTAATTACAAAAGATTGTTTGAGTATGATTTTAGTGAATTTGGCATTTCTTTCAAGGGGCTTATTTTGATGCAAATTCTTGTAAATGTTTAGCGTCCTGTTGTAGTGTTCGTTTTACCTCTTAATCAGGTGTTGTCCTTATGACCTTGTTGTTTTAAACCATATTGTGCTTATTCCTTATGGTTAACCAAGGGTTAGGAAGACTATGTTTTTGTCACCTGTATTTTGTAGTGGTGTTATGGTTGTCTGACTTTCAAGTGGGGGCCCCGCCTGAAGTGGTTGGCTGCATAACCCCTCAAAAGTTAGATAATAAGTGATAACCTAATAATTGATTAGGGGGTGGTTAGTTTTTAAAATTAAATAAGATATTGTACCTTGCACATGGTTGAGTGCTCGTAAAGACTCAATATGTAGTGGGAAGGCCTAGAATGGAAAACCGACCACCTTGACTTCATGAAGGGTTGGTAGGGTCTGTATGAGACTTAGATGGATTGGGGGTTCAAAAAAGGTTACCAGGATAACCCAGGTTGGGTGTCGAGAACTATGGAGGCCTACCTAGGGTAACCATCATAAGCTATGCGATGACACTCTCTCTTTAGGGTCAATAATGTATTGTGATGTTGAGTTCATCTAGAGTATTGTGGAGTCATAGTTGTATTGTCAACCATGTTTTGCTTGTACTTTCTTGAGGGTCTTCTGCTATCTCCTAGCACGGTGGGGTCATTCCATTTTAGGATCACATGGTCACATGGTAGTGCTATTGGCATTTTGCATAAAGATTGGATTAATGATATCATGTCATTGATGTCAATTGAACCGGTAATGGTATTCATGTTATTGTTGATATTGTTGTTTTTTGTATTGGCTAGTAACCAATAAGAAGAGCTTTGTAGAAGATGTTGTGAACCGGTATGTAAAGTTTGTGAGTTGAACCGATGAATCGGTGTAAAGGGTTAAACCTTTCTATGTAATGTAACCGGTAAACACTATCAGCTGTTAAACCCTAACCGATCAAGTTTGATGGTTTATTATCTGATAAGCGGTAATGATGGAGACATGTGTGATCATTGTATGAGGATATGTTCAAATTGTTTTGGCATGTTTTTTTTTTGTCTAGGGAAGGAGAAAAGTGGATTGCATCTAATGCATAGCGCGTGATTAGTTACAAAGTCCAATGAAGCACTGATCATGGAGTGGTTGGAATTTTCTTGAAGAATGTGAAGAGATTGTCATGATTTCTAATGGTCAAGATTGTACTGACTTGTTTGTAATCTCGATGATGAGAATTAGGTTTTTGCTGTGTTACCAACCAAATTGATTTGTATTTAAGGTCGATGAAGTTGTTTGTAAAGAGTATTGGAAAGATTGATAGAAACCTGTTGAGTGTCTAGTTCCCTAACCAGTGAATGGATCTACACTTTGAGTGAAGTAAGATTGAAGCTTAGAAGGATCTGATCAAGCTAATGTAGTGATACTCAGATAGATCCAGAAAAACCTATTGTTTTCTAACAATTACAGCAGAAGTGAAATCCCTTAATCAGGTAAGCTCTAACAAGCTAGGTTACTCATTAAATCCTCTAACAAGGTGGTCCATTAGCTTGGCTTATTAAATCCTCCAGAAAGGTTACTCCTAATAGGGTATTGTGCTTTTCATCAAGGCATATTTGTAAATCCCTTAACCAGGTGATTCCTAACCAGAATTAGTTCTAAATAGGACTTATTGTAAAGCTTTAACAGACTTGGCTCCTAACAGGATGAACTTCAAAAGAGTTCAGATAGCTATCCTTGTGAGTCGCATCTCACTGTGGTTTTTACCTATTTGGATTTTCCATGTATAAGCATTTGTGTCAAGTGGTGAATGCTTTTGTGGTTGTGATGTTATTTGTTGATTTAGGTAACTTCTGATTAGGCATGTTAAGAAAAAGTATTGAGAGTTGAAAATGTTGAGTTATGATTAAGCATTGCTGATATTTACAAGATTGAAGTTGTTTACTGTTAAAGTTGTCATAATAGTTAAACCAGTTGATGTCAAGTATTCTTATGAATATTGATCTTGACTGAGGATATGTTTCCTTTGTTTGACTGAGTTTGAGTTTGGGAACTTTGTATCAGTTTTTCAATATACTAATTCACCCCCCCTCTCAGTATTCTACCGAATACTTATTCTTGCATCATACTATCAATTGGTATTAGAGCATCTCAGGTCCTCTTAATATAAAATCCTAACAACTTAAGGAAAAGATCTTGTAGATCATGATGAAGAAAGAAGGTCCGAAGTTCAACAAAGATAAATATAGAATATGGAGTGATAGAATGAAGATTTACATTAAGAGTCTTGGTAGTCAGTATTGGGATCATATAGAAAATAAGTATACTACACCTACTGGACCCCTGACTAATGATCAAAAGAAAGAACAACAAGAAAAGTGTCAGGCATTAGAAGCTATTATCGGTTTCCTGTCTGATGTTGAATATGTAGATGTTCATGGTCTTGAAACTGCATATGAAGTATGGAAGAAATTAGAAGATATTTATAGCGGCGATGAACATGTTAAGATTGCTAAAGAGGAGATTTTAAGAGGAAAGTTTGATGACATGAGAATGTCTGAAGGTGAGAATATCCAGCACTATGGTCAAAGGATTAAAGAGATAGTTGGTAAGATAAAGAGTGTAGGAGGGAAAGTGGAAGATGCCATAGTAATTAGTAAGGTACTAAGAACCCTACTACCGGTCTATGCTATCCGAGTTGCAGCTATTCAGGAGCTCAAATACATTGACAAGACAAAGGTAACTCTTGACTCTATTATTGGCAAACTTACTGCTTTTGAACTAAATGGCTATGATGGTAGTGTACAGAAATCAGAATCTACATTTAGAGCTTCTCTCTTTAACCCATTTGTGAGAAGAAGTAGAGATATCGGCCACCACTATGAATCTAGATCTACCAAAGATGCTGAAGATGAAGACAACTTAGTGGAACTTGAAGCATTGTTGGCAAAATGACTACCTAGAGGCACTAGTAAATATAGAGGTAAGCTACCTTTAAAATGTTTTGGATGCAACAAGATTGGTCATATAGCAAAAAATTTCACTAATGGTGAAAATGAATACAAGAGAAACAAATTTAAGAAGTACAAGGGTAAAGGAAAGAGAGATTGTCTTGTAGCTATTGACAGTGGTAATACTGATGAAAAATCTGATGATGATGCTAGTGAAGATATTGTGTTTGTAGGTATTAAGGAAGAAATATCAGATCAAAAGGCACTAGTATCCCGAATGGATAACTCTAATGATTGGAACATTGATAGTGGTTGTTCACATCACAGGACTGGTGATCAGAGCAAATTTCTTTCCCTAAAGGAATTTGATGGCGGTGTTGTCAGATTTGGCAATGACTCACCTTGTATGGTTAAAGGTAAGGGAGTTATTTCTCTTAATGGGAAGAGCAGTGCTGACGATGTCTATTGGGTTGAAGGCCTAAAGCACAATCTTCTAAGTGTGGCACAACTTAATGATAGAGGATACCCACTGGAGTTTAGAAATGGAATGTGCAAAATCTTTGACAACAAAGGTGAATTGATTGCAACCGGGAAACAAACTAGAGGTAATCTATTTCATCTCAAACCTAAAGTTAGCAATTGTTTGATTGCAAAAATGGATGAAAGCTGGCTTTGGCATAGGAGATTTTGTCATATAAATTTTGACAATATTGTTAATGTAAGAAAGTCTAAGATAGTAAGAGGTCTGCCCCAACTAGACAAACCGGTTAATGCTCTTTGTAAAGAATGTCAACTAGGAATGATGACTTCTTCAACTTTTAAGAGAAAGTCCTTCTCAATAGAGCACTTGTTAGATTTGGTTTATATAGATCTATGTGGACCAATAAGAACAAGAAGCATCAAGGTGACAAATACTTCATGATCTTCACTGATGATTGTTCAAGGATGATAAGGGTCACATTATTGAAGGATAAGAATGAAGCTTTTGGTAAATTCAAGGAATTCAAAGCCTTAGCTAAGAAAGAGAGTGGCAAAAAGATAAAATGTCTAAGAACAGATCAAGATGGTAAATTAACTTCTGTGGAGTTCACTAAGTATTGTGATGATAATGGTATCAAGCGACAACTTTCTGCACCAAGGACACCACAACAAAATGGTATAGCAGAGAAACAACCAGTCAGTGGTTGAAGCTGCTAGGACTATGTTGATACAAGGAGGTGTAACAAAAATATTTTGGAAAGAAGTTGTATGTACAGCTGTCTACAAAATGAACCGAGTTTTGGTGAAAAGAAGTAAGGACAAGACCCCATATGAGCACTCGTATAGGAGATCACCTTATGTTAGCTATTTTAAGATCTTTGGAAGAAAATGTTTTATTAAAAGAGGTGATTACATAAGCAAGTTTGAAGCTAAGAGTGATGAAGGCATATTTCTTGGCTATTCCACCAAGAGTAAGGCCTATAAATGCTTCAACAAACGGACACATAAAATTGTTGAGAGTGTTGATGTTCATGTATATGAATGTCCTAAAGTTTCTAAAGGAACAAGTTCTGAGAAGAAGGATGAAGATCCTTGCATTTTTCTTTTGGAACCTGAAACTGTTAAATCAGAAACCAGTAAAGAAAATCCTGATGTACTTGTTCAATCGGAACAAATAAATTCAAAGGAAGATTATAATGAAGAAGCTAAACCTAAAGAGAATCATCATGTTATTCCTAGGTATGTGAGATTGAATCACAGTCCTAAATAGATAATTGGGGATAAGGATGCCGATGTACTAACTAGAAGGAGAATAAGAGAGAACTCTTGCATGATACCACCTATGAACCTAGAAGTACTAAGGAGGCAATTGGTGATGATCATTGGGTGAAAGCTATGGAGGAGGATTTGGATCAAATTGAGAAGAACGACACTTGGACCCTGGTCCCTCGACCAGTAAACAAGAATGTTATAGGTACTAAATGGGTGTTTATAAGGAAATTAAATGAAGATGGTGTTGTAGTTTGCAATAAGGCAAGCTTAGTATGCAAATGTTATGTGCAATAAGAAGGAGAGGATTATGGAGAAACTTGTGCACCAGTAGCAAGACTGGAAGGTGTCAGAACATTGCTTGCATTTGCAACTCATTAGAAGTTCAAGGTATACCAGATGGATGTTAAGTCTGTATTCTTGAATGGGATACTAGAAGAAGAGGTTTATATAGAGCGACCTGATGGTTATGCATTGACAGATAAGGAAGACATGGTATGAAAATTGCATAAATCCTTGTATGGATTAAAACATGCACCCAGAGCATGGTATGAACAACTTCATATGCATCTGATGAAGATAGGCTTTTCTAGAACTAGTAATGACAACAATATTTATCTCAAGTCTGAAGGAGATGAAATACTTGTCAGTGAAGTATTTGTAGATGACATTATATTTGGAGGTAATGATGACATGAGTAATTATTTTGCAGATGAAATCAAGAGTGAATTTGAGATGTCATTAGTAGGGGAAATCAAATATTTCATAGGCTTACAAATACATCAGATGAAGAATGGTATTTGCATTACTCAATCCAAGTATGTGAAAGAGATTTTGAAGGCTTTCAGTATGAGTGACTATAAACTAGTTGAAACCCCAATGGTTACAGGTTGTAAATTATCCAAGGAAGATGCATCTAAGTCTGTAGATGAAAAGGAATACAGGTCAATGATTGGCAAATTACACTATGTTGTTCATAGTCGACTGGATATTGCCCATGTAGTTGGTAGTGTTGCTAGATTTCAGAAGAATCAAAAGGAGGCACATCTGATGGCAACCAAAATAATTTGTAGATATTTGAAAGGTACTGTTGACTATGGGTTATGGTATCCATATGGTGGAAATTTTGATTTTAAAGCATACACAGATGTTGATTGGGCTAGAAATAATGATGACTGGAAGAGTACTACCAATGGAGCATTCTTTCTAGGAGGAAGGCTAGTTTCATGGAGTAGTAAAAAGTAGAGTTGCACTTCACAATCTACTATTGAAGCTGAGTATGTAGTAAATTATATGAATTGCACACAAGCTATGTGGATGAGGCACATTTTGGAAGGTTTGAAGATGGAAATCTTAGAACCAATAAAGATTTTGTGTGATTATACAAGTGCAATAAACATTTCTAAAAACATTGTTTTGCACCCAAGGACTAAGCACATTGAATTGAAATATCACTTCTTGAGGGAAAAAGTTCAATGTAAAGATGTTATCTTGGAGCATGTTTCTACCAAGGAGCAGCTTGCAGATATCTTTACCAAAACTCTGCCTAATACCACTTTCAAGTATCTTAGAAGTCAATTGAGGGTTGTACCTCTTCATAAAGTTAGTTGAGCATGATGTTGATTGCATTAGTCCTTGAACCACTTGCAAAATTTTACATGGATTGATGAAGAATTGGATGTATTCCATAGGGGGAGCATCAAGTTGCAGAATGGTGTTGATGCACAGTGAGAGAAGAATTACATGTTTTACTTTCACTTTAGCATTGTTGTCAAAGGGGGAGAAGAATTATGTGTCTGATTAGGTGAACTAGCAGCAGGCTGAAGACAGACAGAGAAAGGTGAATACTTGGTAATGTAAACCAGGATTCCTATTCACCAATCTCAGCAACAATCAAAGGCATTGATATTTGTATTGCCATCAATGCCAAAGGGGGATATTGTTGGTATTTTGAGTTTGTTGGAATTTTGCATAGAGATTGCATTAATGATATATTGTCATTGATGTCAATTGAACCGGTAATGGTATTCATGTTATTGTTGATATTGTTGTTTTTGATATTGGCTAGTAACCGGTAAGAAGAGCTTTGTGGAAGATGTTGTAAACCAGTATGTAAATTTTGTGAGTTGAACTAGTGAACTGGTGTAAAGGGTTAAACCTTTCTATGTAATGTAACCGGTAAACCCTATCAGTTGTTAAACCCTAACCGATCAAGTTTGATGGTTTATTATCTGATAAGCGGTAATTATGGAGACACGTGTGATCATTGTATGAGGATATGTTCAAATTGTTTTGGCGTGTTTGTTTTTTGTCTAGGGAAGGAGAAAAGTGAATTGCATCTAATGCACAATGCGTGATGAGTTACAAATTCTGATGAAGCGGTGATCATGGAGTGGTTGGAATTTTCTTGAAGAATGTGAAGAGATTGTCATGACTTCTAACAGTCAAGATTGTACTAACTTGTTTGTAATCTCGATGATGAGAATTAGGTTTTTGCTATGTTACTGACCTAATTGATTTGTATTTAAGGTCGATGAAGTTGTTTGTAAAGAGTGTTGGCAAGATTGATAGAATCCTATTGATTGTGTAGTTGCCTAACCAGTGAATGGATCTGCACTTTGAGTGAAGGTAGGTTGAAGCTTAGAAGGATTTGATCGAGCAAATGTAGTGCTACTTAGATAGATCAAGGAAAACCTGTTGTTTTCTAACAATAACAGCAAAAGTGAAATCCCTTAACCAGGTAAGCTCTAACAAGCTTGGTTAGTCATTAAATCCTCTAACAAGGTGGTCCATTAGCTTGGATTCTTAAATCCTCCAACAAGGTTACTCCTAACAGGATATTGTTGTTTTCATCAAGGCATATATGTAAATCCCTTAACCGAGTGTTTCCTAACCAGAATTAGTTCTTAACAGGACTTATTGTAAAGCTTTAACAGGCTTGGCTCCTAACAGGGAGAACTTCAGAATATTTTAGATAGCTATCCTTGTGAGTCTCATCTCATTATGGTTTTTACCTATTTGGGTTTTCCACGTATAAACATTTGAGTCAAGTGGTGAATGAATAATGTAATCTTAAGTTATTGGATGTTATTATCTCAGTTATCCTTATGCTTTGTGAAAATGCTTTCTTAAGGAGTAATATATATTGTAATACTTTCAATCTTTGAATGATGAATTCTGTTATGTGAATATGGTTTATTGTGTTTTATAAGTAATTGATGAATAATTGGATTAACCTTTATTATGGAATTTAACCTTTCATATAATTCTTCGTTGGTAACCCTTTAGGAATTCTTGTGTTAGCCTTCCTCTTGTGTAATTAATGTGCAATGTAGTAATTAAAGCACTTAATGTGATTTATACTTTTAAAAAAAAATTATTTCACCCTTAGTTGCTTAGTTGTGTGGTTATTCCTTTGGGGTTCCTGGTGGGGCATTACACTAGGTATCTTAAAAGGTCCAAGGTTATACTAAGGGGTCCTAGGATATATCATTTTAACTTTGAACTATACATGTTTAACATTTATACGTAACATTATAAACATATAGAACGTAACATTTCAACATATCAAAAAGAAATTTAAACATTTAAACACCTAACTATACACATGTATATACAAACATGAAAATTTATAATTACTATTTAATTTACATATCACCTTCCAAAGAAAAACTTATAATTAAATAAAACATTTAGAAATATAAATTTAAACATTCAAACTTTTACGACGATTAAAATAAAGAGATCTATAGAGAGGGAGAGTAGGTAATTTGAGAGAGAATGAGTGAGAGATAGTGGATGAGGGAGAGAGAGTAGCTAATGAGAGAGAGAGAGAGAGAGAGAGAGAGAGAGAGAGAGAGAGAGATTAGGTAATGAGAGAGAGTGAGCAAGATAGAGAGAGTGTGAGTGAGAGAGAGTAGATAATGAGAAAGAGTGGGTGAGATAGAAAAAGAGAGTAGGTAATGTGTGTGTGTGTGTGTGTGTGTGTGTGTGTGTGTGTGTGTGTGTGAGAGAGAGAGAGAGAGAGAGAGAGAGAGAGAGAAATTTAAACATTTAAACATCTAACTATACACGTATAACATTTAAATATATGTAGCATTGGGGTGAAAATGGGTCTAAGGAATCTTATGTCAGAAAAGGTCCTACTAAGGGGTCCTAGGTATCTTAAAAGGTCCTAGGTTATATTAAGGGGTCTTAGGATATCATTTTAACTTCTAACTAAACATTTTTAACATTTATACATAACATTAGAAACATATAGAAGATAACATTTCAACATATCAAAAATAAATTTAAACATTTAAACATCTAACTATACATGTGTATAACATTTAAATATATGTAGCATTGGGGTGAAAATGGGTCTAAGGATGTACTAGGATGTATTAAAGGGTTCTCAGTTTTAAGAGGTCTTGGGATGTAGTAAGGGGTCCTAGAGAGAGAGAGGGGGAGAGAGAGAGGGTAATGAGAGAGATTGAGAGAGAGAGATAGAGAGTAGGTAATGAGAGAGATTGAGAGAGAGAGAGTCGGGAAAAGAGAGAGAGAGAGAGTGTGTGTGTGAGAGAGAGAAAGGTTATTGTTTATTTTCTATCTATAGTTTATTGTTTGTTTTATGTCTAGGGTTTATTGTTTTTTTTTTTTCTAGGGTTTATTGCTCATTTGTTTTCTGTCTAGGGTTTATTGTTCGTTTGTTTTCTATCCAGGGTTTATTGTTCATTTATTTTCCATCTAGGGTTTATTGTTCATTTACATTTTTCTTTTTGTTTTCTACCTAGGGTTTTAAGTTTTAACTTTTTTCTATTTTTCATGTTTTCTACAATATTTGAAAACTAAAAAAAAATATTTTAGACATAAAATTAAATAATTTATTTACACTTTTAAACAAAAACATTTTTCAAACTTTAAAATTTTAACCTACTCGCTACAATTAAAAAATGACAATAAATTAACATGTTTTAGAAAAATAATAATGAAAAATATAAAAAAATAAAGGTACGTACCTGGAATGAGGAAAAAATGGTCTGGGCGGTCGACTGGCAAGCTGAAAATGGGCACTTGTGCTTCCTGAAATAGTGAAAATGAGGAAAAAATGCCTTCTAAAAAAAATTAAGTGCATTTATAAAACGGGCTCTTGTTTTTTAAAAATCAAGCACCCAATTTGTATGTTTTACTTCGGGGGCCCGGACCAAAACATGTGCCCATTTTATTGGGTAAAAATCGAGCGCTTATTTCCAGTGGGTAATTTTCCACACCCGTGGACTTCCACGGGATTGTGACCCAACTTTCAACTCTTACCCTTGGGTTATTTTAACTCATTGATTTGTAATACAATTTGGTGGTTTCATGTATTTTATCTACTATATATTAGATGGAGGTTGTGTGTAATATTCATATAGCTATTTAGTTGCCTCTCTATCTCTATTATTAAGACTCCTATGAGAGGCTTTCTCTACAAGTATATTGTAATTTATTATTGATTTTTGAATAATATATTGGGTGGATTTTAGAGTGTGGTGTATTTATCATGGTTGGTAGGATGTGAACCAATGTTAACTCAGCTATATATTTCCCTTTTTCATCAATAAAAAGGTTGATTTATGATTTATTTGTCATTTAGTTAATGTTGATCACATTTTTCTATAGAAAAAAATGATTTAGCATTACAAGAGACTTTTAGGAAATTTTAATTTTTTTTTAAAAGAATATTTTTCTTTTCTAATTTTCTTTTGTGAGGGGTTGATTGGTTGGTCAGTTTATTTCTAATTTATAGCTAGATATTGTCACTTTATTCACTATTTTGTTAGTAAATAGGCCAAAGTGGCTACTAGACATTGAAATTATTTAATTCTCAATATTTTTTAAAAGGAAGTACTAGTGATTATTTGTACTCAATTTTGATTCACAATAAAGTACAATGGGGTACTTGAGAAGCCATGATGAAAATTTTTAGTCAACACAACACCAATCTAGTTCTACCCAACCATACTTGGAGACAATTGGAAAAGAGAGTTTATTGCAACAATTCCTAAGTGATTGGAACCTATGCTTAAATTAGTGAGAATATTTATTAAAAAATATTGAAATAGATACAAGATGTTAGATAAAGATCAAAGATGATCATGTGGATAAGAATGTATCTTTTCATTTTTGAATTAATAAATACAATAGATTGTATCCTATTAAAGAAATAGATATTGAGAATAAACTATTTAATGAATCGAGAAAATGAAAAGCTACCCTCATTCTTTCATTTTATCTACTTCTTCTCATGTTCACGCATCTTGATAATCACTTATGTACAAGGATTTTTTCCTTAATTTAATTATTTAGAATTATAATATTTTGTGGGTTCATAATTGATCTTCTAATTATGTTATTTATCTAGGAACACTTTTCTTGCTTAATATTTTGATAGTTTTTTATTTGAAGTAGGTAATTCCCTCTTATTAGTGGCTTTTGAAGTTTTCTAGTTGTAATTTCCCAAACATTAGACCTACAATGTCAGTCAATCCTCAAAATAGTTAAATTACTAATCCCTTCATTATTATCACCAAAATTTTATCATAGGTATCATGCATATGACCAATTACACCCCATTATTATAAATTTTAATTAATACTATGCAAGATCATGGTTTGCTTCCCACAAGAATCCTAGGAAAAGAGTGTAGTTTGGGAACCTAAGTCTTTAAACTATATTATCTATTATAAACAATTGAATATTTATTCACCCAAATTATTTAAATAATGCATAATCTACATTAGGAAATAACTTTAAAACACCATATAAATGAGGGAAATAACATTTTCCAATTGTGATAAGGTTAAAAGATGACATCCTTTCAACATGGTATACATACAACAAGGGTTTAAAATGTAATGTTCCTTTAAGAAAGAAATACCACATTAGCATTCTCTTCCATACACACAGACACGCACACACACACACACACATATAAATCATTTATTTCACATTCAAATGCATCAATCACAATGCATGTAAAAGAGTATAAATAAATTTTAAGGATATAAACATTCATTTTCACAATAGTGGATTTTCATTGTCAGGCTACCCTAAGTGGATATACAAGGACAACTAGGAACCCACATGCATAACTACTTATTCAAACATGTTAAGCATTCAACAATTCAAGGAGGTAGTTTATATAGGAAATAAACACATCCAAAAATAGAAGGGAATACTACATCCATAAACTTTGCATTCCTCATGCATACACATGCAAGGAAACACAATTAAAAAAAACATGCTATTTGGCACATAAATAAACACACCAAGGCCCTATATTTGTTCATTTGAAATAAAATTAAAATATATATTAGAGCTGTGAATCTTATAACATGATCTCTAATACCAAATATAATTCTCCAAGCCTCACACCTAATATATTTGGTCTATTGGTGTAATTAATTATCCATGTTGGATATTATTACACCTTACTTAAGTTTACTTAGGATAATGCATTTCATAGTAGTCTGGTTATGAGACACTTGGGTGTTTGTGCCACATTGGGATAGTGTGTGTAGGAGAATTTCCATCTTTTGTGGTCTTGTTGTTACATTCCACTTTCGGTGGGCAATCCACCTCAAGTACAATATTTTATTGTTTCTCCTACCTACCACACCTATTTCCTACCTACCCTTGTTTCTTATTGAGCCACATGTAATGTTTCTATGCTCATGTATCCATATAGCCTTTCCTATATAAGCAAGCTCATATTCATTGCATGTTAACAACAATTGATCATTCATCTATTGATGAGAATACAATTTATTCTTGTCCTATATATTGTCTCTTTATTTTGTACTTTTCATTGAGCTCTTGATCTTGGAAAAATCTCACATGTTATCAGAGCCATTAGAGTGTCATTGATTTGTCTTTGAGAGGCATTGTTGAAGGCTTGCATTTTCGGATCTGGGGTGCTGCTATTTTGGGGGGCCGTCATACAACGATTTGAACATCACGGTTGAGTCTGGGTGGTCGTTTTCATGAATTTTGACTATAAATTTTCCTATATTGGGTGAAAGTCAATTTTGAGCTTTCAAAATTTTTTTCCCAATTAAGGTGGTACAGTACAATTTTTGAAAAAAAAAAAAAATATTATTTTTTATTTTCTGCGAAATATTTTTAATTTCATAATCCTTTCAAAAAAAATATTTCGCAATTTTTTGGAATGTATTTGAAACAGTTTATTTGTTAAAAAATGATTTGAAAAAGTTTTATATATTAAAAATAAAAAAAATTATTATAAATTATACCGAGGGTACTACTGTCCCCCCAAAACCATACTCCATGTTTGCCTGTCTGCAAAGATTCTGCAGAGATTGTACCTTCTGACCCGGGCCTTGTACCTTCTGGTAGCTCATGCCTTGTTCTTTGGTAGCCACCAGCACCGACCGGTGCAGCTCGTCCTCTGGCCAGTGCAGCTCGTTCTCCGACAGTCTCCCATTAGTCACCCCGAGCCTATCGTTTGCACTTCCCCGACGCCTAGTCCCTGTCGTTTGGTCTCCGTGGCCCATGGTTTTCTCAAAGGCCACTCTCGAGCTCCAACCAGCCTCACCTCTACATGCTTTGGTCGCTTCTACCTGTTCTCGGTATTTCTCCCTATCTTTTGCATGCCCCATTCATTGCCACCGTGGGCCTTTCTAGCACCACGTGGCATCCCGCCGCTAGTCCACGTGACCTCAACCACCTACCCTCTACAAAGTTAGACAACCATGTTGGATTCCAAATCACCTATACAAAAAGCCACATCATCCCCCATCTTAGCATCCTCGTCAGCAGATCGTACGACACCATCTTTTTCGGTGAACCAATGACTGACACATGCCAAGTTTGTACCGTACGGACATCCAATTAGGTAGGGAGGTGAACTTTTATACGACCATCAATTTTAAGATAGTGTTTTGTGACATCATCATTAATTTGAAAAATCTGGCAGCCCCTCCCATTGAGCTTTTTCATTTTGGATTTCAACCTCAAATGGCCATATCTTGCTCATTTTTGCTCCTTGTTTGGTGCATTTTTTTTTTTTAAATGGGCTAATTTTTTGTGTACTTTCTCGTGATGGAATTATTTTTTGATTTTCATGGATAAATATTTCATAAATCTTAGTTTTTGGTGACTATACTTGTCCAATCCATGTTTCTGCGACTTCTGGGACTCCGTTTGGGCTCATAGGAACTCCTTTTTAGGTGCCATTTTTTTTGAAAGTGCATAATTTTTTGTCTACTTTCATAATCTACTATCAGTTTGTAGTGATTTTGAGAAGAAATCATACTTTCAGCATATGGTCTTTTTTGGCCAATTTGGCACTTGTATTGCATAGATCTATCTTTATGATCTTTTGCATTGTAGTTCTTAGCCTATTGGGGCAGTTATAAAACAAAATTAGAAGTCCACCTTTCCATTGTTTGCAAGTGGCCTATTATACATGCACTACATATAAAGTCCCAAAATCATCATTTTTTTTTTTTTTTGGGGGGGGGGGGGTACTTTGATTGAGTGAATTTGGGGGGGTGTCTCTTGTGATTTTGTGCTCTTGTGTTCTTTCCTTTTACTGCTATGGGTTCTCCTAAGTTTCCTCTCTTAACTCCTCATAATTATGCTACTTGGAAAATTGATGCATGGAGTAAACTATTGGAAAAATGACTAACTCAATATATTGATGGAACTATTGTTGCTCCCGCTGATCCTAAGGCTGATCTTGTTGCTCACTTGGATTGGCTCACTAAGAATATCATGGAAATTGGTACCTTAAGAAAGTATGTATCAAAGGATCTCATCTTTTATATTGGAAAATGTACCTTAATTAAGGATGCTTGGCAAAAGTTTCAACTCAAGGATTATGGCATTGATAAGAAGGATACTCAATTGATCTTCAATTTGATGGGAAAACTTCCATAAGAATATGCAGCATTTGTTTCTAATTTCCAAACCCATAGGATGACAATGGGTTCAAGCTACACAATGCCTACATTTGATGCTTTCACCAAAATGTTGATGATGGAACAAACTAAGTTGATAAGCATGGGCATTCTTAAGACTTCTACATCTCAAGAATTAGTGGCAAATCAAGGGAACAAAAGAAATCAAGGAAAGGACAACTCAAGCAAGAAGAAATGACAATCAAATCCTAAGGACAAAGAACCATCTTCTTCACAACAAGGAGATTCGTCCTCTTCCAAGAAGGACAATTCACCAAAGAAGGAGAGACCTACTTGTGCCTATTGTAAAAAGGTTGTTCATGAGGAGCATCATTTCCATTCTAAGAAGATTGATGAGCTCACACACATCCTCAAAAATCACAACATTTAATTTGCCTAATTCCTAGAAGAAGGAGGATTCATCAACATCCTCTTCCTCACAATCAAAGGGAAAAGGGAAAGCATTCATGGCTTCAACAATTGGAAGACTCGCTCTTTTGGGACAAGAAAAGGAAAAGCTTTATGTGCTACTACAAGTCATGATTCAGGGACATGGCTTCAAGATTCAAGGGCTTCTCATCATATAGCATCTCCGTAATCTATGTTTGCTACATTTGAACCTTGCACGATGCAACAAGTTTTGGTGGGAAATCATACATACATGGATGTGATTGGGAAAGGATCTATTGCCATTGGGGATAACTCCTTCAATGATGTGTTGTGTGTACCCCACTTGACAAACAATCTTCTTTCCATCTATCAAATCACACATAGGGCAGCTAAGAGAATTGTAGAGTTCACACGTAAGTCAATTTTCATTAGAGACTGGGAGACTAGAGATATCATTGTGACTGGGGTGGTGGATCATGCATCTCGGTTATACTCCTTTTCAGATTTTGTTGATGAGGATGATTTCGCATATGATGATTCTTCACATGATGGTTCTACATATGATGATCACACTTCTTGTGATGATTCAGATTTTGTGGAGAACTTTGGGTACTTGAACTTGGGGATTCTCACACGTGACCCCATTCTTGAGCCATGCATTTCATCTCCTCCTATTGATATCACATCACCTATTGCACCTAATGATGTGGATAGTGTCACAGTTTTGCCTTCTTGTGATTCAGTGCAACAGGATATATCTTGTCTTCCAGCTTCAGTTTCATGGGATGACTACTTGACAAACATTGCAGGTTTGTTTGTGGAGTCCTACATTGCAGATTTGGGAGACATCATTGATGATATTCATCTTCTCTTTGATGAAGATGATCGTTCTTCTATTTTTGCAAGAACACACTCTAACCCTCTTGTTCATTCTCTACAAGATCATCTTTTGAGGTTGACATGATTGTGGATTATTATGTACAATAGTTGAGGGAGGTCTCTTTATCCTTAGAGGATAGATGTGAGTCTTTGGGACTTGTTCTACATTCATCTCCACTAGATCTTGGAGAGCCTTTTTGAGCAGTGTGCAGCAGTTCACCACCTTTGGATGAGGTAACCTTCAACATCGACAAGGGGACACTTGAGTAGTTTTTTAGAGACTTCATTCATCATGAGCTTTTTTCCTACATCTTCCCTTCATGATTGGGGAGACTTCATGCATACACCTTTGGTTTTGTTTCTTCCTAAGGGGAGGAATGTTGTTCTGCATTCATGGAGTAGTTTCTTCATTCATTCTCGAGCTTCTACCATTGGTTCAAATTCTACATTGAGGGGGGGCTACCTAGCTCTTCTTCTTCATCATATGGGGGGGACTTTTTCCTCACATGGGGTTTTGTTCCTCACACACTTCTATGAGAGTTCTCTTATATAGTTTTCATCTCTCTTTTTGGGGGAGTTTTTTTCCCCATTGGGTTTTTCTCTCTTTCCCCGCTTTTTGACAGATTTCATTGGTTTTCTTGCATTTGCATTTGTACATGGGTACCTAATATGGCCTCATAGTCATGACCCATCTTCCATTTCTTAGTTGCATTGTAGACTTAAGTACATTCCCCTAAGTTGCACTTAAGGGGGGGTGTTGGTGTAATTAATTATTCATATTGGATATTATTATTACACCTTACTTAAGTTTACTTAGGACAATGCATTTCATGGTAGTTTGGGTATGAGACACTTGGGTGTTTGTGCCACATTGGGATAGTGTGTGTAGGAGAATTTCCACCTTTTGTGGTCTTGTTGTTCCCTTCCCGTCATGTGGAATATTTTATTGTTTCTCCTACCTACCACACCTATTTCCTACCTACCCTTGTTTCTTATTGAGCCACATGTCATGTTTTTATGCTCACATATCCATATAGCCTTCCCTATATAAGTGGGATCATATTAATTGTATGTTAACAATAATTGATCATTCATCTATTGATGAGAATACAGTTTATTCTTGTCCTATATTTTGTCTCTCTATTTTGTACTTTTCATTGAGCTCTTGATATTGGCAAAATCTCACATGGTCAAAAAAAAATTCAACTAAAAAACATAATGAAAACACAAGCATTTAACATATGAAATTGACATGCCAGTGTACAAATTTGTGTTACACTTTTGGCAAACTTATTAGCACAAGTGAATGTAAACATTTCTAACTAAAAGTTAGTGTTTATCAAACACATGATCTATCTAGATTAATTCTATATAAGTTAGATATATCCATAACTTTTGCAACTAAATTTTTTTCACTAAATGCATATGTAGCACCACTTTGAGGCAAATTTACAAAAAAATAAAAATCATTTGAAAAATTGGTGTTAAAAAACTCCTACTAATATAAATATTTTTTTTTTTCAAAATATAAAACTAGGTTATTTTCACCAAAATATAAGGTTGGTGATAATTTAAAGAAGAATTTGAAAATATCTTCTTTTAAAAAAAAACTATGATGCACTAAATAAAACATTCCTTGTGAAGATTTAATAATTTTTATTTTATTTTAAATTAACATTGAATATAAGAGGTAAACATCCCATGGAATTAATTATTAATGTTTTAATTGGTAAGTAGTGGGTTGTGTTCCAACTCCTATGCTATAAAACATAACAAACAAAAATTAAAGCTTCAGACCCAAAATGAGTAGAAAATAGACAAGGAGAAGTACACACAAAGACTCCAGTGGTATAGCAATGTTGTTAGGTAAAAAATTCATCTTGATCAAACTTTACTGTAACTCAGTACAAAAACCTTTTTTTTGTTTATGTTTCCTCCTAGTGAGGATTTCTTCTATAGTCCATTGAGTGTCATCCTCTATAGAATCCAATGCTTACAATATAAGTTTTTATGCTTCTAATGTTCTTCCTTGATGCTTACCATTCTTGGCTATGTTTGATTTTGATAGCTTATATATTGTTTGGGAGAGGGTGAAAATGTCAAAGAAAGATAATAAATTTGTATTGTCTAAAATATCATTGCAACATTTTTAAAGAGAATGAAAAATATCCTCATCATCAAGGAAAAAATTACTTTCATGTTGACATATGTTAAAATATGTCTTCTTGAACATCTTTGGGAGGAGATGAGCTTTCTAAGCCCTCTTAAATAGCCCTAGTATCTAGGGGAACCAAGGAATAGTAAGACATGAACATCCCATGACTTCTACATATGAAATCAACATCAAGGCTTCCATATTTATGGACCCATATTTTGAGTTTGAAAGAAGAAAGACCAAAGGTATATATAGCTTGACAACTTGAAATCTTATCTCCAAATTGATTACACCTAAAGTAATGCCTAGAAAGACCTTCATAATTTATGTATTACATATTAGAGACATGAGAGGAATTTATTTGGATCATGTAGCTTGGATATGTCTGTTAGGGTATGCACTTTAAAGAGTCATCTTAGATAAACAAAAGATCTATCCCCAACTTTGATGAAAGTATGAACTTGACTGATTAGGGATTCAATGAGTCCTAAAATATTCATAAGAAAAAGTATATTGTAAAGATTAAAACTAGATTAGAATGAAGGTAATATGAACATTTGCAAGATTTAAAATAAGGGAGACAAAGGAGTACTAAAAACCAAGGTCTAATATCCAAAAAAACCACAATCCTTAGAGTTGTGAAAGGTGACAAGAATGAAACTATGATAAAAAAGTTGCATTTATGGAAATAGTCATGCTGCCCTAGGTACTCTTGCACTGAGATAAGAACTCATCTACTAGAGGTTGTCTTGCCAAAGATCTAGAAAGTAACACTTGAGAACCAAAATTTGAAGAGACCTCATTGACACATTCCTCATATATGTGTAAGTTGATGGGCTTACAAGTTAGAGACACCTTTGTATCAACCAGAAATAAGGATGTGCAAGAAGAAAATGATTGCACGAGTGGTGGAGGTTCAATAGAAAGGAAAATATTCTAAGTGATCCTGAGGGAAAAAATGCATGCTAAGAGACAAACCCTAGGCCCATGGATAGATTGACCATCAAAATATATACTTTATAGAAATTGCTACATACATAAAAAGGGTTTGTGTAGTTCTTTCATAGTCTAGAGTTATTGTATTCATTCTCTATAGACCTATCGGGTGAGGAAATTGAGGATTGATGCCCAAAAATACAAGAGCTAGAATGACCAAAAAATCCAAAATAAAGGGGATCAAATTATTGACCCCATAACTTTGACTTGGTAGTTTAATTGGATTACTGTTGTTCATTTTTTTAATAAAGTGTGACACAAATTATCATATAAATGTTTATCTTAAGAACAAGAAAAAATAAATAACATTGAAATTTTGATGATGTTTCATGTCATGCACAACATAGTACATTTTTTATACCTAAAGGACATCACCACTACCTCAAAAAGGGTGGCACAATTGGAAGGATTTTAATCACATTATGAAGTCACCATAAGGATCCTATGAGAGTGGAGCCTAACCACAATGATGATTTTACCCTAGCCCATCATTTTACTCAGTGATGAATATAAGACAAGAGTCGAATAAAGAAATTAACTACCTCAAATCCATTACCTAAAGACATTCAATAACTCTCACAATACCTAGGGAAACCTATATGAGTGGTGAGACAACTAGCACATACCAATCCTCAACTAGCCAAAATAGAAAGAGGTTTCCAGGCATAGAGTTAGATGAGGGTGAAAATTACCTCTAATTTATTCCATGAAAATGAGAATAATACTCAAACATTAAGGAATGCATTCACAAGTATTTTCTTAACTTGGAGGTAAAATCACTCCACCAATTAGAATGACAATTGGCTATTTTAAGCAAAGTCATGATTCAAAATATAAATTATGGAATAAATTTAATAATTGCAATAGTTTTTGATAAACTGAATACCCTAGAAGACTCACAAGACCAAGGAGGAGAAAGTTTCCTATGAAAAATTTCTTATTAAATAAATAGAAATATTCCATGTCTAAATGTAGGGTGATAACTTGTGCAAAAAGAATACGAATTCATTTGAGGGACACTAGTGTGTGGTAAGGGCTCTAATATGTTACGCTATTGTTCAAAACTCGTGTTATAGACTTGGAAATAGAAATGTAGTCAGTGTTTAGTGCTACCATCTAGAGATGGAGAGTAAAGGGATGATCTCTTAATCATCCACAATCATGACCTCATCTTAGAAATTCTACTAGGTTTATCTAACAATGGAAACAAAAAAAAAACACTAGAAACAACCTAAAAGATGAGTTGAATGGTTAGGATATCACACCTAATTTTATGTGAATCTCAATCTCTAAAACCCATGTAAAATGGAAGAGAGAGTTCCCACCAAGAATAATATAAGTGATTCTAATATGAATCCAAGGACATGAGGGAGTAAGGAGGAATGTTTGGATGTATTTGGTTGGGAGATGTGTCTTATATCAAGAGAAATAGTGGCCATTTATCTAGTATAAACATGAAATCTACTAGTTGTCTACCTACTTATTTAGGTTTCTCTTGGTGTTAAGAATGTTGTCAAGTCTATTGAAGTAATATATTTAAGGTACATGGATCCCTCATCCTAACCTCATGATGATTTTGTGAGATAATGTAAGGGTTAGAACCTAACTATCATTGTGACATTGTTCCCGTCTTATAGGTTCATCATATTGTTGTCATTCCATAATTGGTAAGCATTCCAATTGTGCTATATTTTAAAAAGTAGATGGTAATTTATTATATTTTTTATTGATTTCATGCATAATATGTGAGATGAAGAGTCATCATAATGGAATTCTTGCACATTGTGTGTCATTGTGCCTAGCACAACACCTTACGTGGGCATTGGCATCCAGTGCTACATGCCTATGACATATCTTTTTGGTTAAGAGTTATTCTTAAAGAAATTAGTCTAGCTGGCTAATTTCCTCACACACATTAACCATATTTTGAGCTTGTGCATCATAAAGTTGTATAATGTATGGTATTGGAAGAACATGGGAATAAATGTGAACATGTAGATGAAGTGAAGGGCTACAATCAAAAGTGTCAAAACATTGAGATGTGCTAAAAAAATATTGCATAGCACAAAGGTTTCTATAAGAAAATGGTGATGCGTAACATTATAAGGAAGGTCTTAGTGTATCAAAATTTCTACACACAAATTAAGAGTATATACAAAATGATATAGGATTTTATGAACCTTAAAAGACTCATATATATATATATATATATAACTTAAAAGATTAATGGCACACACATGCACAAATTAAGAGTAAATATAAAAGGATACAATATTATATAAATCTTAAAAGACTAATGCCATAAAATGATTAGTCTCTCCTCTAGTTTGTTAGTGCAGTTTCTTTCATGTGAAATAACTTATTTTCCTATATAAATGATTACAAGGATACTGATTTTGAAAGTTTGTAAAGAGTTTGTTTCTAATTTTGTTATTAATTTTTATGAGGTTTGAATCATAGTTTTCAACAAACAATTTTTATAATAAGACTAAAAAAATTTAATTTTTATTGAAAATACACCCCTGAAACTTCCATATTAAAAAAAATCTGTAAATCATAAATTAATTGATGTATGATCTATTTTGAATTATAAATTGATTCACACATACTTAATTCTATACATGATAAAGAACGATTGTCATATTACAGAAGTTAAAATGTTTTCGCACAGTAATTACCTATTGCGGCAGGCACTAAGTGGGAGTAACGAGGCAGTTTGAATAAAGTTATGTAGAGTTAATTTGCAGGGTCAGAATTCAGGCTATTTTATGTGACCAATAAACAAAGTACATTTGAATAAAGAATTATCTTGTCTGCTGTGATTGTACAAAGAAAAATTGAATGGAACGTTCACCAAATTTTCAAAAAGAAAAAGAAGACAGTGCATTATTACTTGCAATTCAGACAATCTTTGCATATATAGAGTTACCATCTGTAACTAGATGCTTTAAAAAGAGGGATACTGATCTGTGTGGAATACAAAAGTTCAATATTGAATGTGAAAGAACATGGGCAGCTTTTCAAAAAGTTTTGGCAAAGAGGAATGATTAAAGTCAGATGAAACAGCCATGGTCTCTTCAATGCAGTACAAAGTGATGAAGTAAAAAGAAATGCAAAGTATTGATTTCTTGATTATCAACTAAAGACATTCATCTATTATTAGAATACTTATCGATATATGATAAAGTAACATTCCAAGATTATGGAAGACGAAAGGTTTTGAACAGAATTTGGGCCGTCTTCTAATCTACAGAAGGCTCTTTTCAAACACGTTATTCGGGCTATAAATATCTTGTCTGCCGTGAGTGAATAAAGTAAATTTGATTGAAATGTTCTACGGAATTTCGTAAAGAAAAGAAAACAATGCGTTATTACTTGGAAAGTAGACAATCTTTTAAAAAAGTGAAATACAGAGGTCTCATCTGTATACATCCGCAATTATGGAGAGAGACATTCGTATGTGGGGAAGGAATAGAAAAGAAAACAGGCATCCTAGGAAAAATAAAGCATTGGTTGTCTGGCACATCTTTTGCGCCTTCAATGCAACACAAGTAAAGTATCGTCACTTTAATTTATTTTCAAAAGATTAATAAATACAATGAAATGAAACAGTATGGCTTTGAAACGTAGCATAAAGTGATTGATTGATTATGATTGTTAAAAAAATATGCAGTACTGATTTTATGATTTTTTTCTCAAAGGACAAATAAATATAATTAAATAAAATAGTTATGGACCCTTCAATAGAACACAATGCGATTCACACGACTATCTTAAAAAAAATTAGAACTTACACTAACTAAAATAGTCATGTCGCTTCTCGTACCATAGGACAACCTCACCAACTTCAGAAAATATTCAAACTCGTAGAATAGAGATATAAATGTTGTGGTTTATTTTCTTTTTATTACAAGATTACAACAAAGAATTTTTCAACGGTCTATTATTTCCTTCATTTAATATTTAATTTTGTTTGAATTGTAATTGAAAATTTATTTATTTTTTATAGAAGTTTATTTTATTTTATATTATTATTATTTTGAAGAAGTTTTACAAATAGTTATTTAAATAGTAATTATGTTATTATTTGGGTCAGTGCAAGAATATAAGTCCACTTTTTGGCCAAAAAATGGAAATGTTTTCCCAATATGTAATATGTAATTTATTTTAATACCCACATAATAAAAAATAACTTTTTGAATGGAGTTCTAAAAACTATGTTTTAAAAATGTCTGTTTCAGAACCATACCATGCATGTGTACGACCCACACTTTTTGACACAATTAAAATTATTTTCTCAAACCGTTTTGGGAAATGGTTTGTAACACACTGAAGATTGATGAACATATTTTTTTGTATTTTTTTTTCTAATATTTTTTTTAATTAATTTTTTAATGACCGTAATTATCTTTTTAAAAATTTGACGTGTACGACTCACATAATTTGACATAAACTTAACATTTTTTTATTTTTTTTTTGTAAATAGAAAATAATTTTGTGTAGATTGATGACATATAATTTTTTTTTTTAAATTCATTGAAATTAAAAAGTTATTAAATTAACAAAATTAGTTAATATTTCAAATTTATGGACCCGATTTAGTATAAATTAAATGAAAAATAGTTAAAATAATTAATTTTTAAATAAATTTACATATTTGGAATCTAGACAGTATAATCTGAAATGGGTTTTAATTTCGTATAAAAATTCTCTGATTAGAATTCAAAAGTAAACTATTTCAGAAGTTCATATTTGTGCTTTCATTCATGGAGATTTGAATTCGCAGGTCCATGTCTCAGGTGTTGCCATCCCAGGCCTATCCCAGGCCTAATCCTAAGCCAAGTCGGGTTGTGGATTCAAATTCCATAGAACGGGGGCCCGTTCCATTTTTTTGCCCGTTCGATTTACTAACGGGCCCCCATTTCTGTTATTTAAATAACGGACCTCCGTTCCTAAATAACCGTTACTGTAAAAAAAAGACACATTGCATCAATTTAGCACACTATCATTGAAATCCGTACTGACAAAGACTTTTTACATCATTTGGCAGTACTTTTTAATATTTATTACACAAATTTTTGAAGAACTCAGTAAAAAGGTGTGTTTTTTTTAAGAGGAGTTTGTAAGGATGGGTTCTAAGCAACGTCAAAAGAAAAATAAGAGGACAATGACAACAGACGAAATTCAAGCACAAAGAGAGAAGGAGGAAAAATGCCAAAGAGATCAAAGATCACAACAACGACAATTGAATAACACTTCTGAAGCATCTAGTTCAGTGCCTGTTGTAGATGAGACCATTGAAGACATCATGATGGATGCAAGAAATGTAGAACCAAACATGGGTATGACTGTTGATGCAAATGTTCATGTGGATGCGAATCCTGCTATGTTTTTAAATCCCCATGACTATGATGCCAATCAAATTACTAATTTAAATGAACCTGGATATAAATTTCATACACCAATACGAAAAGAAATAAAAATTGAAAATATTACACCACCCTCTCTGAAAGAAAATGAAAGTAATTTGTTTACTATTGATAGCAATGTGCTAGATAACCTTAATGGGTTAATTTCTTGGAGACAAATTAGAACACATGTGAACAAATTATATAAACAATTTTTCTATAATAAAAAGTTAGGATTCCAATGTCAATTAATGCTACAATTATTAAAAATGTTAAAAATCTGTAAAGTCATGAAAAAAATAGGTATTTATGCAAAACCAAAAAGAAAAGATGAATCATATAAGCAAGTTGCATCTACTATTGCCAGTGCCATCGATTCTATCAGAAAAAAACAAGTCGATCTAAAGATAAGAATGCAACACGTAGAGTTATAACAACTGCTATAGTTGACAAAATGATTGTTAGTAGAAGAATGTTAAGTGGTATAAGTGGCTATTTGAACTTACATCGTAGAACCTTGTCAAGAGCACTCAAAAGAAGAGACACAATTAAAATTGATCCACTAAACCATTGTTGGAGTTTTAGTGGTAGACTTCAAAGGTCGAACATGAATTTAAATGATGAAACTAAACAATTAATTGCAAAATTTTTGCATGATAACACTAGAGTTTCATCAAATGCTAGAGATGTTTTAAAGTTAAGGGTGGGATCAAAAATTCGTGATCCTCATCCAAAACATCTTCTTAACATGACTCAAACTGAATTCTTTAAAAAATTTAGTGATAAATCTATGTTAATGAATTTACGAATTAGTCAAAGATCATTTGAAAATTGCAAACCCTAGTATGTTAAAATCAATAAACAAAGAATATCTTGTTGTTGTAAAACTCATGTTTAGTTTCGTTACTATTATGATGTTTTTTGATATATACGTTGTATGTTGCATGGTAATGATCTTGTGCAGGATTGTGGTGTTTATGTTCCACTTGAAACTATAAAATATTTTATTGGAAGTTTATTTTGTAAACCACCTAATGAACAATTATTTCTTTCCAGTTCATGCATTTATGGCCTTTGCAATTTATGTGGCAACTATTATTTGATAGGTGAATGTTTGCATGAACATGTTTCATCTAAGTTTGGACAAAAATGGTTGATGTTAGGAGATTTAAAAATATAGAATACCCTCTAAAGGATGGAAAGATGGGGAAACGTTTAGAATTTATTACAGAACCTAATAGTGTGAATGCATTTATCAGTGAGTTTAAAAATCATATTGTTCCAAAATATGTGAAACATTCCCAACATGCCCGATGGCTTGATGGACAGTTTCGCATATGCAAGAACACATTTCCAGTTGGAACAATAGTATCAGTTGTGGATTTTACAGAAAATTATACTCTAAAACCACAAGAAGAAACTCAATCACAATACTACAACTTAGTGCAAGTGGCCATATTTGTGCACACTATATATAGACATGACCATGACAGTACAAAAGATAACAATTTTTTTTTGAGGGAGTATCATTTCTATGTTAGTGATAATCGATTACACTCTTCAGAGTTTGTTCAGCATTGCTTCGAGGTATTTCATGATAATCTTAAGGAAAGAGAAATTGACATGAAACAACATATGATATGGTCAGATAACTGCACTGGACAATTCAAAAATGCAAGAATGTTTTATTGGTTATGCAGAGTTCACAAGATAACCAATGTCCAACATTTATGGAGTTTTTTTGAAGCGCGACATGGTAAGGGGGAACACGATGGAGCTAGTGCCTATGTAAAAAGAGCTCTTGCTAGAGAACAACTGAAATTTGAGGATGCAGTGAAATTCAGAGATGCTCGTGTAGTTGTAGATTGGTGCAATTCAAATTTGTCAAAAGGATCAACTGAAAACTCTGCAATTCAACGTTTCTTCTGGTTGATAGAGGAAGATAGTATTCCTATTCGACATGATTGTAATACCATCATTGGATCAGCTAAATGGCATTTGTTTAAGAGTTCTAATTCAAACACATGGACTATATTCACAAGGCAGCTTGCTTGCTTTTGTCAGTTTTGTGTTTCCAGAGATTGAGAATTTTGTGAGAATAAAGAATGGGTTGAAGAATGGAAACAAAGATCATTGACACCCATAGATGCAAATGATCCGCATGAAATAACTGATGAAGATATGGATCAGATGTTTGCATCAAATGACTATGATCGCATTTCAGATCTTATACAACAAGGTAAAATTGTTTTTGAAATTTGTTTTGATTTATTAAATATTACATATTTATGAAATGTTACAGTGTATATTTTTGTTTTTATTCTCATTAAATATTAAAATAAAATTATTTTGTGCACAGGACATGTCTATGTTGTTGTAGCACCAGAGGACAATGAAGAGAGGACAGAGTATTGGTTGGCTCGATGTGTAGAGCCAAAACATAAGCTAACCAGTCCTCGAGTAGATGATGATGGTTATGACTATCCAACAGGATCTATGGTTGTTGTTGGCACTTGGCTACACAAATATCTAACAAGAAAGAATGGATTGCCCACATTTGAAGATTATGAATTAGAGAAGAAGATTATACATTACTCGCATTTGAAGATTATGAATTAGAGAAGAAGATTATACATTACTCGCAATTGGTAGTGGAAAATAATATAAAATTGGATAGATATCATGGTAGGCCTACTAATAAACAATTATGGACTCTCTCTATGGAAGAGCACGAGACAATTATAGATACTTTGCAAAAGAGAGAGGATGCAGATGGTATAACAGAATGAATATCAAGTAAGTTATAATTTGAACCCTTAATCCACCTCCCTTTTAAAAGTCGTAATGCATATTTTATATAGCATTTAAAATCATGCATCATAATTATAAAATCTAATCTAGTAATTTGGTTTCAGGTCTACCATAAGTAGAAGGCATCAATGAAAACAAATTTATTTGTGCATTTTTTATGTTTCATTTTGAATAATTACAAGTAAGTTAAATTTTTGTACCCTTAAGGAAAATCCATTTGAAGAGTCATGATGTATACTTTATGTTGTATTTTAAATTCAATGCATCCTGATTATAAAAACTAATCATATGAATTTTTTTTTCTAGGTCTCTCAGAGTAGACTTGGCCTCAATGACTACTATTGTTTGTGCATACTTTATGTTGTATTTTAAATTCAATGCATCCTCATTATAAAAACTAATCATATGCATTTTTTTTTTCTAGGTCTCTCAGAGTAGACTTGGCCTCAATGACTACTATTGTTTGTGCATACTTTATGTTGTATTTTGAGAGATATAAATCCTTATTATTATAATTTAAATAGACTGTTTATTTTATTTTAGATAGGTCTTCTTGATTACATTTTGTGTAATATACATAAATGAGAGACTATTGGTCAAATTTATGAATGAGATAATTATGTTTTAATCAAGTTCTACTCAATATATTTGTTTTGATACTTTTCTCTTATCATCATTATTATTGTAATTGTAATTATATATATTTGATTATATATTTTGTTTATCTATGATGATTAATACTTTTTAATTTAGAATATGTTATTATTATAAGATATGTTTTGATACTTAGTTCATGATATACACCTTTAGTTTATCTAATCACAAGAACTATTTAAATAAAACTCCAAAAATAAAATTACAAGTCCACATAATCCATATAAAGTTATTTAAGCACAACTTCCATAAAATAAAATTTCAAGTCCATAAAAAGGTCCATAAACAAATGTGTAAAGTCCATAAAAAAGTACATATCAGAGCCAAATAAATAGTAAAATTTCAAGTCCACATAATCCATATAATATCTAATCCATATATATATTTGGATGGTAACATGATGAACTCCACATAATATCTAATGTGCACAAGATATATAAAGTATGCACAAAATATATATGATCTAATCCTATTATGCAACTATCCATATATATAAAGTATGTGCATGTGTAAACAAATGTGTAAAGTCCATAAAAAAGTACATATCAGAGCCAAATAAAAAGTAAAATCTAAGTGCTATCATCAATAACATCTCACAGTCTCTTCTCCCTGGGATGTGGTCCAGATCCACCCGTCTCATGTTGTACAAGGAAAAAATAATATTAAAATACTTGAAATTAACTATTAAAAGAATCATTTATCAAATATAGTTGGAATTCATAAATTAAGTTACAAACTTACCATATGCTCATCAGATCCTCTAGCAGTATCTTGTGCAGTATCAACACCAAATGTAGTGCTAGCTAACTCTTGTACAAGGTCAAATTCAAAGTGTCCAATTAAATCTTAAATTAAGAGTCAAAATAAAATCAAATTAAGTATTACATATTAATACCTCAAAGGATGTTGATGTGCGTTCAAATTGGCTCTAAGAAAAATTATGAGGATAACCTATCGTAATAGTAGTGTCCACCTACAAACATGCATTTAATAAAATCATATTTAGTGAACATATATATGTGTACTAAATAATGTCAAGTTAAGTTACAATGTTGTAAGAGTTCATATTTAATTTATGAATTCTAAGATACATACCATAGATGGTTTCATAGTAGTCACAACCTCTTCTTGGTGTGATGTAGAGGGTCCCTCATGACCTGAATCCTATTGAAATAAGCATTCAATGTATCAACATGAAAATTTATATAGTATACGATGATAACATATTAAATTAAAAAGATAGTACAATGTCTAGATAGAAATTTATACTATAATCCATAAGGTGTGCCGAGTTGTGTTCCAATAGATGCAACATTGACTCTAATATTAGGTGTAGTCCTTATCTACATAAACCAAATTTATTTAATGAAGTATTAGATTGTATAAAAAAAAAGGCACGCACTTAATTTATACCTATATTTAATGAAGTATTTAAAGATTGACATGCACATGTATATATATCTATACCTCATCAAGATGATCATCAGAGCAAAGAAAATCCATATATGATGTCATCATACTATCATTTGTTGCATCATGCTCAGCTAGAACTGAAGCAGATCCTGGATCAGCAGTAGGACCTACACATGTCTCATGACAACTCGAACACATATGTGGCATCCATAGAGGAGTGGATGCCATGTGAGCAGCTTGCTCACTCAGGTTACCTATGAGGGAAGTCAAAGCATCTAATGTCGAAATGAATGATGTATTTTGGACATCTGCAGGAATCGATGGAGCAACAAGTGGAACTATGGGTGGATCTGGTAGGGGATTATTACTCCATGCCCCTAATCTATGCTATGGCATTCCACGACCAACACCCTGGAATGACTTAATATCAAAATAATTTGGTTTTTGGTGTATTACAAACTTAGAGTATAATTTCTTCAAAAAATAATAAGGGACCTCATAATTATGATGTGGTGGATAATAAAAAACCATCCACCATCTATCCCATAAGTGTCTAGCCATTTTTGGATGCACACACCACCTAATTGAAATTTTTTTCTGGTTAGGTTGCATTGGTTCTCTTGTTTTTGGGTTAGTAAATTATGGACATAAATGAGCTTTGGTTATTTTGAGATCAGTGATTTGCCTATAAGTTAAACCATCGACATAAAAATCATGCAACTCTTGTCGCTATCTATGAAATTGATCTAATTGAGAATCAACAGATCTAACTGACTCAACAACAGTTTGCATTGATTTTGCAAACTCTAGAAGATGGTGTGGCATGATTGGCTCATTTTGGATAGCAATAATATTTTGTTCAATCACTTGTAGGTTTTCATTAATTCGTTCTCTTAAATGAATTTCATCCAATCTAGGGGTGGAGGTGGAGGAGGAGGAGGAGGAGGAGGGGGTTGCGGTGGGGGATTTTCACCTAATAGTTCATCTATGTCAAAGACATCCATGATAACAAAGAGCTCCTGCATATATAAAGATATACATGAATTATATACAACTCTATGTCAAAGAAGAATCTATTTTAGTTTTTAAAAAAACATTTATAAATAGTAACATTTCTATGTTATTAAATGAGATACACATGAAATTTAATATAACATTGAACTTAAAAAATATACATGTACATACTATTGAATCTTTAAATATAAAATTTGCACACGAAAATTAATAAAAAATTTCAATCAAACTTCATAAATCTATTATATATTCAATTTAATGCATTCATTTCTTGTAAAATGCATCAACTATTAAAATCAATATAAAATATTTCATACATAAGATCAATAAAGAAGTGGGAAATAAGATGATCCTCCTTAGTGTAATAATATATAAGGATTGATGATAAGTGCTTAAAATAAGATATTGAAATGTAAGACCATTACGCTCTATAAACCAAGATATGATCATAAGATCATGCAAGATTTAATAGCAATACAAGATCATCATGTGAGGCACAATCATATGATACGAAGATGCAAAAATGCATGATCAAATAGTGAAATCTGTTATATTCTCTAAAATAATAGGCATGACAATAAAGGATTGTAAATAGCATGCTCTTGTTGAAAAAAAAAAATAATGATGATAAGTCATTGATGAAAAATAATAAATAACATGCTTTTAGTAACTAGACATAAGAGTAAGAGATCATATAGACCTAATTATCAATTTACCTAGATATAATTATATATAAATGGAAGGATATACAAAAATGATCTAAAGTGATAAATTGCCCAATGTATGAACATAAGATAATACTTTAAGAAGATAGATTAACCAATATACAAACATAAGATAATGCTTTAATAAGATTAAAAAAACACTATATGAACATATGTGAAGCAAATAGTCTTCAAGATCATAAGATAGAACAAAGATTAAAGTATAAGACATAAATCATTATGGGAGATTAGTAGTTACTAATAAAGATTAGATAATGTAAAAATAGGAGATAAAACATATGAAGTAAAAGTAGGATTAAAAAAGGAAATCAAGTGAGAAAATATTAAACATGCCCTACAAGTGGGGTAATATAATATGAAGTAAAAATTAAAAGATTAAATTATGTGATATCTAGTGGTTTCTATTTTATGTTATGTGTCACCTCAATGTGTACATTCACTTTGTTGGTGCATCATTATTTTATTGCATTTAGCTAACTATTGTATTGCATATTTGCACCTAGGATAGGATAAGACTACTTGTGTAGGCATCACATGTTCAACTCGTACTCCCTACTTTGGTAGAGATGTGGATATATGTTACTCATCTTCCAATTTTTTTTGTAAGAGTTCTCTATAAATAGGATTTTATATATTAGAATTTTCCTAAAACATGTCTCAAAATGATTTAAACACTTGAATCAAGGTCAAAAACTAGGAATGTGAGATACATGACATGGATGATGACAAGGATGGTTGAGAATATACATAATTTGAATGGATTATGGTATACTCATAAGTGTAAGGTACTTTTAAAAAATAGATTATACATGATGCAATAATTTGGTCTTCATCATGGTACTTGTCCAATGTGTCATAAGAATGGTTTTTACCCATGAATAAAAAAATTATGTTTACTTTTCTCTCTTTTTTAATTTTTATGCAAGACCAAATCCTTTAGGTGTGGATATGTTAAATGATACACAGGATATTTATAAGTTTTTATAGGACACTCGAACTATGGACCTATTATGCAATGTCATGGCATAATAGGACTTATTATGTCGTCATGGCATAATAGGTCCTATTATGCAATGACATGATATAATAGGTGGACTATTTTGTAATGATATGATTATGGACTTGTTATGCCATGATGGCATAATAGGTGGACTATTATGCAATGTCATGGCATAATAGAACCTATTATGCCATGATGGCATAATAGGTCCTATTATGCCATGATGGCATAATAGGTCCTATTATACCATGACATGATATAATAGGACCAAGTATGGACCTATTATGCAATGTCATGGCATAATAGGATCTATTATGCCATCATGGCATAATAGGTCCATAATTGGTCCTATCATACTAAGTAAACATGTCGAATTAGCATAGTTTAAGTATTGGAGATGAATTATATGATGAAGTTGGCAATTCGAGAAACTCATGTCATGTTGTGGCTTAATAGGTGTAATGCCCTGCCAGAAATCCTAGAGGAAAACAATACAACTAGGCAACTAAAAGGGTGTAATAATTTTTTTTTAAAAGATTAAGTGCATTAATTATAACAATAGCATGCTTAACAACACAACGGAAGTCTAACGTATGTATTCCTAAGGGTTACCAATGAAGATTACTTCGTAGATTATATTAACACCAAGGTTAATCCAATTGTTCATCTAATTAGGAAGAATAAATGCTTAAGACAAAATCTACACATACATCCAAATTCCATAATAAAAGAATCAAAGTATTCCAAAGCAATTATTTTCCATAGATCTTAAATAAAAAAGATTAAAGCAACTAAAATAACATACATTCCAATGATCCAACATTACAATACCCATAAATACATGGCCTCCAATAATACCACGGATTACAAATTACAATATCAAGGTTACATAAAAGTTTAATACAATGACCACAAGGTCTCAACTGAACAATGATCACAAACATGAGCTGGTACATGAACCACAAACCAAGGAACATCAGCGAAGCCTTTCCTTGCCTAAAGATACAATCCAAAACATCCGATGGGAAGTGGCACTACCACCCGACCATGTCATTCCGAAATAGAACCACCCCACTATGCTAGGAGATAGTAGATAACCCTCAAGCAAGCAAAGTAAGACAAGTATGAAAGGACTACAAGACTTTGCAAACATCTATGCAACACAACTCACAAAACACTAGTGACTCTAAGGAGAGAGTGTCATCGCATGTCTTATGAAGGATACCATGGTACAACCTTCATAGGTCCAGACCCCCATCCTAGGTTTCTCCTAGTAACCTCTCCTGATCCTCTGGTTCCAACTAAGTCTCATGCAAACTCTACCAATCCTTTCGTGAAGACAAGGTGGTAAGTTAGCCATTCCAGGCCTTCTCACTACATTATGAGCCCTGTAATAGCACTCACCTATGCACAAGGCACATTATCTTAATTAATATTTAATCTACCCACCCCCTAATCAATTATTAGGTTATCACTTTTTAACTTAATTTCGACGGGTTATCCTGTCATCCACTTTGAGCACAGCCCCCACTCGAAAGCCACTCTCTCTCCTAGGACACCCACAGGACACGTCTCTCTCTATGAGAACTCTATGGTGAAAAAGGCAACCATAAACAATCCTGACGAAGCATAGGTGAAGGATACACAAATACCAACCCAAGATTAACCATTTGGACAAAAACACACAATGGCTCATATCAAATAGGTTATACAACAACACCCAATCTAGGAGAAATAATAATATAGGACACAATGACAATTCAACCAAAATTGCAATGAAATAAAGTTTGACTAAGAACACAATATACGCAAGATCCTATAATAGGCAATCTTTCCTTAAAAATAGCCAAAAGCATAATTAACATGCAATTTACGAATTTCCAGATGACAAGAATTTACCACTATTTAATACCAAAAAACATCCACCTTTTCATTTGTCCAAAAAGATTTAAAATACAAATAATTTTCCTAATGTATTTTCAACATATTCATATAAATTAACATTCCAAACTATAATTAAATAATATTTAAAATAACATTTAAAATATTATAATAACTACCAGAAGAACACATATCTCAATATATAAATATATATATAAACACATATATGAATATACATATATTTATTTATATACATATATAATTTAACACATAATAAATTTAATTTATCTAACCCCTGGGTATGAAACCCGAAATAGTGCATAGGGTTTAGAAATTTTTTTTTAAAAAAAAAACAAAAATTAAAACACTTTAAAAATTTGAAAAGGCCCTGATCATGGTAGCCTAAGCTACCGCCGGTAGCTAGTACTACCGTCTGGTAGCACTGCTACCATCGATAGCTAGTACTACCATCCGGTAGCACTACTACCATCCGGTAGCACTACTACCATAGGTAGCTGCTACCACCAATAGCACTGTTACCATTGGTAGTACTGTGTACTACCACCGGTAGCAGATGCTACCGTGGGTAGTTTTTTTTTAATTTTTTTTTTTTTAACAGAACAATAAAAACATTACTTTTTCAATAATTTAAATTTAATAAGACTTTAACAATAATAATAATAAAAAACAATATTTTTCCAATAATTCCATTTTCACAAAATTTAATCCTTCCTCGTATATATATTTTTTTAAATTTAATTAACCCAAATAAATTTAATGTGTAATTAAATTTATTTTTCTAAGGTAATTAAAACCATATCTCAGGTAAATACCGTTTCTCACAAATCTTGCAAATTTTCCATGCATCCTAAAATCTGACAATTTTTCTATAACAATTCTCTTAATTTTCTCAAAAATTACATACTTCCCATAAATACACATCAGGCATGGATTTTAAAACAAAACTCGAATTCACCAGAAGAGGGTTTGTATTTAAAAATAACTTTACACACACACATCAATCAGAGAAAAATAGAAATATTTAATAAAAACCCACAACTAAGAATTCATCCAACCTAGTATAGCTTTCCTGGAAGAAATCTGTAAAAGAGCCCTAATCTTTTCCACAAGCTCCCAATAAATTTCTTCACCTAAATCCTCGACCTGTTTCCTGTGTGTTTTCTAGAATGAAGACCTATCCCCTTTTAAAATAAAAATCTAGGTTGAATCTCTTTTTCCCCAAAAACCTAAATTTAGTAATAAAACAATTTTATTTTATTTTCTAATTTTATAACAAAAGATAAGCTAACATGTAATAATAAAAAAATCATTATTCTTTCTTTTCTTTTCTCATGCAAATTAATTAATTTTCTAAATAAAGAATTAAAGCAATACTTTAATTCTAATTAATTCTTTTATTCATTTATTTATTCTTTTATTTATTTAAAATTCTAGGTAATAATAAATACAATAAATCTAATTTATTTTTCTACTAAAATTTAAATAAAATATATTTCTAATATCATGTAGCTTGCAACTTAATTGAATAATTTCTTTTAATTAACTAAATTTATGATCTCAATGCATAAAATATAAAATTCCAAAAATACCAATTATGAGATAATTCCATAAATTTAATTAATTAATTAAAACCACTAAACACACAACTTAGCAAATCAAAGCAAAGGCTCATAAAAGATCAAATGACAAAATATGAAGGCCGAACAAACTGACATGACGACCAACTGACGACACTCACAAGAGTGTAATTGAGTAAAATAGGGTCAACTACTATCTCCTACACTTCCATCGAAAAATATAAGGCACACTCAAACTTGTGAAGCCAGGTGGAGACGATACCCCGTACCTACCCAATACTTGTACCTACAATAACCTGCATCACCGAACCACACATGCATATATATACAATATAGAAAACACAGCATACACACCGATGAAAGAGAATCGCGACGTTCCCTGTCTCACCGAAATGAGTGAAGAAAAATCATCCCCTTGCATCCAATACACTCGCAAACACACAACATATAATCCTACATTGCATAAATAAAGTAAAGTGTCAATACATAGCAATAATCCATAAAATGCCATAAATCATAAGTACTGAAATACTATAAATAAATTATGCATCTCATATCCAGATAAAGCATGAAATAATGTCATATAAGTCTGAAAACCACGTCATGGTAATGTATCCACTGAAAGCAAATAATAGTAAAGTATGAGTCTAATGAGTTCCAACGAGGAGAGGTACTACATTCTCCCCCCAAAACTAGGCTTACTCCTGAATGCCTAAAATAAATAAGAATACAGCTCTCTCATCTTCACTGCATCCTCCCAAGTTGCCGAGGTCTCATCATTTGGGTCCCATAGGACCCTTACTTGGTCGATGGTTCGACCCCTGAGGGTCAAATCCCAACACTGAAGGATCCGCATGAGCTCCATGGAAAGCTGCCCGTCCTCGGCCTGCAAAGAGTTCCAATCAAGAACATGTGTCACATCATGATGATAAGGTCAAAGTACTGAAACATGAAAGACATCATGGATGCGGGATAGACTCAATGGCAAGGCAAGATGGTAGGCAACAGGTCCTATCCTCTCAAGTATCTCAAAAGGGCCAACAAACTGAGGCACCAACTTAGAACCCTTTCCATAACATATTGGACTCTTCCACGGATGCACTCTAAAAAACACATGGTCGCCAATAGAAAACTGATGATCTACCCTATGAGCATCTACATACTTCTTCTACCTATCTTGTGCAGCTACCAGATGCTCACGAATCCACTCAACCTTTTGCTCCATCTCACGAAGAATATCTGGGCCTAGAAGCACCTTGTCCTCTAGCCGATCCCAACTCAAAGAAGTCCGAAAAGGATGACCATACAATGCCTGAAAGGGGGACATACCTATGGAGCTATGATATCCATTGTTATAAGCAAACTCCACTAGATAGATATAATCCTCCCAACGTGACTACTGGTCCATAACATACATGTGAAACATGTCCTCCAAAACCTGATTCACTCTCTCTATCTGACCATCTGTCTCTGGATGATAAGCTGAACTAAAGTTCAACTGAGTCCCCAAAGCATACTGAAGTGAGGTCCATAATGCTGAGGTAAAGATAGGATCTCTATTAGAGATGATCCTTCTCGGAATCCCATGCAATCTCACTACTTCTTCTAAGAAGACTCGTGCCACCACTGCTATTGTGTAGGAAGCTCGAATGGGAACAAAATGAGCAACCTTAGTCAATCTGTCAACTATGACCATGATGGCATCGTGACGACGTGAAGATATAGGAAAACCAACAATGAAATCCATGGAAATGATATCCCATTTCCAATCCAGTACTAGATTAGGTTGTAAAAGCCCTACTGGGTGCTGATGCTCTACCTTCACCCTCTGACACTCTAGACACTTTGACACAAAATCAGTAATGTCGCGTTTCATTCTAGCCCAATGATATACCTATCTAAGATCTGCATGCATCTTCTTGACACCTGGATGTGCCGAATAAGGTGCACGATGGGCCTCAGTCATGATCAAGACGCGAAGACCCTCCAAAGGAGGTACATAGATCTATCCATGATGACGAAGAAGTCTATCTGCCTCAAGGTTATATCCCAAAAAACTACCGTCTAAAGGCCTTCCAGACTCTATCACAGCTCTAACCTCTTGATACCAAGTGTCTTGAGGAAGAACTCCAAGAATTCTCTCTCTCAAGTCTACTCCAAGGGACAATGTTGAAACTTCATGCCACCTACGACTCAAAGCATCTGCCACTACGTTCTCTTTCCCCTAAATACAACAAACCTCAAAATCATACTCACAGAGAAATTCCATCCATCTCCGCTGTCGAGCATTCAAGTTTGGCTATGTGAATATATACTGTAAACTACGGTGATCACTATGCAGCTCAAACCGACACCCTAATAGGAAATGTCGCCATCTAACCAAAGCATGGACTACAACTGCCAACTCTAAATCATGAACTGGATAGTTCAACTCGTGGTTCTTGAGTTTGTGAGACTCATAAGCAACCACTCATCCATCCTACATAAGCACTGCACCTATACCTTCCAAAGAGGCATCTGTGCATACCACAAAATCTCTAGATGGATCAGGAACTGCCAAAATCGGAGCACTAACAAGGAGTTCCTTCAAGGTCCTAAAAGTTGTCTCACACTATTCTGACCAAACAAACTTCTTTCCTTTCCTCTGAAGAGAAGTAATTGGGTGTCCTATCTAGGAAAAGCCCTAAACAAAGCGATGGTAATATCCGGCCAAACCCATAAAACTCCAAAATTCTAAAATGTTGGTCGGCGCTAGCCAATCAACAATGACTTGGATCTTTGAAGGATCCATGGATACACCTTCTCCTGAAACTACATAATCAAGATAATTCACCTCAGACTGGAAAAAGTCACACTTTGCCAAATTGGCATAAAGCTGATTCTCCCTCAAGCACTGCAATACCTGACATAAGTGACCCTCATGTTCTTCCATAGTTCTAGAATAAATCAGTATGTCATCCAAGAATACAAGGACAAAATGATCAAGATAGGTGCAAAAAACTCCATTCATGAGGCTCATGAAGACAGAAGGTGCGTTCGTCAACACAAATGGCACCACTGTGAACTCATAGTGTCCATAACAAGTGCGAAACATTGTCATATGAATATCTGCATCCTGAATGCGCAACTAATGGTATCTAGATTTCAGATCAATCTTAGAGAACACCTTGGCTCCCTTAACCTGATCGAAGAGATCATCTATATGAGGCAATGGATATTGATTCCTGATGGTTACCTTATTTAGCTGTCAGTAATCAATGCATAACTGAAGAGAACCATCCTTCTTCTTAACAAAGATAATAGGCGTACCCCAAGGAGAAACACTAGGATGAATGAATCCCTTGGCCAACAATTCCTCTAGCTGCAACTTCAACTCACTCAACTCCTGAGTAGTCATCCGATATGGATCTCTCGAAATAGGTTTTGCACCAGGAACCAAATCAATGTGAAAGTCTATGTCTTGCTTCAGAGCCATACTGGGAATATCCACTGGAAACACATCAATATACTCTCTAAGAATAGGGTGACCATCCAGAGCGATTTCTCGACTTTCCGACTCATCCACATCCTCAAGAGTAACTGCAAAAAGCTGACACCCTCTACGCATGCACCGCTTAAGTTGCATAGCGGAGATCATACGTAGGGATATCGGTCTCTTAACTCCAACAATCTCCACTTCCTTACCAAGGTCATCTAGACACTCCACTGTCTTCTTGTGACAATCTACACAAGCATTGTGAGATGAAAGCCAATCCATGCCCAACATAGCTCCATAAGAACCTAAAGGAATGACTCGAAGGTCGACTGAAGTAACTATGGTTCCTAGGTTCAACTCACAACTGGGCACAAAGCCATCTACAAAAATACGGACACCTGTAGCCAACTCTACTTGCTACCTATCCACCTGCTTAGCAAACGTGAGTCCGCATCGCTCCATAATGGATGAAGAAATAAAAGAATCTGAAGCACCGGAATCAAAAAGTACAGAGATAGGGATTCCACACAACATACCTGCTGCCTCTATAACTGTACCCTGATGATCAGCTTGGCAGTTATCCACTACTGCAAACACTCTATGAGATCTCCCTGCATCTCCCACTATAGGCTTTGATGCTGCTGGCCTATGACTACCTGTGTTGTGGAAATTTTGAGGGCATTGCGCAGCTCTATGACCAAATTGTCCACAAGAAAAGCAAGCTCCTCTATTACCTATCGGTCCACTAGACTGCTGGTAACTTCCTTGGCTAGGGGCGTGAGATGCACCCTGTGGGGACTACCCTGTAGGGCCCTGTCTGCCCCTTTGCCAATTCCTATTCTTCTTAAACTGCGTATTGCCACTCTTCTGGCCCTGGAACTATTTCAGTTTTGACTGTTGTTGTTGTTGTTGTCCACCCTTAATGGGTTCCTGAGGAGTTCTAAATGGTGCAGCTGACTGGAACTGATTCCCACGAGATCTATTCCCACTGGAAGGTGCACTCCCAATCTATACACCCATCTGACCACCAAGTGCATGGCTAAGGTTTAGCTCAACTAATCTGGCCTTTGCTATGGCTATCTCCATTGAAGTTGGCTCAAATACCCTCACACATCCACTGATACGGTCATTCAAACCTCTCAAGAAGTGTTGAACAAGCATAGCCTCATCATTACCAATCCCCGCATACTGTTTGAGCTCATAGAACCTGCGCTCATACTGGTCTACTGTCATCCCATACTAACGCAGAGCATGGAACTCCTCTACTCAAGTCTGCCTCCACTAGGGTGAGAGAAACTGTGCTCTGAATCTCTCCAAGAATAGTTCCCATGTCACGGTGTTAAATGCACACACCGATTTTCTCCTCCTCTAGTCTCCACCAGATCGAAGAAATTTTTTTGAGACGCATAATAGCACATCTCATCTTGGTGTTGCTACTGTATGGGAACATAGCGAAACACTGATCCAGACCAATAAGCCAAGTCTCTGCCTCGAGACGAGTACCCTTACCATCGAAGAAAGGAGAGTTGGACCTCAACAAGTCCTTAATGTGACCCAAGGAAGGTGGATGTCAGTCAGTTGTAATCCTCCTGGGTGATCTCTCCCTCTCTCTCTCCTCTAGAATTTGTTGATGTGACTCCTCAGCCTAAACAGGATTAGGCTGATCAACCTCAGCCCCAGGGCCTAACCTAGCCAAAAGCTCCTAAAACATTTGTCTCAGCTCATCCCTTTCAGGAACCTTCTCTCCTACATGCGGTGACTCTTGATGAACAGATTGTTCCAGCTCCTGATGAAATGGCTATTCTAATTCCTGATGAATTGGTTGTTCTAGCTCAACACTCACATGAGTGGGTGGTGGTGAAGGACTGTGACGGTTAGAACAAGGTCTCAACTGAACAATGATCACAAACATGAGTTGGTACATGAACCACGAACCAAGGAACACCAGCAAAGCCTTTCCTCACCTAAAGATACAATCCTGAACATCCGATGGGCAGTAGCACTACCACCCAACCATGTGATTCTGAAATAGAACCACCCCACCGTGCTAGGAGATAGTAGATAACCCTCAAGCAAGCAAACTAAGACAAGTACGAAAGGACTACAAGACTCTGCAAACATCTATGTAACACAACTCACAAAACACTAGTGACTCTAAGGAGAGAGTGTCATCGCATGTCTTATGAAGGATACCATGGTACAGCCTCCATAGGTCCTAGCCCCCATCCTGGGTTTCTTCTGGTAACCTCTCCCGAGCCTCCGGTTCCAACTAAGTCTCATGCGGACCCTACCAATCCTTTCGTGAAGACAAGGTGGTAAGTTTGCCATTCCAAGCCTTCTCGGAACATTATGAGCCCTGTACTAGCACTCACCTATGCACGAGGCACATTATCTTAATTAATATTTAATCTACCCACTCCCTAATCAATTATTAGGTTATCACTTTTTAACTAACTTTCGATGCGTTATCTTGTCATCCACTTCAGGCATGACCCCTGCTCAAAAGCCACTCTCTCTCCTAGGATACCCACAGGACATGTCTCTCTCTACGAGAACTCTATGGCGAAGTAGGCAAGCATAAACAATCCTGCCAAAGCACAGGTGAAGGATACACAAATACCAACCCAAGATTGACCATTTGGAAAAAAACACACAATGGCTCATATCAAATAGGTTATACAACAACACCTGGTCTAGGAGAAATAATAACATAGGACACAATGACAATTCAACCAAAATTGCAATGAAATAAAGTTTGACTGAGAACACAATATACGCAAGATCCTATAAAAGGCAATCTTTCCTTAAAAACAACCAAAAGCATAATTAACATGCAATTTACGAATTTCTAGATGACAAGAATTTACCACTATTTAATACCAAAAGACATCCACCTTTTCATTTGTCCAAAAAGATTTAAAATACAAATAATTTTCCTAATGTATTTTCAACATATTCATATAAATTAACATTCCAAACTGTAATTAAATAATATTTAAAATAACATTTAAAATATTATAATAACTACCAGAAGAACACATATCTTAATATATATATATATATATATAAACACATATATGAATATACGTATATTTATTTATATACATATATAATTTAACACATAATAAATTTAATTTATCTAACCCCTAGGTACGAAACCCGAAACAGTGCACAGGGTTTAGAAATAATTTTTTTTTTAAAAAACAAAAATTAAAACACTTTAAAAATTTGAAAAGGCCCTAATCACGGTAGCCTAAGCTACCATTGGTAGCTAGTACTACCGTCCGATAGCACTACTACCGTAGGTAGCTGCTACCGCCAGTAGCACTGCTACCATCGGTAGTACTATGTACTACCGCCGGTAGCGGATGCTACCGTGGGTATTTTTTTTTTTTTTAAATTTTTTACAGAACAATAAAAACAATACTTTTTCGATAATTTAATTTTAATAAGACTTTAACAATAATAATAAAAAAAACAATATTTTTCCAATAATTCCATTTTCACAAAATTTAATCCTTCCTCGTATATATATTTTTTAAAATTTAATTAACCCAAATAAATTTAATGTGTAATTAAATTTATTTTTCTAAGGTAGTTAAAACCATATCTTAGGTAAATACCCTTTCTCACAAATCTTGCAAATTTTCCATGCATCCTAAAATCTGACAAGTTTTCTATAACAATTTCTCTTAATTTTCTCAAAAATTACATACTTCCCATAAATACACATCAGGCATGGATTTTAAAACAAAACTCGAATTCACCAGAAGAGGGTTTGTATTTAAAAATAACTTTACACACACACACACATCAATCAAAGAAAACTAGAAATATTTAATAAAAACCCACAACTAAGAATTCATCCAACCTGGTATAGCTTTCCTAGAAGAAATCTGTAGAAGAGCCCTAATCTTTTCCACAAGCTCCCAATAAATTTCTTCACCTAAATCCTTGACCTGTTTCCCGTGTGTTTTCTAAAATGAAGACCTATCCCCTTTCAAACTAAAAATCTAGGTTGAATCTCTTTTTCCCCAAAAACCTAAATTTAGTAATAAAACAATTTTATTTTATTTTCTAATTTTACAACAAAAGATAAGCTAACATGTAATAATAAAAAAATCATTATTCTTTCTTTTCTTTTCTCATGCAAATTAATTAATTTTCTAAATAAAGAATTAAAGCAATACTTTAATTCTAATTAATTCTTTTATTCATATATTTATTCTTTTATTCTTTTATTTATTTAAAATTCTAGGAAATAATAAATACAATAAATCTAATTTATTTTTACACTAAAATTTAAATAAAATATATTTCTAATATCATGCAGCTTGCGACTTAATTTAATAATTTCTTTTAATTAACTAAATTTATGATCTCAATGCATAAAATATAAAATTCCAAAAATACCAATTATAAGATAATTCCATAAATTTAATTAATTAATTAAAACCACTAAACACACAACTGAGCAAATCAAAGCAAAGGCTCATAAAAGATCAAACGACAAAATACGAAGGCCGAACAAACTAACATGACGACCAACTGACGACACTCACAATAGTGTAACTGAGTAAAATAGGGTCAACTACTATCTCCTCCACTTCCATTGGAAAATATAAGGCATGCTCAGACCTGTGAAGCCAGGTGGAGACAATACCCCGTACCTACCCGGTACTTGTACCTGCAATAACCTGCATCACCGAATCACACATGCATATATATACAATATAGAAAACATGGCATACACACCAATGAAGGAGAATCACGACGTTCCCTGTCTCACCGAAATGAGTGAAGGAAAATCGTCCCCTTGCACCCAATACACTCGCAAACACACAACATATAATCCCACATTGCATAAATAAAGTAAAGTGTCAGTACATAGCAATAATCCATAAAATGCCATAAATCATAAGTACTGAAATACTGTAAATAAATTATGCATCTCATATCCAGATAAAGCATGAAATAATGCCATATAAGTTTGAAAAACACGTCATGGTAATGTATCCGCTGAAAGCAAATAATAGTAAAGTATGAGTCTAATGAGTTCCAACGAGGAGAGGTACTACAATAGGTCCTATTATGGTCCTATTATGCCATGATGGCATAATACATGGCATAATAGGACCTATTATGCCATGATGGAATAATAGGTCCTATTATGCCATGACATGATATAATAGGACCAACTATGGGCCTATTATGCAATGTCATGGCATAATAGGACATATTATGCCATCATGGCATAATCGGTCCATAATTGGTCCTATCATGATAAGTAAACATGTCAAATTAGAATAGTTTCAGTGTTGGAGATGAATTAGATGATGAAGTTTGCAATTCGAGAAAATCATGTCATGTTGTGGCTTAATCGGTCCTATTATGAACATGTTATGCCATGATGGCATAATAGGTGGACTATTATGCAATGTCATGGCATAATAGGACCTATTATGTGTAAATACGTAAATTAATCTATAAGACATAATCTACTCTTTATTCATAAATAAACTCCTAGGTCAATTAAGAAGTCTATTTCATACATAATATAAAGAAAGTTTAATAAGTTGATAAAACAATCATAGATATCAAAGAGTTAAATACAATTTTTATGTAAAATGGAAGGTACAAATTTCTCATTACATATCATTATACCCCACTTAGGCTTTCATAATGCCTTAAATAATATACAAATATAAAGAAAGTGAGATACATCTGTCGGACTCCAATCTGAGTCACTTCCTTTCAGTCCATCGAATGAAGATGAGAACAAGATTCAAGTGCTTTCTCCGCCCAACCTTGAAGCTTACGCTTCCCCGGAATTCTTGGTCAATCAAGAATGCCTAACCTTGCACAAATTGTTTTAACCAAAGAATTTGAAAGACAAGAGGGAATTTGGTGCGTGCCTAGATGATACAAGCATTTTCATTTTTCTAATTCTCTTAAGAAATAAGCATTATCATGCAAGGATATGGTAGAGAGCATAAAATAAAGAATTCCATCTATTTCTATGGATAATTCAATTCATTACTTGACCGAGTATAATGTCATGCATAGCAAAAATAAATAGTTGGAAAAAGCAACTATTCTCTCTAAGATTCCATATTCGGCACCCGTCCCGGAAGGTAACTTCCTATACACAAGCCTATCCATAGCTTGGTTCCCACAAACAAGAATACATTTTAAGAATACAATCTTTTGACTAATTGATATAACATCTTCCCTATCACTTTCATAAATTAAACACTATTTCATTACTTTTACCTAAATGAATACAATCTTTCATAATTTGAAAAGCAAATATAATTTCATCAACAATATTCGAATAAATACGAAGTAAGAAGAATGTGTAACACAAGTAAGATTTTCTTTCATATATATGAGTAAAGTATGAGTACTTATTCTTTAATTGAAATTCTATCCTAACCCTTTGACAATATTCACTATTTTTAAACAATAAAATTAACTATCTTAACTATTTCAATATATATTCCACCTAATGATTTCTTTCTTTATCTATTCAAGTAATAATAAAACATATTCAATAAAACAAATAAAATATGGAATATCATAAAAGAAATCTTATGCTACACCCAAAGCTTTAATTCTCTAACTTTCCTTATTGCAAAATAGCCAAAATGAAATAGCATTCCGACCTCTTTATGCTTGAAACTGGTTTGGAAAGAATTTGCCTTGCCTCCTCTAAATGGGTCTACGTCTTCCTTGATGTCTCAAAATTTCTCTCTCCGATCTTCTATTCTTCTTCTATCTCTACTCTAAAATAGCTTTCTCTCTCTATAATTATAACTTAATATCTTTCTATCTGCTCCTCTGCTATTTTCTATCTTTTTCTCCTCCTTCACCTATCGAACCTATGCCTGTATTTATTTTATATTTCCTTATGATATCTCCTACATCTAAGGCTCGATTATTGTTATCAATTTGAAGTCTCTTTTGCATTTCGACAAGTCTAAAGCTTAACTATTCCATGTCTAATCATTTCCAAGAGTTCGGTTTAACTCACCAATCTACCAACCTCTAATCTAACTGCCTTGTCGACACGTCTATGGTTTTTGGATCCTGACTGTTGTTCTCTGTAGTCGTGGAAAGATGAGTCGACCACCTCTCACAATGGATCATGGAGGAGTTTTAGTCATTTGCAGACTTCACTGCTAATTCATCGTGGATCTGTATTAAGTGCCAAGTTGCCCACCAAGGGTTGTGGGAGTTAAGTTGACTTCGGCTACCATGGATGGAGGAAGTTAATTGTAGACTTGGTATGTCGTGGACACTACGTGCCTGGGTAAGTGCACCAAGATGGTGAACAAAAAAGTGGCCACATACCCCCAAAAAAAAAAAAATTTCATAACCCGTGTGGGTTCTAAAATTTCAAAAATGTGCTTGGCTTGGTAACACCAAGCCTAGAGAAAGAACAATATAAAAAACCAAAAGTTCCTCAAAACCCGTATGGGTTTTGAGGAACATTTTTTTTAAATAAATAAATTTAAAGTTGGGTTTTGAGAAACATAATTCTTTTGTCTAGGCCATAGGTTTTGGCCATTTTCAATGCCAAAACCCGTGGAACAACAGCAAGGAGAAGCCAAAAAAGCATCGAACCTGCATGGGTTTGTAGCTATTTTTAATTTTTCCAACATCGAGAGCAATTTTCAACAATGGCACCCCATCGAACAGGTAAGATTTGATTTGTTTGATTATTTTTCTTTGCATTTTAATTAAATTAGGGTTTTTTAATTGATTTAAGTTTTATTTTTATTAATTTGATGTCAGATTCTTCAAGCAATCCCCATAAATGAAATAGACAACAAAGACCTCCTTCTGCACAAGCAACATAAGAAAACCCTATTAACATTCCACAAGAGCAACAAGAAAACCCTCAAAATCCTAAAAATGTTGCTCCTCAACAACTGCCACCACCCTGAAACCCTCCATGTCCTCCATTAGATCATGTAGATGCCACACAAGAGGATCTCATCAATCGCCTTACACAAAATAGTGCCCAAATTTCTATATTGGTGAATAGGTTGAGGACCTTTAGGCTTCAGCACCACTCAACCCTTGTAGAACACTAGAAACAATGGCTAATAGTGCAAATGAGGTATCTAGGGAGGTTACGAAATGGGTTTCATGGAGGGATAGATGTCAAACATTTTATGTGGATGGGTTGTCATATGATCAAGTGAAGAAAAATGGCATAGTTAAAGTTGACATATGTTCTCTTTTCACCAATCCTATTACCAGTAACAACCTAGAACTAAATACGACTCAGTTTCCTATACATTGGTGTGTCCATGCTAGGTTGAAAGAAGCTTTTTCGGGAAGGTGGTATATGGTCTTTGACCAACCACCTTGTAATAATTGGGAGGTGCCTCTATATTTTTTGAGAAAGTTGTATTGTGAGTTTATCCTCAGTGAGAAGCCGAATTATTTTGACATCCGACAATTTCAGGGTAGAGGGAGAGGCTTTGCGTAGGATGAACTTGGGGCCCATAGGGTGGTAGATCCACAATATAAGATGCGTACAACTCCTAAATCCATGGTTCATGTCACTATCCCTATATCCTTGAAGGAGTCTATGGAATTACAGACTCTTCAGGTAGCTGCATCATTGACTAATGTCATTGTTCAGCATTGCGCACAGTTGGTCAGACCAGAGGATCTACCAGCACCTGCAACACCTCCTTCATCAGCGACACCTCCTTCATTAGTAGCACCTCCTTCCTCAGTGGCACCTCCTTCATCAGTAGCACCTCATGCATCATTTGGCATGAGCCAACCCATTCAACATATGTGCCCCACCTGCCAGGGTGTATGTTTTGGTGTAGACACTAATGCGGATGAGGATGGCGAGACATCTCATTCGTGTACATGTTGCGGGAGTAGATGCCATGCTTCCACTGTAGAGGATGTGACCCTCACGGATGAACTGCTCAATATGTTGTACCCTCTCTATCAGACACAAGTACGTTTAATTTTGTTTATGACATGTTATCAATTAAGTGACTAAATCTTATAAAAAGAAATGAATTTTTATTTTTAGAATAATTTAAAGTGATATATAAATAAAATGCATTGCAGGGTGCAATAGGTGGTGGGAGTACACCACATACTATTCAGTCGACTCCATGGTCACGAGTAGTTTCACCACCAGAGGTAAAGATTTGTAAATTTGTTAAAAATATAATAATACATTGGATTCAAAATATATTTTGTTAATTATATGTATCATTACTTGATATTTTGTAGGGCTTATCAGTGGCTAAGATGTCCCAACTTGATGATATCACGCTTTCAGCCATTGACTTTGGCCAAGATAGCTATGCGGTACCATTTAGATTTATATATTTTTGACTTAAATGATATATTAAATACATGATATTTTCCCTTATGTTAATTTTTTCCATTAGTTTACCCCACCTGCCTTGAGGACATCTCGTGTGAGAAAGCTATCCTCTAGTACTCCAAGGCAGAAAAAGATATCCTCTCAGACACCCAAACGATAGAAGGTAATTCACTACAATTTAAATTCAATTGTTGAAATGTATTATAATTAAACATGTATATGTAGATATTGATCAATGCACTTTATTTATTTGTTCTATATACAAAAACATATGGGGTTTATGGAATTAATAAATGCACCTGATGTCAATGAGGTTCAGCAAAGGGAAGAGGCGATATATTCATATTCACTTTGGATTGAATTCTTGCTTGTTCGAAATAACTAAATCCTTTTATGTCTATATCATATGTTATAATTTTTCATATAGGAAATGGTAATAGCTGCATCAGATTCGACTAGGCCTCCTAAGGTTACAGGAGAACTATACGAGGCTTCAGTGTGCATTTTTTCTACATATGTTAAAAATATTTGTTTAATCTAGTTTGTCAACAACTTTAATCTAGTTTGTCAACAACTTTGGGTTATTAACTTGTATGATTTTCTTTAAACTATTACAGGCCCCTTCCAAACTTCCTACTATTATTCTACCATTCCATTTCAGTAGAAGTCCTACACGTATATTATGGGATCCAACATGACCAAGGCAAAAGGTATGTCTGTCTTAGATCAACTCCTTTTCACTAAGTGCACAACAGAGTTGAAACCATCTAGTTAACTCCTTTTGGATCACTTACCATGGATATAGGAAATGGTCGTAACTGATTCATCTGTGACTTTGCCTCTTATGACCACAACACATCCATCTGAGGCTCCAATATGCTTTAGTTTTTTAGTCTATTCATTTTTAGTTATTATGTGTTATTTGACATATATGTCATTAACATGTATTAATGTTGTTTTACCAGTTACAACCTTCTTCAGGACATCCCACAGATCCTCACCCTCACCGAATTGCAAAAGACAGAGATGAGGTAATCAACATTTCAACTTCAAAGAATTTAGAGTTCAGTATTTAGTTATTTTGATGTTATATTGAGAAAATATATTTGATTCGACATTTGAATTGTCTTTGTGCAGCCACCTGTAGAGCCACGTACAGCTTTGAAGAGGCTTGATTTTGATGATCTACCATAGTCATAGATACCGATAGAGACATATAGTTATAGTTGTGGTCATTGAAGGACCAATTTTTTATATATTCGACATTTGTATATGTATATATCGACTTTGACAGACATGGCACATGCCACATTTTTGTAACTATTATTGATTTGGCATCTATGCCATTTTTTGATATATGTACACGATTATTGTTCATTTTGATATAAATGAAACTTGATATTCGATCCAATTTTTTCAATGATGTATATGAAACATGATATTCCTGAAACTTAGTTATTTGCTATTTAAATGTGATCAAATTTGTTCATTGTGTATATGTCTTGAAATGTGATCCAATTTGTTCATTACTTGTAACTCATATGGCATATACTTTAAAACTATCTATTGCTCATATTGTGTATACCCAAGTACTGATACCGGTAATGTTGATATTGTGTATTTTGATTGAGTGAATTTGCTTCGAGTCCTTTGTGCATGAAGAGATTGGAGTGAAGCTATTATTTTATAAACTCATGCTTATGGAGTGAAGTTCATCATTTCAAGAACCAATTAAGACAAGATTTGAGCACACAAAGTAGACTTGAAATTTATCTAAGGATGAGTCGGCCTAGGTAAGGTTTTCATTTAAATTGTATTCCATAACAAGTTGGCCTTAGGGTAAGAGACACACCTATTCATCCAAATCACCAATAAAATAAGAGTTGAAGCATTTATGGACGATCCGTGTGAACCAATGGGGTCATGTTGTCACTGCCTAAAAAATCCTATCTTGGTTTCAAGTAACTCGATTCAGTTTTCTTGTGGTTAGAATTTTTCTGTCGCATAAAAAACTATCAAAACCTGTCAGTGAGAGGTGGCAAAATAATGCATCTTTCATTCTTCTTGTCGTGGGAATGAACCGTTAGTGTGAGTGGGTCTAGGTGGCCAATTTTACACTAGGTGTACCCTTCTCTCACTCCTCAAGACGTCTGATCGTTACGAGCCACCTCGTAGCGACGTTTTCCCTTGAGTGCTCAAAGTGGAAAAAATGGCCAAACTTTGACGTCCCATAACTCAGAGATTGTGGCACTTATGGACAATCCATTTGAACCTATGGGATTTTGTTTTTGCTGCCTAAAAAATTCTCTCTCGGTTTTGGGCAACTCAATTCCATTTTCTTGTGGTTATATTTTTTTTGTCGCATCAAAAACTATCAAAAACTGTCAGTGAGAGGTGGCAAAATAGTGCATCTTTCATTTTTCTTGTCGTGGGAATGAACCATTAGTGTGAGCATGTCTGGGTGGCCAGGTTTATGCTAGGTGTGCCCTTGTCTCACTCCCCAAGATGTTCGATCGTTACGAGTCATCTCCTAGCGACGTTTTCCCTTGAGAGCTCAAAGTGGAAAAAATGGTCAAACTTTGATGTCCCGTAACTCAAAGACTGTGGCACTTATGGAAGATCCATTTGAACCTATGGGGTCATTTTGTTGCTGCCTAAAAAATCCTCCCTTGATTTTGGGAAACTGGATTCCATTTTCTTGTGGTTAGATTTTTTCTGTCGCATCAAAAACTATCAATGAGAGGTGGCAAAATAGTGCATCTTTTGTTTTGCTTGTCGTGGGAATGAACCATCAGTGTGAGCATGTCCGAGTGGCCGAGTTTACACTAGGTGTGCCCTTTTCTCACTTCCCAAGATGTTCGATCATTACAAGCCACCTCCTAGCGATGTTTTCCCTTGAGTGCTCAAAGTGGAAAAAACGGTCAAACTTTGACGTCCCGTAACTCAGAGACCGTGGTACTTATGGATGATCCATTTGAACCTATGCAGTTGGTTTGTCACTGTCTAAAAAATCCTCTCTCAGTTTTGGGAAACTCGATTCCATTTTCTTGTGGTAGATTTTTGCTGTCGCATAAAAAACTATCAAAAACTGTCAGTGAGAGGTGGCAAAATAGTGCATCTTTCGTTTTGCTTGTCATGGGAAGGAACCATCAGCATGAGCACATCTAGGTGGCCAAGTTTATGCTAGGTGTACCCTTGTCTCACTCCCCAAAATGTCTGATCGTTATGAGCCACCTCGTAGCGATGTTTTCCCTTGAGCGCTCAAAGTGGAAAAAAGGGTCAAACTTTGACGTAGCATAACTCGAAGACCGTGGCACTTATGGATGATCCGTTTGAACCTATGGGGTCATGTTGTCACTGCCTACCAAAATCCTATCTCAGATTTGGACTATTCCTACTAGTCCTTCAAATCGGGTAATTCAATAATAACTCAAAACTTTCCCAAAACACTTGGAAAAAAAATTGCATATTCAGATACCCATTTGCAAGTTATTTAACATGTCAGAATAAGAATCAGTTATTTATTATCAAATGGTACAAGTTTATTACAAATGTATTTATAATCAAATGGTACAAATTTGGGCTCTCAAAATTTGCAAATCAGCCCCATGGACACTTTCATATATAAAATTTGGCATCTTATATAAACGATCAAGCTCGTTACTGTTTATATTTACAAAATTTTGCATCTAAATATGCAAATTACAACTCATTGTTTTTTTTTTATACAAAACTTAGCATCTAGATATGCACATTACAACTCATTGTTGTTTTTTTTATACAAAATTTAGCATCTAGATATGCACATTACAACTCATTTATGTTTTTATATCCAAAATTTAGCATCTACATATGCACATTACAGCTCATATGCATATTACAGCTCATATGCATGTAGAGCACATCCAAAAAAGTGAATTTACAACGTTTCACAAAAGATATATACAAAATTGTCAAAATTATTCTACCATATTGTAGAATTATTCTTCTAGATGGCCCAAAATCAATCAAGTGAACCTTATGGATTAGCTCTAACCCTTAGTGTCTCAAGTATTGCCTCGTGGTCTGATTCACAAACTTTCCACAAATCCTTGTTAATAGGTCTACCATGATATTTAATCAAATGAATATTTTTTGCAACAAGAAGGTTTGAGTAATGAAGAATATGTCTATGTGTTTCAAAGTCCTCAAACAACCAGGCATTAGAATTTTTTATAGGGTACCTGCATTTAATAGAAGGATAATGCCAAAATCAACACAATGACTACTAAATAAATGAGTTTAAGAGGTCTCAATACAACTCAACACAACAATGGTACCTTCTAAGACATGTCCCTGTCACAACAATGGATCCTATTGGGTACTCAATACCCTCTCCATCAACCACTATAGAAATCAATTTCTTTTTGGCCTCAATACAATGACACAAAAAGTAATATGTTCCTTCTTCGATGTTCTCATCTGCTATAACTAGATATACATGACCTGCATTTAATAGAAGGATATAAGTTAATACCAAAATCAACATAAGTTAATACTAATAAATTAAGCTTAAAATTGTAGCAAATTGCAACCCTTTACCTAGTTCAACTATGTCTGATATATGGTCAAAATCCATTGATGCTTCAATCTGGTTCATTTGTAGTGCTCTAGGAAGTTGATATGTATCTAGGGTTTGCAAAGGTCTACAAGACCATTGGTCAACCCACTCTTTTGATTCACATTCATCCCACAAAAAATGCTTACAGGAAGAGAAACAACATGCAATATGTCTAGTATAGATAACTAGTGATGTTGCATTTGAACTTCTAAATGAATGCATGTCACTTGATCCAGTAAGTGTACAATAATCTAGATAGTTTTCAATGTTAGATTCACTTATTAACAAAAATATCTAGAAACCATAGACTTACCTGCATTACCTTGTCCCATCGTAGAGCTACACCATTGCACAATTATTTTTGCATCTATTAACATTGCACCACCTTCGTACTTAAATTCCTCTTTGGTAAGATCTCCTTTCACACATGCTCCCACACCATCATGCTCTCCCTTTCCATGCCCTGCCTTAATGAAATTCCAAAAATTTTGCACACCACTTGTCACATGCATCCTAGTCAACTAGTAGAACATCCTTGCATTCTTGAATTGTGCGGTACAATTGTCTGACCATATTAAGTGTTGGTTGTATCTTATATCTCTTTCCCTTAAACTATCATAGAAGACTGTAAAGCATCCTTGCACAAACTCTAAGGAATGAGTACGATCTTCATTGATATAGAAGTGATATTCTCTTATAAAATTTCTATCCTTCTCGGTGCTATCATGTGCATGCATGAATGCTATGTGTACAAAAATTGTAACTTGTGTAGAGTGGTAATACATAGATTGTACTTCATTTTGCGGCTTTAGTGTATAATTCTCAGAAAAATCAAGGATAGAGACAATAGTGTCATGGGGGAAAGTGTCCTTACACAGCTTGAATTGCTCATCTAACCACCTAGCTCTATGTGTGTGACCTATGTACTCATTTACTAGTTTCTCATGAAATGTCTTCATAAAATCAGCTACGCATATATCCCTTTTCACTAACTCACACCTCTTTAATTCTTTTCCATCTTTAACACCATATGTGACAGACTTATATTTTCCAATAGAAACTAGTTCCTTACCAATTTCATGTGTGCTATTCAGATGTAGGCATCGATGCAACTATTACAAACCGCCACATGTAGGACAAAAACCTCTCAAACACATCATCTTATAATAAATGCACCCGTCATCCCATATACATAGTACACTTGAAATAAATTCTCTCGATGACTTAGGAGGTGCTTGTAGACCACATTCCTACAAAACATCATTAGTGTGCAAAGTACAATAGATATAGCGATAAATATCATAATGCATGGAAAATTCAACATGGACACTACAACAACATGTAGTATGTGCATGATTAATGTTAACATAAAATGGTTTTGTCATCTCAAAAAATCTTTGACTAATTTTAATCTGAGGAAAGATTTGAAGAAACCTTTCATAAAATTGTGTTTGAGTTGAATCTAACTAGTGTTTTGGATGTGGCTCACGATTACTAATTCCAATTTGCCTTCTAACAACATCTCTTTGGCTAGGTGAAACCCTTGTGTTGTCATGCCAATATCTCTCAATTAACGTTCTTAGTGCATCAAAAACAACCTTGTCCTTATGTGGGAGTCTACCCGAGAATGCCCAAAGAGAATTATTGTTAGGATCCTCGATTTTCTCTTGCCTCTCTAAGACAGTGTAATGTGGTTCTACTTATCCTTAATGACTTGCTTGTTTTTCTTATTAAACGTTATTTTTTTATTTCCTTTCCCATTATGGTTGATGTGAGGACATGACGAGTAACATTAGCATCTTTAGTGCATGATTTCAAACCAATGGCTTGGTATGCATCAAAAATATTTCTCACAATGGTTCTTTCACTATTATTTTTGGATGTTCTTAACCCCAAAATTTTCATTGTCTCTCTAAATTTCAGATTTTTAATCATTTCAACAACTAATTGGCATCTTCCACTTTGATTTAAGTTTTCAAAATAGTTATTCCAAATTCTTCTAACCGTTCTTCTACACATTCTTTTGGAAATTTTATCATGCATTGGCTTCACAATATTTTCATCAATATCTATTAGGAACTTTGGTTTTCTATGAATTATTCTAAGAGGTGTTAAGATTGGTGCATGCTCTTCATTTTCATTAGGTGCCTTATGTGCATTGATCACATCAAATTCAAATGGTATATCTTTTTCAATTTCATTAACATGTACATTCACCAAATCATTTTCAAATGGTGTATGTTCATTGCATTCATTAGGTGCATTCATCATGTGTATTTGAATTGGTGTATGTTGATCATTTTGATTTGGTGCATTAATAATATCAATTTCAATTTTTGAATGTTCATCACTTTCATTAGGTGCATTAGATGACGTACCTTCACGTAATCTCTTCATACGCTCCCTTTGTCTTTCCTTTGTTGCCTCTCTTTGTTCATTTGTTCCTCTCTTATTATTTCTCATTGTCCTAAACATAACATCATGATGACAATCCACAATCAAATAGCAAAAAAACAACAAATGATCATCATTTTGTTATAATCTAAAGTAACAATAATAAAATAACTTCAAAAAAAACCAAAATACAAGACAAATAAATCATAATCAAAGCAAAAAAACAACAAATGATCATGATTTTATTATTATCTAAAGTAACAATTATAAAATAACTTCAAAATCAATCATTCCAAAGCAAAAGTGACAAAAGAATATGAAAACCTGACTGTTACTGTCCCAGAAAATCATGTGCAAAAGCAGTGGGGCCTTCAAACAACTTGCAATGCTAGTTTTTAGGCCGTTGGGACTAAAATATATAAATATTTTCCCATAACTCGTATGGGTTATGGAAACCTTATATGTCAACATTCACAATTTCTGATAACTCGTATGGGTTATGCAGAACTAGAAATTTTGGCCTTAGTTCTACACAACTCGTACGTGCTATGTAGAATGAGGAAAAGGAGAGGGGGAGAGGGAGAGAGGGAGGGAGAGGGAGAGAGGGAGAGAGGGAGAGAGAGGGAGAGAGTGAGATTGGGAAAAGGAGAGGGGGAGAGGGAGAGGGAGAGAGAGGGAGATTGGGGAAAGGAGAGGGGGAGAGGGAGAGAAAGTGAGATTGAGAAAAGGAGAGGGGGAGACAGAGAGAGGGAGGGAGATGGAGGGAAATGGAGAGGGGGAGAGGGAGAGAGGAAGGGAGAGGGAGAGGGAGAGAGAGGGAGATTGGGAAAAGGAGAGGGAGAGAGGGAGAGAGAGGGAGATTGGGAAAAGGAGAGGGGGAGAGGGAGAGAGGGAGGGAGAGGGAGAGAAAGAGAGATTGGGAAAAGAAGAGGGGGAGATAGAGAGAGGGAGGGAGAGGGGGGGGAAGGAGAGGGGGAGAGGGAGAGAGGAAGGGAGAGGGAGAGGGAGAGAGAGGGAGATTGGGAAAAGGAGAGGGAGAGAGGGAGAGAAGGAGAGGGGGAGGGAGATTAGGGAAAGGAGAGGGGGAGAGGGAGAGAGAGGGAGATTGGGAAAAGGAGAGGGGGAGAGGGAGGGAGGGAGGGAGAGGGAGAGAGGGAGAGAGGGAGGGAGAGGAAGAGAGAGAGATTGGGAAAAGGAGAGAGGGAAAGGGAGAGGGAGAAAAAGGGAGATTGGGGAAAGGAGAGGGGGAGAGGGAGAGAAAGAAAGCTTGGGAAAAGGAGAGGGAGAGAGAGGGAGATTGGGAAAAGGAGAGGGAGAGAGGGAGAGAAGGAGAGGGGGAGGGAGAGAGGGAGATTGGGGAAAGGAGAGGGGGAGAGAGGGAGAGAGGGAGATTGGGAAAAGGAGAGGGGGAGAGGGGGAGAGGGAGGGAGGCGAGAGAGAGGGAGATTTTGAAAAGGAGAGGGAGAGAGGGAGAGAGGGAGGGAGAGGGAGAGAGGGAGGGAGGGGAGAGAGAGGGAGATTGGGAAAAGGAGAGGGGGAGAGAGAGGGAGATTGGGAAAAGGAGAAGGGGATAGAGAGAGGGAGAGAGAGGGAGATTGGGGAAAGGAGAGGGGGAGAGGGAGAGAGAGGGAGATTGGGAAAAGGAGAAGGGGAGAGGGAGAGAGGAAGGGAGAGGGAGAGAGAGGGAGATTGGGAAAAGGAGAAGGGGAGAGGGAGAGAGGAAGGGAGAGGGAGAGAGAGGGAGATTGGGAAAAGGAGAGAGAGAGAGAGAGAGAGAGAGAGAGAGATTGGGAAAAGGAGAGAGAGAGAGTGAGAGCGAGAGAAGGAGAAGCAGGGTGGAGAGAGAGAGAGAGAGAGAGAGAGAGAGAGATTGGGAAAAGGAGAGGGAGAGAGTGAGAGCGAGAGAAGGAGAAGCAGGGTGGAGAGAGAGAGAGAGAGAGAGAGAGAGAGAGAGAGAGAGAGAGAGAGAGAGAGAGAGAGAGAGAGAGAGATAATAGGATAAGGAGAGGGCGAGGGAGAGAGAGGGGGAGAGATAGAGGAGAAATTGGGAGAGAGGGAGAGGGAGAGGGTTGGTGGAGATGGGGAGAATAGGATAAAGAGAGGGAGATTGGGGAAAGGAGAGGGGGAGAGGGAGAGAGAGGGATATTAGGATAAGGAGAGAGAGAGAGAGAGAGATAGAGAGAGAGAGAGAGAATAGGATAAGGAGAGGGGGAAGGAGAGAGGAGGAGAGATAGAGGAGAAATTGGAAGAGAGGGAGAGGGAGAGGGAGATTGGGGAAAGGAGACAAGGAGAGGGAGAGAGAGGGAGATTGGGAAAAGGAGAGGGGGGAGAGGGAGAGAGGGAGGGAGAGAGAGGGAGATTAGGAAAAGGAGATGGGGAGAGGGAGAAGGAGAGAGCAGGAGGGAGATTGGGAAAAGGAGAGAGAGAGAGAGAGAGAGAGAGAGAGAGAGAGAGAGAGAGAGAGAGAGAGAGAGAGAGAGAGAGGGAGATTGGGAAAAGGAGTGGCAGAGAGGGAGAGGGAGAGGGAGATTGGGAGATTGGGAAAAGGAGAGGGGGAGAGGGAGAGAGAGGAAGATTGGAAAAAATGAGAGGGAGAGAGGGGGGGAGAGAGGGAGATTGGGAAAAGGAGAGGGAGAGGGAGAGAGAGAGAGAGAGAGAGAGAGAGGGGGGGGGGGTAAGCGAGAGAATAGGGGATATGAAGAGAGGGAGATTGGGAAAAGGAGAGAGAGAGAGAGAGAGAGAGAGAGAGAGAGAGAGAGAGAGAGAGAGAGAGAGAGTATAGGGGATAGGAAGAGGGAGAGAATAGGATAAGGAGAGGGGGAGGGAGAGAGAGGGGGAGAGAGAGAGGAGAAATTGGGAGAGAGGGAGAGGGAGAGGGAGGGCGGAGATGGGGAGAATATGATAAAGAGAGGGAGAAGGAGAGAGAGAGAGGGAGAGTATAGGAGAGAGAGAGGGAGAGAAAGAGAGATTTAATATAATAAAAGGGGGAGGGAGAAGGGGGAAAGGGAGAGGGAGGGGGAGAGAAAGAGAGAGAAGGGGGAGAGGGTGAGAATAGGATAGGATAATGTGTGTGTGTGTGTGTGTGTGTGTGTGTGTGTGAGAGAGAGAGAGAGTAGGAGGAGAGGGTGAGAGACATGAGGTAGAGTGAGAAGAAGAAGGAGAAAAGGGTGAGAGAATCAAAAAGAGAGAAGTGTGAGGGGGAGAGAGATGAGATAGAACTCAAGGTAGATAATTAGGGCTCAGAATAGACAAAGACAATGATGGGGGAAGTAAGATGAGAGGGAGAGGAAAAGAAGAGATACATGCATGTATACAAACATATATACATATATCTATATAAATATATGTATATATAACTATAGATATGCAGATATACATACATAAACACTTATTATCTAGGTATGTCTAAAACATGTGTAGTAAATGCTAATTTTACAAGCATACATTATTATGTCTTCATAACCCTTACAGGTTTTGTGAAACAAAAAAAAATGTTTTTAGTTCTTCATAACCTATACGGGTTTTGTGAAACAAAAAAAAATATTTCTAGTTCTTCATAACCCGTATGTGTTATTTAGAACTGTGAATAGTACTTTTGGTTTTTCAAAACCCGTGCGGGTTTTGGCTTGGTAAGAGGGTTGGAAAATGACCCTAAGGCTTGCAAGCCCATTTTCCCCCCATTTTTGTTCCTTTACACGATTTTTCATCCTCCACCATGATTTCTTGACTTCATCGTCATCAGGTTTACAAATGATCAAGTGGGTATCTCTAAAATTACCACCATAATCTCACACATCTTCTTAGTTTTCTAACCATATAAATGTTTTTATTTTTGGACAACATTAGCATAGTAAACTTTAATTCTCTTTATCAATGCCTTGACAATCCTCATAGACATATGTCTACCATTTTTTTAATAACTTTTGATATACTTGACCAAATTCAAAATAAATTATATATTATTGTTCTACACTAGATTTTGTTGGCAAATGCACACTCCAATGAGAAATTGTAGGTGACTGAAGGTATTGTCATTTATGGCAACCTTACAATCATGTGATACCAACAGACAGATACAAGCACCGACACTGGCAGATTCTACACTGGCATATAGAACACCGGCACCGAAAAAGAAGAATACCCGGCACCCTAGCCGACGAGAATTTTGTATATATATTTTCTATTTAATTATAAAATCTTTTTTAAGCGGACTTGGCAAATTGTAAAATGACTCATATATGTATGAGATCATTGCAGATCATTTAAAAAGTGAAGTATGAAAAGATAATAGCAGACCTAATATGCGAATTATTGGATAAGGGTTTATGTATGTAACAGAGCTTAAACCGGTACTGAATTTGGCATAGCAGATGCTAATTTGAAGCAGTACAAGACATTGGATTTGTATAATCCATTTTGTAAGTCAGTGTGACTTCTTTTGTAATTAAGCAGTGAGCTCTAGGAACTTGGCCTTCCTGCATGTGTAGGCCCCTATTGTAAGCAGTAATATTCTCTTATTGGCTAGTAAGTGAATATTGTGGGTCACAAATCCCACTGAGGTTTTTCCCACACCGGGTTTCCTCGTTAAAATATTGTGTTATGGTGTGTCTCTTATGTTGTGGTTATTATTCTTCTTTGCTGCATTATTTTTAGTTTACCAGTACATAGTTTTGATATGCTTTTCATGTTATAAGTTAAGAAAATTTTATTATTGGTTAGATACCGATTCACCCACCCCTCTCAGTATCTTTGGGAATCCTAACAATTGGTATCAGAGCCTGGTCCTCTATTTTCAAAAGCCTAATAGCTTAAGGAAGATATTGACACCGGTAGAGATGGAAAACCTAAGGAAACAATTGGAAACAACTCTTTCAGACTATGATATAGAAAAGGTGAAAAATATCAAACTTGAAGATGATTTGAAGGCTGCACGGGATATTATTCAAGGACTTCAATAAAATCTCACTATGGCAAGGAATAAGAGAAGAGAACTTTGTGAAAAGATGCAGAACAATGATGATGAAAAGGAAAATCTCAATGATCTGGTGAACAAACTGAGACAAGAAAATAGTACAATGAAAAATGAGATGCAAGATATGACTATGAGATTTTGTAAAGAAATTGAAGATAGAAAGAAGAATGAAGATGACTTGGTTAGAAGATTGAATGATGCTGGAAATGAAAACACAAGACTTAGTCATGAAAATGATATGTTGAAGACAGATTTGATGCATACATAGAATGACACAAATGAATTCATGAGACAGAAAGGAATCTTGGAAAGTGAACTGGCTACTGCAAATCAACACAAGGAGAAATTCAAGAAAAGCTCATAAGAACTTAATGACATGCTGAAGAATCAGAAACCTAATGGAGATACAAATGGCCTTGGCTTTGAAGTTGGTGAAAGTTCTGATACTGCAAACAATCATGATCATGGTAAACCAGTAAGACAACCTAATTCTTACAAATTCAATGGGAAATGCTTTAACTGTAACAATTATGGTCATAGAGAAAATCGGTGTAGATCTAGAAATTATCAGAACACTAATACATCCACTGGTCAATATTCTACGTGCAAAAAAATTGGTCATAATTCAGAAAATTGCAGAATGAATGTAAGATGTTATGTTTGTGGAAGATTTGGACGCTTATCTAATCAATGTAGAACACAAACTAGCATAGGATATGGGAAAGCTATTCAGAAAAACAATGTGACTTGTTATGCTTGTAACAAGATTGGACATATTGAAAAATTTTGTAGAAGTAAGGCATCACCGACAAATAACAAAGGTCCTAGCTTGAAAGGTAAAGAAAAGGTTGAAGAGGTAAAGCAAGAATTCTCAAAACAATGGATCGGAAACTCAATCAGAATATTAATGGGAATACTCCCCCACTGGCAGAATAGAGTATCACTCCACCGGCAGGAGACTCTTCATATAACTGAAGGAAAATCCTTTGGGGGTTTAGCAACAAATTGAAAAACATTCTATTATACCCTTGGTTGATGGTAAGAAGTTGAATTACTTCTATACCGGCAGATGAGTTTAAGTTGTGACTTAACCGGTAAGCATTCAATGCGGTAGTTGGAGAAAATAACATTATAAAGCAAGTGTTTTGGCTCCTTTTTCATTCATCGAGCATTAAAATCTTCAAGAGCGCGAAAATTCCTGAGTGAAGGCATCCTTAGCGAAGAAGCGAAGAAATTCATCCAAGGATTCATCTTTAAGGCAGATTGAGGTATTTATAATCATGGCATCCTCCTCCACTCCTAAATTTATTGCAAACCCTGCTGTGATTGAAGTGATCAAGCACCCTAGACCCGTATTCAAGCTTGTTCCCGAAATTGCGAAGAAAGATGATAGCATAGGTGCATTTTCTCAAATCCCTAAGGGAGTAGTATATGCAGAGACCCTAGGATATACATAAATTGTCATATAGAGGAATTAGGAGATAATGAAATCAAGAACATGTATATGACTGTAACTTGTGATGAATCTAGAAATATCAAACCGGAACATAAGATAGTGGAAACCCTAGGTTTTACTAAAATCCTTAGTGTCCCAGATTTTCCCAAGGATATTATAAGGATTGTGCTAAGTAAAGTTCATGGGGAATTCTTTTGGTTAGATTCAATCCATAAAATCACCAAGGAAGCCATTAAGGCAATAACAGAGTTACCTTCCACTAGTAGTAGGCCTGACAGAACACAAAAGGTCTCAAATGACATAGTGACGAAACTAACCAGTGCAACTTTTGACAAAAGGTCTCTAAGGGTAAATGATGTGAAGGACATCAATGTTAGATTTGTAAGTATGATTTTAGGCTACAAGGCTACATATGCAAAATAGGTTGAACTGAGTTTTTAGCCTATGTATCAAAAGTGCATATGACATGGTTAATAATAATGCTAGAATAGATATATGTGAATGGCTCAAAGATGAATTGATAGAAAATCTAAAGAAGATTAAAGGAGATAAGAAAGGAACCTTTAGATTTAGAAATTTTCTTGTTTGCTTAATGTTGTACATTACTAAGCAAGTACCCAGTATTGGTAGGAAAGACTTTGGTTTTGACATACCGGTAGGAATGCAATTACTGGATCTACTGAACAACATGGGAGATAACAAGGAGAATAACTTAAATGAATATTTTCAAGCACTAAAAGCTCGAATGAAGACCAGAATAAGACTGTCATAGGCAATTGTAGATAAATATCAGAAGGAAATATGTTTTGTGATCAAGAAAGATGAAATTTGGATGGAGGCAGTTATCCCTCGAACTATCTAGGTAACTGAAATGGGCTATGAAACAGATGAAAACATCATAGAAACTTAGGCAAAAGCCCTCCTTGAAGAACCAAAGGAACCCATTGAGAAAGTCTTTGGAAATGCAGAAACAATTGAAAGTGGAATTCAGTCAAGAAAAAGGGTTAAGAAAGTTGAAGCAACAGTAAGGAAAGGAACCCGACAGGCAAAGGCAATTAAGGAAGATGTTTTGAAACAAACTAGTATAAATGAAAGTGATTTGGAAGGACTTCAGCTGGAAGCTCATCTTTCACTAGTTGGAACTTCCTTTGAAAGTGATATACCGACGGTATTTAAAAGGGTTGAAAGGAAAAGAAAACCCTCACTGGCACCCTCACCCACACCCAGGAGAACCAGACAAAAACAACAGGCAGTGAGGCCTCCAATAAAGAAGTTGACTCCTAAGAAGAAAAAGGTAAAACAAGACATCTCTCCACTAGATAAGCTCCTCAGTGAAATAACAGAGGATGGAAAGCTAAAGAACATTAGCAAACTATACAATACACTTTCAGCTGATGACAGAGAGCATAGAAAATAGTGTAATTTTAAAGTTGGATATTTATAAGAAATTTTTGATGGAAATAGTTGATGAGATACCCAATGAGTTATACAGAAGACTAGAAGCTAGAAGGGTAACCATTGTTGAGCTGGATAAAAAAATAAAAATTGAAAAACTACTTGCAGTTCATCCAGTTAACTCACCTGATGAAATCGACAAATTAATCAGTGAGGCTAACTGGATAGTGTTTTCAACTGCTCACCAGCATGTAGCACTGATGGCAGGTAGAGTGAATGAAGTCTTTGAAGAAATAGTAGGTGCATGGGACATATTCTTTGTAGAAAAAGAGAAAGAGGAAGAACTCAGAAGACCTAAGACAATCAAGGTATATCAAAAGGATAAGGATAAGGGGAAAGGTAAGGTAGGTGAACCTCCAAGCCTTAAAATAACTGATAATGTACCCCCATCTCTATCTGATACTCCACTGGCACATACTACTGACAGTCGATGGGCCACAGAGAGTATGGAGACTCCTCTAGAGGATACTAATCCTGAGCCTAAAATTTTGTACACCATGAATATTGATACACAAGAGGTAAATATTGTGGTAGATAAAGAAACCACTAAGGATAAGAAGAAAGATGTGGCTACTAAGTCACCAGGTGAAGATATGGAAACTAATGTTAGCACAGAGATAGAGAAACTAACAGAGGACTCTACTGAGACACAATCAGAGAAACAAGGAATGAATAGTGCATAGGAAAATACACAAAAACTAGAAGTACCTTCAGAGACTACAACTAAGAAACTGGTAGTTGAGAGCTCAGAGAAACCATCTGAGGCACTAAAATAGAAACAGGTTGATGTTCAAATTCAAACTGAGATTGTGCCACCAGCAAGAACTAAAAAAAAAAACTTTTCTAATAGAAATGCATACCCAAACATATCCTCCTAAGAAAGAGGAAAGCAAAGTTATTACTACAACTGACAACATGGAAATTATAAAAATAGTTGGACAGACATCTAGTACTTCTATAGTAGAATTCCAACCTCCAAATGTAACAGAAGTCTTATTGGAATCAATTAAGAAACTCACAGAATGTAATGCACAAGCCTATAAAGCTATTGATGATGCAATCTCCATTCTTAAATTGATAGCACCCAAGTGCATCATGGATAAGAAATATTCTTTAGGTCAACTAGACACATTGTCTAAATACATCACAGGTAACACCTTGACAATTGATCAAATAAATGAGGATACATTTAAGGAGAAATGAATAAAGAGAAAGAGAAATTCTTTGATGTAACAATAAAGAAGTGCATGGGCCACATTGGCACACTTTTACTGGCACTAAACAAAACAATAAAGGAGTTCAAGGAACTCTATAGAGATACATGCAAGACAAATGTAATGACAACAGATATAGATAAGGAAATAGGAAAGTTACAAAAAGAAATTGACAATATAGCTGATAACCTCATCGATTCATCTAAACCATTATCAATTATAGAACAAAAGATACACCGTCTTGAAGAAAAACTTGAGAAATTTGAAAATGAGAAAGACAAAATAAAAAGGAAGGCAAAAGACCTTAAATACAAACTCAACCCTAAATTGGAGTACCTCATCTCTTTGAGTAAAGAAATCTCTGAGGCACTTGTTCAAAGATAGAAGACACCAGAGGAACAAATGCATCACCTTACTGGTACTATTCAAAGAACAGAGGCTGCACTAAAAGACAGTGAAAAGTTCACTGAGAGCCTGAATTTTGTATTAGCAGACCTTTTCCAGATTGTAACCAACCGGTTACAAGGATCAAGCTGAAACTACACTCAATTGACACTTTAACAACCTTTGTCATTGATGTCAAAGGGGGAGTAGTAGAGAAGAGAAAAATCCAAATAACACAAGAGATCATCTACTCAGGGGGGGCACACAATTTTGGTAACAGTTTTGGTAAGACAATTTTGGCAAATCAATTTTTTGGATATACAAATTTTGATTTTTCTCATGAGTGTTGCCATCACTGCCAAAGGGGGAGATTGTTGGCAAATGCACACTCCAATGAGAAATTGTAGGTAATTGAAGGTATTTTCATTGATGGCAACCTTACAATAATGTGATACCGACAAATAGATACAGGCACTGGTACCGACAGATTCTACACCGGCATACAGAACACCGGCACCAAAAAAGAAGAATACTGACACCTTGGCCGACAAGAATTTTGTATATATATATTTTGTATTTAATTATAAAAATTTTTGTAAGCCAACTTGGTGAATTGTAAAATAACTCATATATGTATGAGATCATTGTAGATCATTTAAAAAGTGAAGTATGAAAAGATAATAGCAGACCTAATATGCAAATTATTGGATAAGGGTTTATGTATGTAACAGAGCTTAAACCGGTAGTGAATCTGGCATAGTAGATGCTAGTTTGAAGCAGTACAAGACATTGGATTTGTATAATCCATTTTGTAAGTCAGTGTGACTTCTTTTGTAATTGAGCAGTGAGCTCTAGGCACTTAGCCTTCCTACATGTGCAGGCCCCTATTGTAAGCAGTAATATTCTCTTATTGGCCAGTAAGTGAATATTGTGGGTCACAAATCCCACCGATGTTTTTTCGACACCGGGTTTCCTCATTAAAATATTGTGTTATGGTGTGTCTCTTATGTTGTGGTTATTATTCTTCTTTGCTGCATTATTTTTAGTTTATCGATACACAATTTTGATATGCTTTTCATGTTATAAGTTAAGAAAACATTATTACTAGTCAGATATTGATTCACCCTGCCCTCTTAGTATCTTTGGGAATCCTAACAGATTCTATACACTTTTTCCTAAAAAAAATTGCATTTTTTATTATTTTGATGCAAGTTATGCCCAGCGCACGAACAAGTACCTAATTTTCAGGATGCGGTCACTTCCAAAAATCATAAAAAAAAAATACTCAATGGAAAATTACAAAAAAATACACAACTTCTAGATAACATTCTTAGATATCATCCTACCAAAGGGTTTTGCAAAATACTAAATCTTACTATATATTTTGTGCAGTGCACGAAAACAGCTATGTTATATTTTTCTGAAAAAATCAGGAATATTTTATCGTGCGTAAAGGGTTTGACCCTCTTAATATTATCCAATTCTTTAAAAAATTAGTAGTTTAGAAACTAGATTCAGAGTACTACAATTCTTATTCTTTTCTCAACTCCTACTTTTGAGTGCATGACCTTCAAATAGCTCTTTGAAGTTCAGGTTTACCCATTTTCAGAAAATAAAAAAAAAGTGGCCACTTATACCCCCCTTTTTGTTCACCATCTTGGTCCACTTACCTGCATGCTAACTCCTCCCTCCTTTGGGTTACATGCCATAGATGGAGCTATTTCACGGCTATCACCATGGAAACAAGGAGTCGACTACTGTCGTCGTGTTGATAAGGAAGTAGTCTATGGTTTTAGTTAGCCATGGCACTACGTGCCACGTTGCCTTCCTCCCTCCAAAGGTCATGAGCCACCATGTTGGAGGAGTTGACTCTCAATCGACTATCGACTTCTAAGAGTTGATAACCAATCCACCACCTTTTACTATTTAATGCATATACATGTTAAATTAAATAAACAATATTATATTAAATAATATATTCATTGCATTCAATTTATTATTAAATGTTAAATAAAAAGAAAACCTAATTAAGACTTTTAAGATATTTAATAAATTAATAATATTTAAATATATATATATAACGTTCGATTTCATTTATAAAAAGGTAAAAATATAAACATGATAATATATATACATGTGTAATTATAAACCTATCATTTCGAATTGACAAGATTAATTTAATCACTTTTAAATATAACATAACTTAATAAACAATCATCAAATTTTATGCATATGAACTCCATACAATTACTTAATCAACGAGACCATAATACTCATTTTCCAACGAACAAAACAATAATCACTTCATACCATTGAAATCATGTCGACATAAAGTTTGCATTCTAAATCCTATTTAATAAAAATGTTAACTCGCTAATTAATTAACCCTAATTTTTCAACTATTGGACATTTTCAAATATGAAATCAATGTAACGACTAATTTTTACTCAAATCATTTCAATTTAAAATAAACATCAACAAAGTCACAATTCAAACAATGATGCCTTGACAAAGTCATAGTTGCACAAACAATTTTTCTATTGTGGTGTGTGAGATTCCCCTAGTCTACCGAAGTCATAAGTAAAAAACAACTCTACCTGAGTCATGTTCTCGCCTTCAAGTTCGTTCACCTATCCCTCCATCACTTGCACTCAATAATTCATCAGCATTGGCGATCCCCAATTAAGATAATACTAGATATCGAATTACATATTGCATGAATAAAATGCATACATCATTTCCTATTATTTGTATACAACTGAATTACTATCTAAATGAATGCTCATATCTGTTTCAATTTCAACTCATAAATAAAAACCTACATTATATCTCTAAATAACACAATATCAAAAATACGGTTTGTGACATCCTTCCCCTCTTGGAAGAGACATCGTCTCGATGTCTTACTACTCATTAATAATCACATATCAATTCTATCTCATAAAATGTCAACCATACATCAAGTTTCAAATATAAATAATAACAATAGCATACATGCTATCCAAGTTCACATCATAAAATTAAAATCATTATTTTCAAAGATATCTCAAATGATAAGAAACTATTTCCTAAGAAAGCAAATGAGGAAAATGGTAGTCAATCATCTCAGTAGCCTCCCATGTAGCACTATCCTTAGAATATTGGTCCCACTGAACCTTATACTGAGTGAAATCTCTACTATGTAGCTTCACACTACACTGATCTAGGACTCAGATGGGCTCCATTAGCACCACCCCTGGATCATGTACCTGTAAAGATTGCAAATCAAGAATATGAGATGCATCAGCATGATAAGGTCTCAATAAAGAAACATGAAACACATTGTGGATTCGAGCTAGAGCAGGGGGTAAAGCTAATCTATAAGCAACTAGATTGATAACCTCCAGTACATCAAAGGGTCCCACATATCTTGGTGCCAACTTTGATGATTTTCCAAATGAGATAGAGCTCTTATGAGGTTTGACTCTCAAAAAGACTTTATCTTCTGCAGCAAATTGTCTGTAAGTCCTATTTCGGTCTGCATAACTCTTTTGTTGGTCAGCTGCTTCTTTCAACCTACTCTTTATCAACACCATTTGCTCATCCTTAAGTAATTCAGGACCAATGATGATCCTATCCTCCAGTCTATCCCAACTGATAGGTGTGCAACACTTTCACCCATAGAGTGCTTCAAAAGGTGCCATCCCTAAGGATGCATGAAAGGAGTTGTTATAAGAAAATTCAACCAAAGGCAAGTACTCGTCCCATTTTTACTACTGATCCATGCAATACATCCGTTAAAGATCTTCCACTAACTGATTAACCCTTTTTGTTTGGTTGTTAGTTTGAGGATGATATGTTGAGCTAAAATTTAGTCTTGTTCCCAATGTTGCATTTAATGTTGTCCAGAATCTAGAAGTCATCCTAGTATCCCTATCTAACATTATGGTGGCACACCATGTAACCAAAAAATTTCTTGCACAAATTTCTTGGCAAGAACAAATGATCCATCCTTGAGATTCCCAAGTATGAAATGTACAACTTTATTCAATTTATCCACCACTACTAAGATAGTGTCATGTTTATTTTTGCTCATTGGTAATCCTTGGATAAAATCTATATTGATTACCTGCCACTTGTATTCTAGTATAACATGTTGGAATAAAAGTCTTGCTAGATGAACATGTTCAGCTTTCACTCATTGACATTCCAAACATTGTGCTACATACTCAACCACTTCTTTTCTGAGTTTAGGCCAAAAATACAAAGATCTTAGATCAGCTACCATCTTTGTTATTCTAGGGTGTCCTGAATAAGGTGTATTGTGCATCTCATGCAGTATTAACCTCTTCAAATCTCCCCCTTCAGGTATGTACACCCTTCCTTGGTACCTTAAAATACCCTTAGGTTCTATTTCATATCCATCATAACGATGCTCTGAAGAATCTTTTTCCAAGGCTTGTTTAACCCTTAGGTAATGCTCATCTTCTTGAAGGTTTTGCAACACTTGTTGTTTCAAGTTTGTTCTAGTTGTCACCATAGCAGATAGGTGTCTTCTTCTGCTAAGAGCATTAGCTACTCTATTTTCCTTCCCTTTGATATATTCAATACCAAAATTATACTCACTTCGGAATTCAAGCCACCTTCTTTGTCTTGCATTAAGGTTAGGTTGTGTAAAGATATACTTCAATCCTAAATGATCCATTTTTAGCTCAAAAGGCTTCCCTAAAAGGTAATGCCTCCACATTTGTAATGCATGTACAATAGCTATAAGTTCTAATTCATGCGGTGCATAACTAATCTCATATTGATTCAACTTTCTTGATTCAAATGCAACCACCTTTCCTTCCTGCATTAACACTGCTCCCACACCTTGACCTGAGGCATCTGTAATTATTATTAAATATCCATTGGGATTTGGTATAGTTAAGACTGGTGTTGTTGTCAATTTCTACTTCAAAAGTTGAAATGACTCCTCACACTTCTCAGTCCATTCAAACCTTTTTTACTTTATCTAAAGTGAAGTAATAGGTGCTGCTATCTTGGAAAATCCTTCCACATACTTTCTATAATATCCTGCAAGTCCCATAAAACTCCAAACTTCTGAAACATTCTGAGGTGTTGGCCAATCTACTATTTCTTCTATCTTTGCAGGATCAATTGAAATTCCTTCAACAGATATGACATGACTTAAGTAATGCACCTTTTCCTGAAAGAAGGCATACTTAGAAAATTTCCGATAAAGCTTATCATCTCTCAACCGTTGCAAAACTATCCTCAAGTGCTTCTTATGTTCTTCTTCATTCTTAGAATAGATCAAAATGTCATCAATGAAGATTAGAATGAAATCATCCAAGTATTCTCTAAAAATACTGTTCATGAGGTTCATGAATGTTGCTCGGGCATTGGTTAAACAAAATGGTATGACTGTGAATTCATAGTGCCTATACTGTGTTCAAAATGCAGTCTTAGGAATATCCTCATCCTTAATCCTTAACTAGTGATATCCTGATCGAAGATCAATCTTGGAGAATACCATTGCACCTTTCATTTGGTCAAAAAAATCATCTATCCTTGGTAAAGGATATCTATTTCTGATAGTCACTTCGTTCAACATCCTATAATCAATGCATAGCCTTAAAGTGCCATCTTTCTTCTTTACTAAGATCACCGGTGCACCCCACGGGGATACACTTGGCCTAATAAATCCTTGCCTAAGCAATTCTTGCAATTGATCCTTAAGCTCATACAATTTTGTTGTTGTCATTCTATATGGAGCCTTAGATTGCAGCTCCATTCCTAGTAAGAGTTCTATAGAAAAATCAAACTCTCTCTTAGGTGGTAACTTGGTAAGGTCTTCTGGAAAGACATCTAGGAACTCTGCAAGGACGGGATAATCCTTAGGACCTTTCTCAACATTATCCAAATCATTTACCATGACAACAATAATGGAACATCCTTTTCTTTGGGCCTTCTTGACTTGCATTGTCGAAATGTGTCTCAATTCAAGAGGCTTTTGAGACCCAAAAATTTCAACTAAATTCCCAAAATCATCAATGCAATTGATGACCTTATCCTCATAGTTTACTATCGATTTATGCTCAGTTAACTAGTTGATACCTAAGATCACATCATATGATCCTAATGGTGCCACATAAAGGTTAACCTGGGTTCGAAAACTCAAAAGTTCCAGTTCACTGCAAAACGGACAAGTATCTACCCTCCGTTTTGCTCGATTTCCATATTGAACTATCCATGCATTTGAAATATAACTAGGTCTAACAGATATTCTAGAGACTACTTTAGGTTCAATAAAGCATTCAGTAGCTCCTGTATCTATTAAAATAGAAACTGATTGCCCAAAAAGCTTAACCGTCATCTGAATAGGTGAGGCTTGGAAATCAGCTTGACGGTTGTTGATTGCAACATGAATCTAGTGTTGAGAGGCTCCTCGCTGATTTTATCCTCTTTGTACAGGGGTAAGTTGCAAATAATTTGAGGTATAATGACTTCCTCCACAATTGTAACACCCATCCCTAGGTCCGGAATGGCCACCTGACCTACCTCTGTCCAAATTTTGTTGGGCATTGGTGTTATTATTTGCTCTCTTGTTACCATCCTAATTCACTCTTCCTCTTTCCTAAGTGTTGGGTCCCCTCTTTAGATTCCTTATTTGTTGATTTTTGTCGTTGTTGTTCCTTTGGAAATTCCTATTTCCAAAATTCGGTTTGTTATTCACATTTTATAGGAGTTCCCCAACTGCTGCAACTTCTGCTCTTGCTTGGTTGCTTTCTCAAATACCTCTTCCATAGTCAGTGGATTATGAATATCCACTTCTGCTCCTATATGAGTTCTCAAACCCAAGATGAACTTCCAGATGCGAAAAGGCTCATCCATGTGATATTGCAGAACATACTTAAGGAGGCTGGTAAACTTCTCCCGATATTGAGTTATCGACATGCCACCTTGTGTTAGGTTCTGAAATTCAATCATCTTCTTATCGAATAATAGCTGAGGAAGCCACCTCTTCCTAAAGGATTGCAAGAACAATTCCAAAGTGAAATCTCTTGGTTGCAACTTCCTTTCGGACTTTTCATTATCCCACCAAGTAGCAGCTTCACCAGAAAGCTGGTAAGCAACCCAAACTGCCTTGGTTTCGTTGGACATGTTGCGGAGACCAAAATACATTTCCATTTATATCACCCATGCCTCTACACCATCACCAATAGTTTTTCAATCAAACTTTGGTGGCGCTATTCTTTTCAAGTCCTTCGTCAACTCTTCTTCAATCCTTGCTTGGTTATCTAGTTGCTCTTCAACCCTTGGAGCTTCAAGTCAGAATTCTCTAACCCTTCGAACCTCCTACTCTATTTCATTCATTCTAGCACTCTGCTGGTTCAATAAATCAAGGATTTTCTCCAGTCTTTCATTTCCATTACTAGACCCAGCCCTTGTGGTCCTTGAGGCCATTGTTATTCAACAATTTCTGCATCAGGGAAATGTTGATATTTCTTAGCAAAAAAAAAGAATATTTGCAAAGTTATGATTTCCATAACTTCTATTTAATCAATGCTCCCAAAAATCTACCCTTACAATATAACTATAGAGATTAATATCCATATTTACTACTGGAATGAAACAATATAGAACTATAATAAAACATAGTTTAGATAATTTGCAAATCTATTTCATCCAAGTTTATAATATAAACTAAGGTCCAAAGTACATATTTATCATCATAGGAAAAACATAACATTCAACTCAAATTTATAGAAAGAAAGACATCTTTATTTATTGATAATAAAAGTGTTATTACATAATACATCACTCTTCTGGTGGAGTCATGGGAGTATATCCTTCAGACTCACTATAACTTAGGGAGGTATAACCTTCAGACTCATCATCACTAAGTGGGGTATATCCCTCAGATTCATTATAACTTAGTGGAGAATATTCCTTAGACTCGTCGAAGCTAATCACAATTGGCCTAATTGGAGAATATTATAACTTAGGCTCCTCGTCCTCTATAGGGATGTTATTTTCATTGAGGGATTCAGTAGGGCCTACTTCTATCTCAACACTTTCTTTCTCTTTAGAAATTGGTTTCACTACGGGAGGAACATTTTCCTCCTCATTGATCCATCCTCCACTTGGATGGTTATCCATAAGAGGCATGATAGGAGATATAGGATCCTTCCTGACCCTCAGATAGTGAGCATACCCAGCTAATGACTTACGAGTTGTCTGTTTTGTTCACACTATCTCTGTAAGTTTCAACACAAAACTATTATTCTCCAAATTCAACTTGCGAAGTGACTCATAGGTCCTAGTGTTATACTACCTATGGCTCTAATACCAAACTGTAAAGACGTAAATTAATCTATAAGACATAATCTACTCTTTATTCATAAATAAACTCCTAGGTCAATTAAGAAGTCTATTTCATACATAATATAAAGCAAGTTTAATAATTTGATAAAACAATCATAGATATCAAAGAGTTAAATACAATTTTTATGTAAAATGGAAGGTACAAATTTCTCATTACATATCATTATACCCTACCTATGCTTTCATAATGCCTTAAGTAATATACAAATATAAACAAAGTGAGATACATTCGTCGCTCTCCAATCTGAGTCGCTTCCTTTCAGTCCATCGAATAAAGACAAGAATAAGAATTCTTGGTCAATCAAGAATACCTGACCCTACACGAATTGTTTTAACCAAAGAATTCGAAAGACAAGAGGGAACCTGGTGCATGCCTAGATGATACAAGCATTTTCATTTTTCTAATTCTCTTAAGAAACAAGCATTATCATGCAAGGATATGGTAGAGAGCCTAAAATAAGGAATTCCATCTATTTCTATGGATAATTCAACTGATTACTCAGCTGAGTATAATGCCATGCATAGCAAAAATAAATAGTTGGAAAAAGCAACTATTCTCTCTAAGATTCCATATTCGGCACCCGTCCTGGAAGGTAACTTTCTATACACAAGCCTATCCATAGCTTGATTCCCACAAACAAGAACACATTTTAAGAATACAATCTTTTGACTAATTATCACTTTCGTAAATTAAACACTATTTCATTAATTTTACCTAAATGAATACAATCTTTCGTAATTTGAAAAGCTAATATAATTTCATCACTAATATTCGAATAAATACAAAGTAAGAAGAAGGTGTAACACAAGTAAGATTTTCTTTCATATAAATGAGTAAAGTATGAGTACACATTCTTTAATTGAAATTCTATCCTAACCCTTTGACAATATTCACTATTTTTAAACAATAAAATTAACTATCTTAACTATTTCAATATATATTCCACCTAATGATTTCTTTCTTTATCTATTCAAGGAATAATAAAACATATTCAATAAAACAAATAAAATATGAAATATCATAAAAGAAATCTTATGCTACAACCAAAGCCTTAATTCTCTAACTTTCCTTATTGCAAAATAACCAAAATGAAATAGTATTCCGACCTCTTTACGCTCAAAACTGATTTGGAAAGAACTCTGTCATGCCTCCTCTAAATGGGTCTATGTCTTCCTTGATGGCTCAAAATTTCTCTCTTTGATCTTCTATTCTTCTTCTATCTCTTGTCTAAAACAACTCTCTCTCTCTCTCTCTCTCTCTCTCTCTCTCTCTCTCTCTCTCTCTCTCTCTCTCTCTCTCTCTCTCTCTCTCTCTCTCTCTCTATAATTCTAACTTAATATCTATCTATCTATTCCTCTACTACTTTCTATCTTTTTCTCCTCCTTTACCTATCGAACCTATGTCTATATTTATTCTATATTTCCCTATGATATCTCATACGTCTAAGGCTCGATTATTGTTATCAATTTGAAGTCTCTTCTCCATTTCGACAAGTCTAAAGCTTAACTAGTCCACGTCTAATCATTTCCAAGAGTTCGGTTTAACTCACCAATCTACCTACCTCTGAGCTAACTACGTTGTCGACACGTCTATGGTTCTTGGATCTTGACTATTGTTCTCTGCAGTTGTGGAAAGATGATTCGACCACCTCTCACCATGGATCATGGCGGAGTTTTAGTCATTTACAGACTTCACTGCTAATTCATCGTGGATCTGTGTTAAGTGCCAAGTCGCCCATCAAGGGATGTGGGAGTTAAGTCGACTTCGGCTACCATGGATGGAGGAAGTTAACTGTAGACTTGTTATGTCATGGACACTATGTTCTTGTTAACTCCTCCCTCCCACGGGTTACATGCCATAGATGGAGCTATTTCATGGCTATCACCATGGAAACAAGGAGTCGACTACTGTCACTGTGTTGATAAGGAAGTAGTCTACAGTTTTAGTTAGCCATGGCACTATGTGCCACATTGCCTTCCTCCCCCCAATGGTCGTGAGCCACTGTGTTGGAGGAGTTGACTCCAGATCGACTATTGACTTCTAACAGTCGATAACCAATCCGCCACCTTTTACTATTTAATGCATATACATGTTAAATTAAATAAACAATATTATATTAAATAATATATTTATTGCATTCAATTTATTATTAAATTTTAAATAAAAAGAAAACCTAATTAAGAGTTTTAAGATATTTAATAAATTAATAATATATATATGTATGTATGTATGTATGTATGTATGTATGTATGTATGTATATACTTATATATATAACATTCGATTTCATTTATAAAAACGTAAAAATATAAACATGATAATATATATACATGCATAATTATAAACCTATCATTTCAAATTGACAAGATTAATTTAATCACTTTTAAATATAACATAACTTATAAACAATCATTGAATTTTATGCATACGAACTCCATACAATTACTTAATCGACAAGACCATAATACTCATTTTCCAATGAACAAAGCAATAATCACTTCATACCATTGAAATCATGTCGACGTAAAGTTTGCATTCTAAATCAGATTTAATAAAAATGTTAACTCGCTAATTAATTAACCCTAATTTTTCAACTATTAGACATTTTCAAATATGAAATCAACGTAATGACTAATTTTTACTCAAATCATTTCAATTTAAAATAAGCACCGACGAAGTCACAATTCAAACAATGCTGCCTTGACAAAGTCATATTTGCACAAACAATTTTTCTATTATGGTGTGTGAGATTCCCCTAGTCTATCGATGTCATAAGTTAAAAATAACTTTACCTGAGTCATGTTCTCGCCTTCAAATTCATTCACCTATCCTTGCATCACTTGCACTCAATAATTCATCAACATTGACAATCCCCAATTAAGATAATACTAGATATCGAATTACATATTGCATGAATAAAATACATACATCATTTCCTATTATTTGTATACAACTGAATTATTATCCAAATAAATGCTCATATCTATTTCAATTTTAATTCATAAATAAAAACCTACATTATATCTCTAAATAACACATTATCAAAAATACGGTTCGTGACATTATGCCATGATGGCATAATAGGTCCTATTATGCCATGACATGATATAATAGGACCAACTATGGACCTATTATGCAATGTCATGGCATAATAGGACATATTATGCCATCATGGCATAATAGGTCCATAATTGGTCCTATAATACTAAGTAAACATGTTGAATTAGCATAGTTCTAGTGTTGGAGATGAATTAGATGATGAAGTTGGCAATTTGAGAAAATCATGTCATGTTGTCGCTTAATAAGTCCTATTATAGACCTGTTGTGCCATGATGGCATAATAGGTGGACTATTATGCAATGTCATGGCATAATAGGACCTATTATGTCATGATGGCATAATAGGTCCTATTATGCCATGACATGATATAATAGGACCATCTATGGACCCATTATGCAATGTCATGGCATAATAGGACATATTATGCCATCATGGCATAATGTGTCCTATTATGCCATGACATGGCATAATGTGTCCATAATTGGTCCTTTTATACCATCACATGACATAATAAGACCATAATAGGACCTTTATGCCATGACATGGCATAAACCTAAGCCTAAACTTTGATATCTAAAATTTGAAGAGTAATGTTAATTACTTTTAAGGTTATACTAATAGTGGTATCTTTTGTATTGCCTAATGAGGATTAAGAACAATTTTGGTACATATGTTCGGTTTTGTTTCGATTTCATTTTTGTTTTTGTTTTTGTTTCGATTTCATTTTTGTTTTTGTTTTTGTTTTTGTTTCGATTTAGTTTTCATTTTGATGTTTCTGAGATATCTAATTTGATATTTTGTATTGTTAACTATCTAGGTTTCATTTTGATTTGTAAATTTGTTGATTGGGGTTTAGGGTTAACTGTTGAAGAATATTTTAGATCAAAATCAAGAATTTACAAATGTAAAAAAAAAATTATTCATAGGCTACTTTTAAAAAAAACTAAAATAATACCAAAAAAATCTAAATAATACACAAAAAATAGGAAAAATATACAAGAAAATTACGAAATGTGAAAATAGATGATTGAATGTGTACCTGGGATAGTGGTGGAGGCTTGAAATGGAATCCACAGCACAAGGGCCCATTTTTTGATCTCCTATTCTCACTTCATTGTCAGGTGAAAATGAAATAATTCGCCCAAAAAAAAGGGTAAAATACAATTTACAAACGAAAAAACGGGCCCCCGTTTTGTTTAAAAGTGGGGGCCCATTTTATAGCAAAACAAGGGCCCGTTTATTTTAGCTTCGGGCCCCCGTCACCTTTTGTCTCGGGAGCCCGAAGCATAAACTTGCCTCCATTTTTAGGAATGTGTTTTCCAATGCACAGACTTCCACAAATTTGTGATTCATTACCTTGCACTTGCCCATTTAATTATTTTTAAATAATTGAATAAAAATATTTTATATATATATTTTAATAAAATTCTTAGGAATAATATGAATTGATAGATCTAATCCAAGTCAAAGAGATGTTGATTGCATGTGTTAGTCTAATTTTATAGGTCATGCATGAAACTAGTGATCAATTCAAGTATAGAGGACACACAATAAGCTTTTCTCAACAAATCGAAAATGTGGAAAAGAAGTTACCTCATTCAATGAAAGATCTTCCACTAATTATAATTCACAAAAATGATCAACATGGACCAAATTACAATTTCATAGTAAACAAAGTGTGTGTCTATCAAGCACTACAATATAAACTCAACATGACAAGTTATACTTTGATGCTATTGTTGATTACAATGCTCTTGATGATATACCATTACATTCTAATTATAATATTTTTAGCGACTTGAGAATTATACATATGGAATTTGACTCTGATAGAAATGGATTTGTTTTTGGGCTATTGATAGAGATAGATGAGTTAAACATAATACAACACACAACATCGATGGCTTCTACACCACCAAATGCACAAGAGGAAATGGAGTTGATTCGTGTATGGGTCAACAACCCCAACATAGATCCATTTGAAATGATTGACTGATATACAATTGGTATGTCTCCATTAATGAATATACAACACTAGGTTTTCTTGATAGGGCTTTTCCATCATTATTTTGTGATGGTCAATGCTATTTTCTTGAACGACGAATGAGGAAAGTACATCTATATGAATTTGTAAAACACTTGCTATGGTACAAAGATAACAAATTTGGTAAGAATCCAAGTTTTCATTATTACATGATGAATATGATAATGAGACACCATTCCCAAAGGTCCATAATAATTTGCAATAAAAGAAGTCTCAATGAGATGTTGATCACTATACATGAGTTGCACGAGCATATGAAAAATATGCCATAGTCCCATCTAGTAGATAAATTGATGTGATTTGGAATTAGTTTAAGGGGCACAAGATCAAACTAGACTAAGTACCATGCTTCATCAAATTGGGACACCAACAATATTTTCCATATTGAGCATAGCAGCCTTACATATTGATTTGACTTGCATGCACTCATTCCCGGAACAACCCCAAACTACTCGAACAACCCCAAACTACTCTCATGAAGCGTAACTATGGTACAAAAAAAATGTCATAAACTATCCACACATTGTTTTACAATACATCCATTTACAATACACAACTTTTAGAAAAGAAATTTTCCAAAAAGGCGTGAATATGAAAGATTATTCGTATAGATATGAGTGGCAACATAGGGGATCAACATGTGTACAGGGTTTCTTATGGTTAAATTAATTACCAATTATGAATACCATTAATTGGAATTATCCACATCAAGCAATGGATGTTGAAGAATATCTCCATGATTTAGTACATGCATGCAACCCTTGACTCCATCCACACCATTGAAACATACAGGTATGACTCTATCTACTGAAGAAGAAATTACTCTTTTGCAAAATTAATATAATAGTTTCTAAAATAAAATTGAAATTTTAGGTGTATTGAAACTTCTCTCTACATCCATGTTTGAAAAAACACAAGGCAACTATTGGAGACTACTTTGAAAGATGGCTATGACAAGATTTTGAACATTGTTCAATGTTACACAACATGTAAAGAAGGTGAATGTCTTCGAAAAAATGAGGGCAATTGGTATGCAGGCAAAAAATTTGAAACAAATTCCTCAAAATACATCTGAAAATATTGTACTCCTTTCTTATATTAGTGAGTTTTAAAAAAATATATTCAATGACATATAGGTACAATGCACCATGACCATTAAATTTAGAAGGATCTAAAATATATTAAGATTTGGAGACTGATGAAATGAAATTTGAGGCATTTAGAAGTGATGATAGAGTCAACTAATACAATCATTGGATACTTCAAGTATGACAAGAAAATATGGATTGACAACCTGTTATGTCAAAATAGGTCATCATTAAATAAATTGCCAAGTATGTAGTGAAAGTTAAAAGAAGCTCTAAAAATACTATCAAATGTTACTACGATTGGCAAATGTGAAAATTCTTGATGATCTTGCAGTAAATGCTTACAAAAAATTCTCATTGAAACATTAATAGAAAGAGATATTGGAGCCTAAGAAACTTGCTACATGCTACTAGAAATTCCATTGCTGGAAAGTAGTAGAAGGTTCATCAATTTGATTGTTTCAAAATAGGTATTCGAGTGTGTAACTATAGATGTTTTTGATAAAGATAAACAGGTTTTACATGGACCCGAAACCAAGAGTTTTACAGAAACTGGCCATCAGCCAACCAAACAGAAATGAACATCAAAACAAGGGAACATCCTAGACCAAGCTCAAAAGAAAAAAGGAACAACAGGAAACAAAATAAAGAATAGACAAACACTCAATTAAGTGAGTGCACTGACTCCTTTTTCTTCTGGACGGTAATCTTGTTGATGTTGATGATGTGTAACTATAGATGTTGATGATGACAATAAACAACAAAACATGTCTTTCATCAATGTGTACAAAAGGAGGCCTCAATATATGGAGCCTATATTGTTTATTGATGCTGCAAAATCATGGAACTATAACCACAAAAAGAAAGGTCAACACATATGCTCTCCAAGAAAAATAGTTCCTATAGTTTGAGTCTTTCCAAGGTTCCCAATAGCTCCAGCTCATCACTCAAAAAAATGGTAAGTTTTTCTTTTAAGAACGTTTTTTTCACAAACCCTTTTGTCACATTGAAACAAACATTAGCCAAAATGACAAAATAGTAGTAACAATGTGGAATAGTTTCAAATATAATGAATAGAAGTTACAAAGAAGACATGTTTTAGATAATACTAAAGATGACATAGATCTAGAATCTGAAGATACCAATAATTCCCTAAGTTGTTTTCACATTTTGGCCTTAGTTGTTTTCCAACAAGGAGTTTATAGCCCTCCAAGGTGTTATAGCTCCCAGATTTTGAGCCATCCCACATTAGTTTATCCTGGCTAGGCTGAAAAGTTATGACTCTTGACTCTAGGATACTAATCAACTCCTCCTTCTCACAAGTTGGAATATCTATATTATCCAGAGATTTCCACCTCCACTTCTTGGTTATGCTGCAATCTACTTCCTCAATATAATTTCTAACATATTTTCCCCATCTTTCTTCCAAGAGGGTTTGGGAATACTTGAATTTGGTCATCTTACTGATTATTGGATATCCACCCCATGAGTCAGACCAGAACAAGGCCTGGTCACCCTCTCCTAGATTCCAGGTTAGTTTTTCTATAATTATAATTCTACAGTCTAGCATAATGTTCCAAATGTGGGATCGTCTTGGGGGGTTCGTAGTTCTAAAGATGCTCATAGGGTTGATACTACTCAAGTATTTATGACAAAGGATTTTGGCCAATTTAAGGTGGGGGAATTTATGCATACGCCATATTAATTTCACTCCTAAGGCATTACTTTGATCCCTCATATTCTTGATTCCAACCCCACCGATCTCCTTAGGCTTACAAACTTTATCCCAAGCTAGTAACGCAAATTTGTTTTTATCCCTTGACCCTTGCCAAAAGAAATTTCTAAGGATTTTATTTAGCTCCTCCTTTTAAAATATTGGGAGATCAATACAAGAAAGTTGTTGATTTAATCATGGTAGCTCTACTAACAAAGGAGAGCCATTTTCCTTTCCAGGATTCCGTTTTGGTTTTTATTTTGTTGACAATATGTTCCAAAAGTTTAGAAGATCTACAACATTTAGCTAAGGGTAAGCCTAGGTATTTGCATGGGAGTTCCCCTACCCTAAAAATCAAAATATTACGGATTGCATATTCCTCATTTCTGTCAGTATTAAAAACAAAGATTTCAAAATTTTTAGTATTAATTTCCTGTCTTGAGGCTTTAGCATAGGAATCAAAAATTACTTTGGATGAACATGGCTCATGTCTATTGCTAAAGCCATATAGCATACTATCATCAACAAACTGATGATGAGTGATGGGAGCCACCTCCCGGGTTATTCTAATGCCTTTAAGGGACTCCCTTTCTCTAGCTCTAGATATGGATCTACCTAGAGATTCTGCCATAATGATAAAAAGAAAAGGGGAAATAGGATCCCTCTACCTCGAACCTCTAGAAATGCCAAAGAATCCATTCAAGGAACCATTTAACAGGATGGATATTCGAGGAGAGGAGATGCATTCATAAATGAGGTTAATCCATGATTTAGCAAGGCTGAAGGCCTCCAGACATTTACAAAGGAAATGCCAATGCACTTTGTCATAAGCTTTAGTAATATCTATTGCTCATGTCTATTGCTAAAGCCATATAGCATACTATCATCAACAAACTGATGATGAGTGATGGGAGCCACCTCACTGGTTATTCTAATGCCTTTAAGGGACTCCCTTTCTCTAGCTCTAGATATGGACCTACCTAGAGATTCTGCCATAATGATAAAAAGAAAAGGGGAAATAGGATCCCTCTACCTCGAACCTCTAGAAATGCCAAAGAATCCACTCAAGGAACCATTTAACAGGATGGATATTCGAGGAGAGGAGATGCATTCATAAATGAGGTTAATCCATGATTTAGCAAGGCTGAAGGCCTCCAGACATTTACAAAGGAAATGCCAATGCACTTTGTCATAAGCTTTAGTAATATCTAGCTTAATAAGAATACTTGATTCCTTGTTTTGTTGGATGGAGTGAATGGCCTCTTCGGAAATGATAATACCATCAAAAATAGACCTGCCTAGGACAAAACATGTTTGATCTTCACTAATAAGGAGAGGGAGTAATTTTGCAGTCTGTTGGCAATAGTTTTGGTTAGCAGTTTGTAAATAGTATTGCATAGAGCTATTGGCCTAAAATCACCAAATTTATATGCCTTATCCTTCTTAGGAATAAGGGTGATAAAAGTATTATTGATTTCCTTGAGCATCTTACTTGAGTTCCTAACTCCCTCCAATTCCTTTGTTACATCATCCCCAATAAAATGCCTGCACTTCTGGAAAAAGGTAGCTAGGAAGCCATCAGGCCCAGGAGCCTTGTCAGGGTTCATCTGCATAAGAGTTATTTCCACCTCCACTTTAGTGAATCTGGCCCCTAGATTCTTGTTTTGCACTTCAGTGACTATTTTGGGGATGTTGACCAGGATATCAGCTCAGTTGCTTAAGTTAGATCCCTCCTAGTTGTTTAGGATATTCTCAAAATACTTAACTACCTCAATTGTGATTAGGTTAGGATCTTTAGTGGTTTGACCTTCACTTGTTCTGATTTTAGTTATTTTGTTAACTAACCTCCTCTATTTAGTGCTATTGTCAAAAAAAATAGTGTTCCTATCTCCATCGCTTAACCACAAATCTCTAGACTTTTGGCACCAAAAAACTTCCTCCTTAGCTAGGATATTCTCATAATTCGGTAATAACCTTTTTTCTTCTAGGAAAAGAGCCTGATCCATCCCATTATCCATGACTATCCTATTAAGTGCACTAGTTTCATCCTCGAGTATAGCCTTAGTCTCAAAAATGTTGCCAAAGTGCATATTATTCCACCTTAGTAGATTACTCTTAACCACCTTTAGCTTGCTAACAAATTTAAAAATTCTGGACCCTTTGACTTCCGTTTCTTTCCACCATTGCTCAATCAGTCCCATAATCTTCTCCTCTTTTAGCCACATCAGTTCAAACTTAAAAGGACACCTTCTATGTTTGGATTCCTCTCTGATTGATAACTGAATGTGATAATGGTCAGTGCTATAGATACGAAGGAATTCTGCATATAGTGAGTCAGGTTCCCCCACAAAAAAAACCTATCCATTTTTTCTGCTATGAAGATAAAGCCTAACCTTCTATTGTTCCAAGTATAAGTCTCTTTCACTGTCTTAATATCCATGAGGTTGGTTCTATGTACCCATTCACAAAAATATGTCTCTGATTGTGAACTTGTTCTAATCCATCCCCATTTCTCTTTTGGGTTCAAGATGGCATTAAAATCTCCCCCAATGATAGAAATCTGGTTAGGGATTACTTTTAAAAATAGCTCAAGTTTGCTTCAAATCCTTCTTTTATCCTCATTTTGTGTTGGGCCATAAACATTTACAAGAAGGAAACAGAGGTTGTTTTTTATACTTTTTACCCAACCGCTCATCCAATGTGTCTGGCTATTGACCATCTCAAAGGAGACCACACTAGGATCCCAAATTACAACCAAGCCCCCTGAGGTTCCAATAGTCAGGTGTCCAACCATGTCCCTAATACCTAATTTTTTCTTAACGATCTCAATATCTGCTGAATTAAGTTTCGTTTCCTATATCATTACTATGTTAGAGTTAGTTGTTGTAATGCAGCATTTTATGTTTTGTTGCTTGTTAGGGGTATTCATGCCCCTAACATTGCATGAGAGGAGTTTCATGGTTTCTTGGGAAGGTACTTCCCCTTCCCTGCATCAAACATAGAAGTTAATTTTACTTGGCCTTCTACAGACCCATCCAGATTTCTCAGTTCTGGTACATATTTCCTGCCTCTTCTTTTAATCTGTTTTGCACAGTCTGAGTTTTCCATGCCAAACTCATTATGATCAATCCCCAAAACTTCCACCCTGAATTTCCCAACCTCAACATCTTCGTTGCTCAACCCTTCCACCCGCTCATCCTGATTACTTACCTCTCCTACCTCATCTTCTAATTCCATAATCTCCGCAATTAGGGCTTGTTTCTGGAGTGTGAGTTCATCTTCATCATCAATTTCCTCTATAAATCTATCCATAAGATCAATAATGACATCATTACAGGCTTGGTTGATTGAAGCCTCCCTCTTCTCCTTGTTTGTATCATCCCTGTTGGATAATGACATCTTATTTATGTCCATCAACAACTCAGGATGCTCATTTACTGATTGATCAATGCAAGCCTCCTTTTCAGTAGTATTGATCAACTCTACAACCACTGTGGGGTTCTCAGGGGAAGGCTCCTAAGTCCCACCATCCATCTTCATGGTCTCTAACCTTTTACTGAGACCATTCAAATTCTCATCCTCAATTCCATGCAACCTATGATTATTTTCATCCTTATGAGAAGAAGGTGGAGACATATTATCATGTGAAAGGTTTGCCACACCTAACGATACATATCTCAACAATGAAAAATTGCCATAAAAAATTACAATCCCATTGTGTTTTGAACACTTCTCAAGTGCTAGTGGGGAAGCAAGGAGAGGGGATAAGGGATGTGTCTTATTCGACACAAATTCTCCTTCTTCAATCTCAGAAAGAGGGTTTGGAACGAAGGCATTCTCAGTCAACCTGGATGGGCACTTAGCACCCTCAGAGCCCTTTGGCACATAGTTTGAATTAGCTAAGTTCAAGTGCTCTGTGAACGGGGGTTTGGGAGTTGTATTTTCCTTTCTTACAAGAGAAGAGGGTGATAACTTAAAGGCTATGTGGTCCGACACCGGGCCATCGTAAAGTTCAGGTTCTAAATGATATTTGCAATTCCCAGTTGTGAACATTATTGGTTTAAGCTAAGATGTGTAGGAGTCTAGATTGATAAACATTTTAAGATCCGAGGAATGACACCAATTCCTTTCAAGGCCCACAAAGCCCCCAAGGTAGTCACTGTTATTAAACAGAATTTGGACATGCATGAGTTCCACCGGAATGTATTAAAATCGAACACATTTCAAGATTTTCTGAAACTTATGTGTGCTAGGGCAAAAATTCGGCTGCTAATCTATGAAATTAAAATTAAAGCTATGATAAAATACAAATTCACCAATTAACAACTCCATTTTTAATGAATGCCAAGTTTGCAATCAATGTAAAGAAAGTCATTAGGAAGGATAGTAATACTTACCTGGCCTGCATAAGTCTCTTCCAACCAATGGTCGATGGATTCAACAGATTGTTCTTTCCCGCATCATTTAGCAAACAAACCATACTTTTTGAAGTGATCCCTCAAACCCTTGGAAAATTTATCTTCAGAGACATGCAAAAAATCGTCCCGCGATTTAGGGTTTGCAGTTTTAGGTATGTTTGGCCTCTTCCGAATAAAAGTTCCATTCCTTGATCGTGTTTGAGGCAAACGACAATAGGGCAAGGAGGCACCGAGGATAGGGTATTGCCTCTCACCCAAGGGTGGAAAATTGTCTCCTAAAGCAAAGCTGTCTCCTAAAGCAAAGCTTGGCGTGAATGAGGATATGGGGGCAATCCAAACCTTCTCAGCACTATGATTCCTCTTCATAGCATAATTGACCGTGCTTATTATTTAGCCCACATGGGGTATAAAAAACATGGAGGAGAAATAAAATCGTGTGAAACAATCGAGTCACCGGCAACGGGAGCGGCAACAATAAATTAGAAAACGGGAACGGAGTCTTATGGAAAGATGTGGGCCCTGGCACTTAACTTGTCAGGTTTGAGTGTGCCGGTTAAGCCGGCCCCAATTTTCAGAGATTATAGCTAAAGATCTGCAGCTCGATGCTTTGTTCATAGGTTCCTTTCAAGTAGCAATCTGCTTTTCTTTGAATGGGTCCCATATGTTCAATTCCTTTCTATTTAGAATAAAGGGTGCTAGCATCCATAGGATTTCTCACGTTCTCCTTGCTCTGAAATCTCTGCACTTAGCACTCTCCGGTTTTGAGGTCTTCCGATCACAATTTCTTATTTGTTGTTAGTAAGTGGCCATTTTCTTCTTTGTCTGTGTGAGATGGAACCTAAGTTGTATTGCGTCAGCATTCCGTCCTCAGGTTTACCCCTTCACGTTCCAGTGGAGTGGTTGATCAGAGCTCTAGTCCTGTGTAGCATGCTGCTCCAGGTATTTCTTGTTTTTGGCGGTGGGTATCGATATCGCAGATCAAGTCATGTATTGAGGTTCGTAGTGTGGTTGGCTTACATGTCTGCCGATGTGGTGGCAATCTCTGGTCTGGGCATAATGATTCATTCTGCTAAAAATCAAATGTACGGCGTGTGGGCTCCTCTGTTGCTCCTCCATCTAGGAGGTCCTGACAACATCACTGCCTATTCAACTGCTGACAATGAACTCTGGATCAGACACGGTTTGATTATGATTTATCAAGTGTCAGTGGCAGCCTATGTCGTCTATCTATCCTCATTGAAAGGATATATGCTAGCTTCTGCCATTCTCCTTTTCATTGCAGGCGCAACCAAATATGGAGAAAGAACTGCGGCCTTGAGATACGCCACCTATAGCCAGATTGTAAGCTCTACTCAACCAGTTTACAAATTTATGCAGCATGAGGACGAGATTGAGAGAGAAATCAACATGGTGGACTACAATTATCTGGTGATGGGAGAGGATCAATTTCAACGTAACCTTAAAGAGAAGCAGCGACAAGAGGCCAAGCCGCAGGAATATGCCAAGCAGCAACAAGGGGTCAAGCCGCAAGAAGATGCGAAGCAGCAACAAGATACCAATCAAAGGAAGGAGACCCGGATTTCTTCGTCGAACGAACAAGAAGTTGCCGGGCGAAGGAGCTACAAGTGGAATTCTTTGTTGAAAGGGGGAGAGATAGTGACCATAAAAAATGTGTGGTATCAAGAAGGCCTACAAACAACGGACAACTACATCCCGTGCTTGTCTCATGCTTTATTCAAAATGTATAAGCGGAGGTTTGTAAGCCTTTATTTTCATGAAGGCATTCGGCCAAAAACCAGAAAGTTTTTCATCAACGAACGTCTGCCATGTGAAAAGCTGTTCAAAATTGTAGAAATGGAGTTGAAATTCATGTATGATGTCCTCTTCTCCAAATCCAGCGGCACTGCCTTTGGTAAGAGGGGGACACTGATGCGCCTTCTGAACACCACTTTACTGGTAGTAGCTGGCATCCTGCTCTACACTGGAGAGAATGTCGAAACGGCACAGAAAACTGTTACTTACGTTGTGATTTCTGTAGCGATCGCTATGGAAATTATCCAATTGTGCAGAATTGCGGTATCAGATTGGACAATGGTGCGGCTCCGTCGGCCAAACTGTAGTCGCCCGTTCACGCTGAAGTTCGTCCGGCTGGCTATCTCTGTACTCGGTAATGTTCGGAAGGCTTGTGGAAATAAATACTGGAAAGAGTCAATTACGCAATATTCTGTAATTGATGCTTGTTCAAGTAAATGGTCTTTCATATGGGATTGGTTTCAATGCGATTTTATTGTGCCACTTTTCATCAAAGTGTTTCATATGAAAGGACAACCTGTTGAAGCAGATTTCAAACGCTTTATCTTTCAAAAGCTGAAGGCTGCATGTTCTCCCGATCAAGAAGTTGCAACTTGCAGGGAAAGAGTTTATGGGTATGATGAGTGGTTGGCTACAATGGACTGCAAAGACTTGCAGTGGGCTTCCAATTTGGACATGGAGGATCTCATTCTCACCTGGCATATTGCCACCACAATTTGCGAGAGACATCATACTTCTGGTGCTAGAACTGCTGCAACTAACTCTTCTGGTGATGGTGCAACCACTCCTCCTCCTGCTGCTTCTCCTGCCGCTGCTCCTCCTGCTCCAGGTGGTGACGGTACCACTAGTGCTTCTTCTACTACAGCTCCTGTTGGTGGCGCTGCCACTGATGGTGGTGCTGGTGGTTGTGGTGGGGTGATTCAAAATATTAGTTGCTTACTGTCGAGGTATTGTGCTTACCTGCCTACCATATGGGGTGCTGCTCCTGCTGCTGAAGCGAAGAACAACGAAGAACATATTCGATTCAGCAGCTTACTGTCGAGATATTGTGCTTACCTGCTTGTCTCACATCCTAATATTCTACCTCTCCATGCAGACATTGCAAAATTGTCTTACATAGAACTCCACTATGAACTCGTTCCACTGCTAAAAAAGGGACAACCGGAGCTCAAAGATTATGGAAATACAACTACATTAGGCTTTGGAACAAAATTGACTCGGCAGCTGCTCGATCGACCACAAGAAGATAGATGGGAAGTATTGTCTGGGTTCTGGGCAGGGTTGGTGATATATATGGCTGTTTACAACAAAGCTTCACTCCATGCAGAATGTCTCGCTTGTGGTGGTGAATTTCTTTCACAGGTTTGGGTGTTACTCGGGCATATGGGATGTGGGGAGCAGTCCGACACTGCAGTCACTAAGAACAAAGAGGCAAAGTCGAAGAGAGAGATAGAAGAGGAACAAAAAAAGAGGAGGAGAGAAGAGGAAACCTCCAAAGAGTCCGAGAAAAACAGGAGGAGAGAGGAGCAAAAGAATGCAAGAGAAGAAGAAAGGCTGAAGGCTAGGAAGGAGGAAGAGCTCAATTTGAGGAGAGAGGAGGAAAAGAAGAAGAAGACTAGAGAGAAGCACAGGAGGATACTCCAAAGTCATCCTCATTCCCGATAAAGTCTCTAATTAAGGAATACTAGAATACTCTTTGTAAGTAGATTATATTTTCTGTTTGAGGTAGCAGTGCTATCACCGATCAAAATAGAACATTCTACTGTTTCTGCTTCAAATACATGTATACATATGTTTTTGTCTCAACTGCTGAACCACTACATTAGCAGGGAAACCTATGAATAATCTACTCACAATCTCTTTTCAATTGATTATTACCTAAATTCAGAGCCAAGTAATTGTAAATGTTTGCCCAGTTCCAACTATTTAGAGATGAGCAAGCTTTCATCATTTAATTTGTGGATGTCAGTATTTTGCCTCAGCATTTTAAATTCTTTTTCCCAGAACATAATTATTGCTAAATTAAATTTATAAATAGAAATCAACCTTGCAGTATGAACTTTTATTCTCGATCTTTTGATAAATAGTGAATCGAAAGGAGAAATAAGATTTCTTACAGCAATAAGTAAATAAATATACATAAGAAAACTCAACTTAAGGATTTGACTGCCGTGTTGTTAATTAGAAATAGTAAAATAGATCAGAGAAAAGTTCAATCATCTTATAAATATTAATAAATAAAAAGAGATTTTAAGCTTTGCAGTAAAAGCATGGTCAGCATTTGTTAAAACAAATACTTGTATGCATGCATCAAATTTTAAAAATGTTCTAAATAGTCATATACAATGATTATCATCAAAATATTCTTGTGTGTTCTACACTTGTTTTACTTCACAATTTTGAATGTAGTTCATTCCTACAAACTCACTCTACATTTACAACTTAGACTTGTGATGATCTCTAGACCTTTCTCTAAAAGCTCTAAAAAAATAGATTAGTAGACAATAATATTTGTTTATAACTTATGGAGTTATATTGTCATTCACATGTGCTACAATAGGTGTGACCAAATAAGTTAGATTTCCCATCTAATTTAATTGTAGAGATTGATGAATAGAGTCTAAAGTATTCTCATGTCATGACATGATCAAAATGAGTGCAAATAAATGTATTTTTATACATAAGTATAGCACCAAATTATGAATATGTATATAAAGTTCGCATGGGACCAAAGTGTAAGACATGGCTAATTGGGTAATGTTTAGTTATTATTTTCAATTATTTTGAGCGAGGTTGTAGATGCAAAATTGAATTCGCATATATAGACACAACTTGAATCAAACAAGTAGGTTGGATTTATGCCTTGTAGGCTTGGATAATGGACAAGGATTTGATTAATAATTAAAATAAAATAAATAAGGTAATAAAATTTTGATTGCATGCACATAATCATAGTGATAACTGATAATCAGAGGGCTAGGTGTAAGCAAAGATAGACCTATGCAAGACCAACTATGCACAAAATGTGTCATTTGTAGCAATTCATTATAGACAGGCACAAAACTAAATGGGAAATGCATCAGGTATGCATAATTACCATTATTTTTTTCCTCACTTTGAGGTTCATATGAATCTCTAAGAATGAATCATGCATATTTAAGTATACTCATTATCAAAGATAAAATATAAATGCAATATACATACAAACTTGTGCTCTAAAAAGGACAAAGATTCTCCTTCCATATTCCTTTTATTTTCCTATGTTCTTTTATGAATTCTTAAAAGAGAAATAAATAAATATTTTATGGATAGTTTCTAACTTGCAAATAGATTGGATATTACTAAAATGATAGCCTTAATAATAAATTATGTGCTTTTTTAATTGGTTGAACCCAAAGGGTAAAATTGACTGAAGTACGACAATTTTAGATCTATCAAAATTAATCATAAATATATTTAATATATTAACAGTATAGTACATCATGAAATAATCATCATCATGATCATGTGGAAAATCAATAATCAGTGATAAACATGAAAATACATATAATCATCCAAGCATGTAAATATCACATTCATGTTTGGAAAAGTGCATTATGAGAAGCATAACAATGGACTCCAAATATGATCATTGATCCTAGCACATGCATAATGGTGGTTATGCTTATCATGATCACCCCAATGATGCCCATGAAAATATAGTAAAATACTTAATCTAACATTCATGAGCATGATCACATATATTATAAGATCAACGAATAAGTAGGTTCAATATAATGTTGGTCCAACATTTTGTGGCCAATAACATCTATAAAAGTTTAAAAAATGGCTCAATTCAGCATCTATGACCATGAGACAATATAGGGTATGGTTTGTATGATGGATGATATTAATGGCATTAATCCAAACAAGATCAATAAGATTAATAAAAGATAGACCTATAATAGATATTGATGAGGTTCATTTGTGTCCCATATTCTAGTAATTTTTCCTATACAATATCATCCACATTTACACTCTATTTTATCATACCACAACTTTTTTTAATATTTTTTATTACATATGAAAAATCAAAATAAGTGATATTTAAATTAGTTTTAAGGTAAAATATGAAAATTAATTATTAGGTTGTATTTACTAACAATGATTATACTTTTATCTTACAAAAATGGATCTCATGACACATCAAACAAAGGTGGAAAAAAAGGGATTCCTATTGTCTATCAATGCAATGTGGATACACTTGTCAACATATTAATTTGTGTTTAGGAGGAGGAAATTTGTCTTGAAGATGATGAAGAAGATGACGAGGGGACAGAGATTGATAGTGATTATGTTACCCCTCCACCAAAAAAGAAAAACAAGTCGATCCCTGTCATCATCGACATCAGCCCAGATAAAGGGAATGATTCTCTTAATGTTCAACTTAATCCTCAGGACCCCAATAAATCTACCAATGATTTGGAAGAAGAGGGGAAGACGGTGAAGGAAGGTGATACTCTTCCTCCCAATGCTACAAATGTTAATGTGGAGATCCTGGAGAATTTTGCCCCTGAGATCAACATTGACTGCAGAAATTCCCCTTTAACCGTGCTAAATACAATGAAGAGTGGGATTATGGAGTTCTACAAGGTTATTGATTGCATCTATTCAGAGATCAATAGTTTGAAGAATAAGTTGGAGGATTCATCTAGGAAAGTGACTACCCTTTAAGATGTTGGTGCTGGTAAGCTCAGTACCCTTCCTAACTACCTGAATGAATTACTAAAGCCATCAATGATGCAGAGGCTATCACTCATATGTATGGCTCTCAATTTAAGGTTGTGTAGGATAGATTCAATGATATGGAGAAGCGGGTTCTCAATCATGAGAATACACTGAAGAAGATTGGAGAACAAAGCCAAAAAATACTGAAATCTTGTTGCAATAGCTTCAATATGATGATCAATAAGTGGTCCAATAGAAAAAGAACACTATTGATACTATCGAGGATAAGGTGTTTATTCTTGAAGGATGGACTATTGGTCATGGTAAAAGAACTCATGTTAGTACTAGGAAGTTGAACCAACATGCCAAGGACCTAGAGGATTTTAAGAGTGTTGCTACCTCTATGGTCCTATTGGAGAAAGAAGTGGTGGAGCTTATCATAAATATTTCTTAGGGTCTGTTGTTCATGGTTGTCCCTTAGATTTTTTTGTGTTGTCCCTCTACCTCTTTTGGCTTTTTGTTGTTTTTTTGTCTTTGTTAGTGGTTTCTTTGTTGTGTTTCATTCTTTCTAACTGGTCTTTAATGCTCTATCTTTTGATTATCTTTCTGTAAAAAGGGTTTCGGAGCCCCTTCAAAACCTACTTTTCACTTAATCGAAAGTATATTAATTATGGTTGATGGTTAGTAAATTTTTTCTTTGGTGAATAAATATCTTTTGTTATAGTTGATAAAATCTTAGATTTGTGTTTTCTTGATGTGGAACAACTACACGGGAAAAATAGTTACTCCACATTTTTTGTTTTGTCACTAATAATGGTGAGGAGTGATCATAGATGAAAATAATTCTCTATATTTGTAAACAAATATAAATTGTGATCCATGTAAGTTTGTAAAATCTATTATTTTCTAATTTATTACAAATATATAAGAAATTCTATGAACAGGAGATAATAATGTAATAGAGACAAATATACAACATAGAAGGTTATATCATGAGAAAGAATGTAATTTTAATTTTCTAAGAAAATTTATATCTATTACATGATTTAATGAGTATTCAATAGCTTTATAGTCACTATATGAGTTTATAAGAATGTTCTATTCTCACAAAGCATTTTTAATTTTTTATAGTAGCAAATGAATAATAATGGGTCATAGCCTAAAATATTGAATAAAATTAGGTAAGATGAGGTTTTTGTGGTATATTTCTCTAGTCCTTTAAAACAATATAGATAATGTCATCTCAAGAAAAATATCAAATAAGAAAATGTATCTAGCTAGATGACAAATCATTTGAGATAGTTAGATTAGAAATGTGTGTACACCATGATTATAGAATAGTTTGATAATGGATTAGGATTTGACATCCTAATACATTTTGGGTGGAGGATTCTATTAATATTATGAGACATTTGATGGGTGTACATTCTAGATAAAAATATCTTAGGATGACCAGGAAATAGTTATGAATATATCACATGATTGATGGATAGGAGATGAAATGGGTGAGAAGGGCACACATGATTAGAGATGGATTAGTTATGGATGATGTAAATGAGAAATAACTAGGTGGACAATAGGAAATGATCATAATGTAGAAATTAACTATAAAAAATATAGAGTTTATATTACTTTTTGGAGCATAATATAGTGATTGTTATTGGGCTTTTGTAATGGTTTTTTGGTGAGGAATAATCCAAAGATTATTTTAGTCTATGCTTACTTTTGTAGATGTTATTTTTGTAAGATATTTTTTTTATTATAATAACATATTACATGTTTAAAAATTAGATTTTATTAAAGGAAAAGGTCTAAGGATTTTTCGTGCAACAATTGTTAAAATTATGTGCATAGACTTATGAAAGTTTTTATCAATTATGAAAGTAGTTGTTTTCTATATTTGGTTTTTGTTGTTGAATATATTGTAATAATTATCATAACAAATAAATATGATTTAGAAATAGAGGGATGTCAATTCCTAATAGATTCTTCCTATGTAAAGAGGATGTTGAAGTTGTCTCTCATGTGCTAATTCATTGTGGTTTTGCCCAAGATATATTGTCCTATTTTTTTTTATCTCTGAGGTTATGTGGAGCTTCCCCTTTAGCCTCTTAGATTCTTGGCTCCAATGGAGATGCCCTTCCGATAACCCTTCCCTTATTGTGTTGTGGATCTTTATGCTTCCCCACATTGCTAGGGGCATCCGGAAGGAAAGAAAAAATGAAATATTCAGGGACAAATAGTCTCCAGCCTTGTCTATTGCCTGTCATATTCAGAATTCCATTAAGGAAAAATTTGTTTCCTCCTAACCATCATGCTGACTTGACCCTTCTATTCCTACCTTAGTGTCGAATTAGGAAATCATTAATAGATGGCACATTAACTGGGATATCTCTAAACAAATTGCTAAAATCAAGCATACCAAACCAAATATTGCTTGGGTTGCACCCCCTAGAGGGTGGATTAAAATTAATGTTGATGGGGTGGCTAAGGAAAATATTGGGCCAGTAGGTTGTGGGAGAGTTGCACGTGATCACAATGGTAGGCTTGTCTCAAGACTGGCACTCCCACTGGGTACATAGATAAACCACTTTTCTTCGGCAAATGCAGCTAACCTTGGGCTTCAAATTTCTTTAGAGGAGGTCATAAAATGGTTTAGCTTGAAAGTGACTCGCTTAATATTATTAGTTGTCTAATTAGACATATGCGCCCTAGCTGGACAATTAAACAGTTAATTCAAGATTTCCTCAACTTGATTACCAAGTTGGATGAAGTACAAATAACACATTCTTTTTCAGGAAGGTAACCAACTTGTAGAATATGTGGCCAACTTGGGTGTGGCTTGTGAGAAAACCAAATGGTGGAGGGAAGGGGAAACCTTCCCAATGCACTTGTGTAAACTGGCATGAAAGAATGCAGCAGATCAAGTGTGAATTCTCAATGGCCGAATATTAATGATGTCATATTATCACATACGTAAAGACACTCTCTACAATAATTGGAAATGACATAATACTGGGGCTTGCATATTATTCTTGGCTTCCTAGTTTTGTGTCATTTGGTTTTGGCCTGGTTATGAGATGGTGAATCTCAAAATTGGTAAAGGAAATTTGAACATGGGGGGAGATAAAAATAGACTTGAGTCATCCTCATATTAGAAGTGGGAGAAAAATAAAGATATGTTGAGTGAGATTATGGATAGCAAATCGTCCCATACCTTAAAAAGTTGCATGGTCATGACCCCAAGTTGACAGAAGGGTTTGTTAATGGTTGGAATAATGGCGTTCTTAGTATCTATGGTGCAAAATTCAGAATTGATGAGGAGTTTATTGTTAAAATTAGTAGGTTGAAGATGGAGGGGAAGAAGTTCTATAGAGAATGCAAGATGACAAAAGAAGTCCTTTCTGCTTTCTTTGATAATCAAAGTGAAAGAGACGGAGTTAGGAAAATGGTAGATGGGGGCTACAATAGAAAAGACTTGATGAGCCTTTCAGAAAATGTTGCGGAGGTGATTATTACATGTCTATAGGCCTGTATACATGGACCAAGAGAAGGAATGAAGAGAAAATTACCATGAGGAGCATCATGGAGGAGATGGAAGATATCAATAAGAACATTATTGAGAAAAATTATGAGCTCATGGTAGCTCTTGTTTAATATTTTGGTAGCTTTCCCATGGCTTTACTATTGTTTTTAGTTGGGCTCTCTTTGGTGTTTCCCCTGTTTCTTTTACTATTTGGTTATTGGTTCTGGCCTTTTTTTGTTGTTGTTTTTCTTTTTCCATACTTGGATTTGGGTTTCGAGTCCCTATAAAACCCATTTTATCCTAATCAAAAACTTAATATTATTTTAAAAATTATATTTTTTAAATAGAAGAAGTTTCTAACTATTTAGTGAAAACATTTCAAATTAGGTGCTAAAAAAATATAAAAATTATTAGATATTTGTGCTTGTACTCTAGTTTATATTGAGAAATAATTTCATGAGGCTTGGAATATATTATTTTATTTTATATCAATGCATTTTTTAACAATTTTTACTTTAGGACATTATGTTTTTGAATTACAATCTACTCATAGAATCTTTTATCCCTTGTTTTGAAGGAATTCATGAGACAACAAATGTGTAAGAAAAGAACATTAAAATAGAATGATCACTGTATATGGACTATACGTTCATTTTTTTTAAATTAATTTTGTATATGTTTAAAATTGTTACATACATAGAGATTTATGATTCATACTTATAGATTCACATGCAACATAAAGTAGGGGGAAAATGTAATGTTAAAATGAATAATTGATGTGTTTTTCATTTAATTCCATACCTAGTTTTGGTAAATATCTTAATGCATTTAAATATCTGCAAATGAATTTTTTTTCACATAGTTGGGTTTTCATACTCAAGCTTGTGTATACAACAAACTATATTTATGTCCATGTAATTTTTTTCAATTAACTTACCAATTCAATTGTTTCTTGTTAATCCTAATCCATAATCAAATCTTAGGACTACAAATTCATGCTATGATTTTGAGCTAAATATTTTCTATGAGTAGAAGGTCATCCTTGTGGCCATGATCTTGATCCACTATATTGTAAGAGAAATTTAAAAAAAACACTTATTTGATTATCCCCATATAAATTATTTTATTCCAAGCCAATGTTGAACAAATCTTCACAATTTAATGTTATGTTTATTTATAAAAAGACATTCATTCTAATTATTTAAAAAAGAAGGTTTTCATTACATATAAATTAAATCAATCCAAACTTGAGTTTGTTTATCACAATAAATATAATTACTTGCTCCTAAAATCAAATCAAGCAAATAATATAGCATATCTTATCATACTCACCCTAGCACATGTGAATCACCTAGCAATGATTGTACACTTCATTAACATGTTAGAAGGTTTTCCTTTGACAAGACACTTTTAAATATAGATAGCTTGAAAGAAAAAACTTGCAATATTTAGTGAATAGCATTGTCTAGTACTCTATTTTTTTATCTTTCAAGGGATATAATGCAAAGGGCATGGTCAAAAGATCATTAGAGATAAATTTCACAAATACAAAGCTACTTTTTAATCACAAATTAGATCTATAATTACAAGATAGATCTAATGTAGAGAAAAAAAGTGCTCTTATTTATATCCTTGTACTTGAATATTTGGATAGAACAATTTCAAATTATTAGACAAAATAATATCATTATTTTGAACAATTGACAATTATTCTTTAATTACAAAACTAAACAATCTCTTTTTTTATTTTCTTAATATATATAAAATAGTTATAATTTATAGTCAATATTGTTTGATGTAACCTATTCTATTCTATCTAACTACAATGTCATGTTCTTGACATGAAATATCTTGGCAAACATCAGAAAATCATCTTATTTATAAGACCTCATGATCCATGAATTAATATGCTAAGACAAAAATTTTGCAACAATATGAGTATGGAAATTTTGATAGACTCATTTTTCCCCCAAGTATAATGATAAATTTATTAAGAAAGCATATATTTATAATAACTAGTCATCATTGTTAAGATAAGCAATTAATATTATTATAGCCAAAGACTAACGATTAAATAAATAGAAGCCAATAACGTAGCAATTTAATTACCTCCCAAAATGTGTGAATGTAATTAATATTAACAAAGAGGCAAGTACAATTTAGCAAAAGAAGAGATGCATTGGTAGAAGGGACATGTCTCTTTCGTTGCAAGGAGAATATAAGTAACATAGGCTAGCAGTCAAGAAGGCATCAAGAGGAAGAATAATCACTCCATGACAAAGTAATTGAAAAATACAAGTCTACACCGATCTCTTTCTCAAGCAATTGAATATTAAATGTGTAAATCAAGAAATCCAATCATAGGAAGAGGAAAAGGGAGGATAATTCAGATTATAAATTGTTATTAAGTTACAAGCAGTGACATCCTTGTTCGTGGTGGTATGCATGAGGATCTTCTTAATTACACCGAGAGGCATCCTACAACAGCAGCGGGGGTGGATATTGTCCATCCATATACACACTAAAGAACTAGTAGTTACAAAAGTATAGTGGAAAATGAAACCGAACAATCCTTCCAATATGATACCTTTGGCTAAAAGTTAAAATAAATATAATGTATTTAAAATTTCTAATTTATCATATAGATATGACTTTTCTATTTATAGTTACACAAATATTTCAAAAATAAGAAATATATTTTTTTTTTAATTTAGAAAAATCAATAAGAATTTCTATGTTAATAATTTTAATCATAAACTCAATTTGGACTTATAATTTTATTATAATCCTACCAATATGATATCTTTGGTTAGATTGATCATGCAAATTAGATTCAATTATAATGTATTCATTTAAAATACATTGATTGGATGTCTTAACATTGTGGGTTTCATGGGAAATTTAGCAATAAGTTATTTTTGGTTGAGTTATGTTTGACTCCTACATGGGAGGTATACTTTTATTCTAAATTCTCTTTCCTAAATATATTTTCTATTAAACACAAAACATATTTAATGTGTATGTTTTAAATAGTCATTATTTTCTCTATGATAAACTGATGTAATAGTTATTAGGGTTATGATCAAATTTTAACACTAACCCTAACCTTAACTAATTGAAATAGATTGAATTGTAATACTAAATTAAGCTTTATTCAATAATCAAACCCCAACCCTAATTGAAATTGATTTAATTGTAATACTAAATCAATCCTTATTCAATAATCAAACCCTAACCATTACTGAATCCTAATCATAATAAGTTACAGCCCTAACCTTAAGCCTAATGTAATTGAATCATAACCCTAATTAAATTATAATACTAATTGTAACTATAACTAAATCCTTACCATGTAATCAAACCTTAACTTTCATATATCCCTAATTTAGAGATAATTAAATCCTAACCCTAATTAAATCATTGTGCTAACATATTAAACCTTATCCCCAACCTTAAACTATAGCCCAAACCCTAACCCTAATCCCAAGCTTTATCCTAGAATAGTAACTTTAATGATAACCTAATCTTTACCATAACCCTAATTTAACCCTAATGGAACCCTAACCATAATTAAATTATAGCCCAAACCTTAAGCCTAATGTAATTGAATCATAATCCTACTTCTACCCCTAATTGAATTATAATACTAACGCTAACTATAACTAAATCCTTACCATGTAATCAAACCTTAACCTTCATATATCCCTAATCTAGAGATAACTAAATCCTAACTCTAATTAAATCTTTCTACTAACATACCATAACCCTAATAAAACCTTATTCCCAACCTTAAACTATAGCCCAAACCCTAGCCCTAACCACAAGCTTTATCCTACAATAGTAACATTAATCATAACCTAATCTTTACCATAACCCCAATCTAACCCTGATTGAACCCTGACAACAACCTAACCCTAAAATTAATCCTAACAAATAAAACCATATCTTTAACAACAACCTAAACCCTAAGGTATTCTTAGCCCTAAACTTAACCTAACATTGACCCTAACCCTAATTAAACCTTTATGCTAACGTAACCCATAACTTGACCCTAGCCCTAATTAAATGGTATCCTTAACACTAATTAAATGTTATCCCTAACCTTAAACTCAAGCTTCATTATAAAATCCTGACAACATATTTTATCCTCAACCCTAAGCCTATTTGAATCTTAACACTATTTATAACCCCAATTGAATTGTAATAGAGCTTAATTGAACACTAACCCTAACCCTCACATTACTTCCAATCAAACCCTAATATAAAATATATAAGTATATCTAATTATTAAATTAACATTATATTATATATTTAATCTAATAATTATAATATAATAGTATTATTGTATATTATTATAATTCTATTTAATAATACAAATACTATATACTATATAGTAACTTACTTTAAATTTTATATATAAAAGCTAATTCTAACCCTAATTGAACTCTTATACAAACCCTAACTATAATTAAAACCTTACCATAATCAAAACCTAACCTTGCAATTTCCCTAATCTGGACCTAGTTGAACCATAAGCCATAACTTCCTAAACTTCAACCTTAATATAATGATAATTGAAACCTAACCATAACCTAAACCTTAATTTAAATATAACCCTACAATTAAGCCCTAACTAGAACTTGAACCCTAATTTAACCTTAACTAAATCCTAGCCTAAACTTAATCCTAACCCTAACTAAACTCTTATATTAATTTAACCCTTACCATAATCAAACCCTAATCATAATTGAACCCTAACTCTAATTAGCTATAACCTTAAGCCTCAACTCTAATCTTTGTAATTGAATGTTAACCCTATCCTAACCCTAAATTTAACTCTAACCATATAAATAGATCCTACCTAGAACTTCAACCTTAATCTAACCCTAATATGAAGAAAACCCTTATTGAATCCTAATCCTAATTTAATACCAACCCTCACCCTCACCATGCATTATCCTAGCAATAGTTGGATTATTGCCAACTTGATCAAATATTTTTGTGATATGATTAAAGAGTTGGATGAATTCAAAATCTCTCACATATTTTGGGAAGGCAATAAAGCGACAGATTTATTGGCCAAGCAGTGGGCTATGTGGCAGCAAAATGGTGGAACAATTGTGACTCTTTCCCAAAAAACTTGTGTAACCTAGCATATGATGATACCATTTCTACTTGCGGTAATTAATGAATAACAATCATGATTTTATTAAGGTGTTGGGGAAATGGTTTCCTTTCGATTTCCCTATTTGAAGATCTCGAAACTTCCCTTGTGCCTGGATTTTTTGTCTTCTTGTGTGGCCCCTATCCTACTTCTGTTTGGAGACTTGTCTTGTGTGGTCCATTTCCTGCTTCTATTTGGCGACCCAGACCATTATGGGTGGCGACAAGAATAGGCAAGAACAGCCCACTTTTGATAAATGGAAGAAAAATAAGGAGGTGTGGCAGGAAATTGAAGATGGGGGAATGGTTCCCTTCTTGGAAAGACTCCATGGCCCTTCTCCTTTGCTCACGGAAACATTTGTCAATGGGTGGAAGAAAGGGTTTTTGAGGGCTTATGGTATTGAATTTCAAGTGGGTTAAACCCTCGTGGCTATGGTTACAATTTTGGCTATGAATGGTAGAATGTTTTACAAAGACAGAAAAAAAGGGGAGGAAGACATGGCGAATTTTTTTGATAAAGATAAGGAGCATTTAAGAGTTAATAAAATGGTGGATGGTGGCTACAATAGAAAGGACCTCATGGTTCCCTGGGTGGATATGGACGAATTCATTATGAGAAACATTATGCTTGATGGCAGATATGCTAGTATCTTTTGTTATCATTTTACCATCTTAAATGACTTTAGGCATGGCAAAGTTATTTTGATTCCATTCGATCTGGTTTTTTCTTTGGAGAATAGTCTACAAAAACATGCTAAGACTCTGAATAATCCGATCCTCCATGAAGGGCTTATTGTGCTCATTATGGACTATGCCAAAGCCCGTGAAGTTGTGTCCTCTCTCTCTGAGAAAGGCCAAATCCCTAATACTAATATTCAAGATGTCTTTGATACATATATGGAGATGGAGGATAGTGGGAGCACCAAACCTCTTGTTGACCCTGATTGCAAGCCGGTTGAAAAGGGTGAGATGTTGATCACTCTTGGAACCCATAGTAGTAAGAAGCCTCCCAGATGGGTTGCAAGTAAATATAAATCAACCAACAAGATGGTTTCTCAAACTGAGCCTTATTCCAAAAAGAAGAAATTTAATGCTAAAGACTATGGTCCCAAGACCTTCGACTAGGAAATTAAATTAAACATTCCTCTTCATGTGTTGAAGGAGAAGCAAGGGAATCTACCTAAAGATGTGGATAGTGGCTTACAAAAGTAAAGTACTTTGATGAATCTGGTGGTGGAAGTGACTATAAGACAAGAGAACTAATGGAAGTAGGTGGGGAAGGAGATTGATACCCTCAAAGAGGGAATTAAGGAGATAATTGATATCTTCACTGATTCGCTTGAGCCTAACAAAATGGAGAAGCTCATGATAATGACCCAGAATCTTTCCCATGATGTGGAGGTTAAGAAGTGTAATCATTAGCAAAGAATTGAGAAGATTGAGCAATCAATGGAGGAGATCAAGAATAACCTTAAGAATCTGGTATACATAAGCAAGGAGGCCATTAGAAATAGTATGGAGGGGCTAGAAAAGACCAATGCCAGGATGGTAGAGTACAGATCCAATCCTATTGATAGTGATTATCCTAGTGACAGTAACAGAAAGAAAGAACTGGGGAGTGAACACTTTGTTGTGGGTGGCCATAAAACTATGGGCCCTAGTTCCAGGACCAGAAGCAGGAGCAGCAATAAGGGTACCTCTAGGTTCATTATGGAGGACTTGGAGGATCAACAAGGTTACCATCCAAAAGAACAAGGAGTTAGCGCACTCACTTAATTGAGTGTTTGTCTATGCTTTATTTTATTTCTCGTTGTTTCTTTTTGCTTTTGAGCTTGGTCTGGGGTGCTCCCCTATTTTGTTGTTGGTTTCTGTTTGGTTGGCTAATGGCCAGTTTCTATAAAATTCTTGGTTTCGGGTCCATGTAAAACCCATTAATCTTTATCAAAAACAGTAATTAAACCTTAAATAAATTGTAATACTAACCATAACCGAAACCCTAAAATTAACCCTGATCCAAACAATGATGTAAACCCTAACTATCATCCTGATCTTAATCCTAAACCCTATACCAAAACATAACCCTAACCCTAACCATGATTTGAACCCTAAACCTAACCATAATCCTAGGCCCTAACCCTATCCATAATCAAGTAACAATAACCCTAATCATGGTGTAAATCCTCCCCATAATGCTAAGCCTAATCCTAACCCTAACCGTGATGTAAACACTAACATTAATCTTATTGTGCTAACCCTTAACCCTAACCCTAACCATGATGTAAACCATAACCCTAGCTATAATACTAATGTTAACCCTAATCCTAACCTGAACCATGATGTAGACTATAACCTTTACCATAGTCCTAGCCACAACTCTAAACCATTACCCTAACAATAAGTCTAACTCTAACTCTAACCCTAATCTAACCTAATCATAATCCTAAATCTTAACCTAAAAAATAGGGAATGGCTCTATAACCCTTAGGATGCACCAATCATCTATTACAATGTATTAATAATATATGAACTTGGGTATTAATATCTTAGGGCATCCTAAGCACTTGATAATTTTTCCCTAACAATACCCTAAACCTAACCCTAACCCTATCCATAATTCTAACCATGATGTAAACCCCAATCCTAACCATGATCTAAATCCTAACCCTATCCATAACCATCATATAACCCTGAACCTAACTATCAACTAGACCCTAAACCCTAACCTAAGCAATAACCCTAACCCTAACCATGATGCAAATCATAACCCTAACCATAAACTTGATATAAAAACTAACATTAATCTTGACACCAACCCTTAACCCTAACCCTAACCATGATGTAAACCCTAACCCTAACCATAATCCTAACCATAACTATATCCCTAAGCCTAACCCAAAACTCGACCCTAACCGCAACCCCCACCATGATGTAAACCATAACCTTAACCATAATCCTAACCATAACTCTAAACCTTAACCTTAACCTAACCATAATCATAACCATAAACCTTAACCCTAACAATAATATCTAGCCATAACCATAAAACCTAAACCTAACCATAACCATAACCTTGACCATAACTCAAAACCTATCCCTAATCCTAAGAGTATATTATATTTATAATCTTAATCCTTACCTTAAACCCTAACCCTAACCTCAATATTAAACCGAACCTAACCCTAACCCTAAACCTAACCCTAACCCTAACCCTAACCCTAAACCTAAACCTAACTCTAACTATGATGTAAACCCTAACCCTAGCCATAATCCTATGGCCCTAACCATAATCCTAAACCTAAGCTTAACCCTAACCATAACCCAAAACCATAACCCTAATCATAATCCTTACCCTAGCCCTAATCATAACTCTAACCTAGACATAATCCTAAACATTGACCCTAACAATAATCCTACTATAAATTTAAGCCTAACCCAAATTAAACTTTAATCCTAATCTATTATTAACCTTAATCTAGCCCAAACCCTAATCCTAATTGAACTTTAGTACTAGTTTAACCCTAACCTTAATGTAGTGGAACTATAACCATAACTTTGATGTAAACCCTAAATGTAACTGTACCCCTAACCATAAACTTAACCTTAAAACTAAACCCTAACCCTAACCATAATCCTAACCATAATATTAAACCCTAACTCTAACCCTAACCATAATCCTAAACCAAAACCAAACCCTAACCTTGATGCTAACCTTGACAATGATATACACCCTAACCATTATCATAACCCTAACGATAATCATAACCCTAACCATGTTGTAAACCTTAACCCTAATCATAACTCTGATCCAAAGCATAACCATAAACCAAATCCTACTCCTAACCATACCCCCATTTATAATTCTAACCCTTACCATAACTGTAGTTATCCTTACCCTAACCATATGCCGAGGGTTAGGATTTGTATTCTAGCCCCAACCCTAATGCTAACCCAAACCCTAACTCTTCCAGCTATCATCATGTACTATCTTTAACTGTAATCTTAACCCTAACCCTAATCCTAATTATAATTCTAATCCTTACCCTAGCCCTAATTTTATTTATAAAAGATAATTATAATCATTAACCCTAACCCTAATTATAATCACTAAGATTGACCCTAATCCTGACCCCAACCCTAACTGTAACCATAACCCTTAATGTAATTATAGCATTAACCTTAATAATAATTCTAATCTTAACCCTTATACTAACCCTATCTCAAACCCTGACACTAACACTAACCCTACTTTTATTCATAATTAATAATTATAATCTTTAACCCTAAACCTAACTATATATCTAACCCAAAACCTAACCTTTAACCTTAATCCCTCTAATTGAATGATAACACTAAACTCAACTCTAACCATATATTTGAATCCCAAATACAACTTGATTCATAATCTAACCATTTAATTGAACCCTATTCTGAAACTTAACCCTTTTCCTCAATTGTAACCATAATTGAATCCTAGCCCTAAACTTAACCCCAACCCTAATTGAACTCTAATCCTAACCCTAATCCAGCCCAAACCCTAATCCTAATTGAAGTGTAATACTAATTTAACCCTGGAACCCTAATGTAGTTGAATAACAACCCTAATTCTAAGCATAATTATACTCTAGCACTAACTGTAACTGAACCCTTATAATAACCTAACATTAAAATTATTCTTAACCGTAATTACTATTTAAACCCTATTTTGAACCTCAACCATAACCCTAAAGTGACCTTGATTGTAAATCCAGCCTATGCTTGATGTTATCCCCAATCTTTATGCTAACATAACCCATAACCCTAATTAAATTCTAATGCTAACCTTTAAACAAAGCTCTATTATATAGCCGAAAACCTAACAACATGCTTTATCCTTAAATCCTAACCCTTCTTGAGTCATAACACCAACTCTAACCTTAATTTATTTGTAATGCTAACCCTCATCCAAATTAAACCCTATCCCTAACCCTAATACTAATTCTAATTGAACCTCAACCCTTACCCCAAGCATTATCTTACAATAATAACTCTAATAGGTGCCTCGAGAAGGATATCTCTCGGCGTATTAAATATATGTGATTAAAATCAAATATATATAAGCTAGTATGTATGCTTAATATATGCAGCCTAATGGTAAATTCTTATGCAGAATTTAGTAGTAGTAATGCTAATAGTAATATTAATATAGACTACAGTATGTGGGACAGTCATACAATATAGTCACACCTAATTTCATATAAAGTATGCTAGATATGTCTGCCTTTACAGGCTATAGATAGATTAATGCTTAGTGTTTAGGCAATAGTAATGTTGATAATTTATACGATAGGTAATATACTTAAGGACTAAATAAATAATTGATAATTCCTTAACATAAACAGAATGTCATAAAACTGTCCTAAACCTTAATCAGGCTAAAATGGCAACAACGGGGTTCCAAGTCAGAGAAAATAATGGAGAATTTACATGTACTTCAGAGCAAATACAACCTGGACTTCGTTGAGGTGAATTTAATAGAAGATCAACTCATCATATCCGATGGCGTGACATCGCCGTGAGGTAGAAATGCAAAGATCTGTGTGACACTTTTATATGCTATATTGGGGTTGTGTAAGTTGCGGGATCCTGGATTATTCACCACTTTGGTGATCTTAGAACATTTCGTTGTAATGATTGATATTCCGAAGCGGAGTGAAGAGGGCGAAGTTCAGATGGAGGCCATAATACCTGCATTTCAAAATGGCGGGTACCAAGATGTTGATGTTGACCCTTGGATAGATGTCCGTCTCAGTGGCATCATAAGTTTGCTCTCTCCTTACGTGCTTTCAGTTTTGGAAAACGTTCAAGACGACACATAAGCGAACCAGTTCACTGGTTAAATTTCTTCAAGCGAGGTATAATTTTCTTAAAATTATTATAATCGGTCGGCTTTCACCTCGAATATCCTCACTTATTTAAGGTTAAATGTTTTCTATTCAATTTAGAAAGCATAACAATCCTTGTTTTTGATGGACATAAACATAAGCACCTTTATTATTAATAGTCGATCATAATTTATTGAATAAACTTACACTTCACAAAATGTTTCCTTCACTTGAATAGTTAGAACCCAATTCCTCTCTTTTATTCTACAAAAAGGTAAATCTTAAAACTTCTTTTATAATTCTAGGTAGCAATACACGATTAGTTAGTTATTTGAATCTTTACCTTTTTTGGGTTTGCTAAAACTTATGATTTATTGTTTCATTTCTCTTTTGAACAATTTAAGGTTGGATATATATGTTTGGAGTGGCTAATATGCAAACATTTGAAACAAACTATTACAAAGTTTTTTTTAATCTCCTTAAAACACTAGATGTATAAAAACGGACTTTTCAGAGATGTTGAGAAAGAAATGTAATATTGTTTCCTTTTTTAAAGAAAGGTTTAATACTTTTTATTTAGTAAAAATTAAATTAAAATAGATTTATAGATGTCAAGTGTGAATATATATATTTTCTCTTATTTTAAGTGAGTGTTTTGAGTATACAGTTATGGTATATGATTTTGATTTATTTAGTAGGTAGATCAAGCATGCAGGTTTGAAGAGAGGAATCATATGGAATAATTGTTGTGTCTTCTTTATAGAAGAGGGCATATAATTAATTCTTTCCAGTGGAAGAAAGCGAACATACATGGTATTCCTGTCGTAATGGATGTCATTCTAATTTTTAAATAGTTTGGATTCGTATCCAAACTCTTATATTTCTTCTTAATTTGGATTGAAGTGTTGTTGTCTTTTATAATAGATAAGAAAGAACAAACTATATATATTTGTATATGACATTGCAAAGATGTATTATAATTTAATTATATTATTTATTTAAAATATTTAATGTAATATTTTAAGTTGAATTGATCAATATTTAAAATTTAATATTTATGTCAAATGTTATTTTAGATATTATAATTTGAAATTTGACTACGTATGATTTAATTATTTATTACTAATAGTATTTTAATCATATCATGTATGAACAATTTATCTTTTATAATAGGACATGTAGATAATGAGATCCAATAAAATAATTTAATGGGTTGATCTTTGATAGATGAATGTTAATTTAGTTCACCTAACTTATTTTTTTTATTGGTAAACTAGGGGGTTAGGGCTCACTCACATAAAAAAAATTCTATAGAATATAATCAATACAAAATAAGGAGTATCCCATCATGAGTTACAAGGAGGCCTTGCAAGCCCAAGCATCAGTGAAACTGGTGACAGTCCAAAAAAGTAGTATATCAGTCCATCCCGTACATTTCCTCAAGGATATACAAAATATACCAAATCAGCCCATGATCATCCCAAAAAGATACATACAACCAACCCCACGTTGAGACAAAAGTTCCTAGACCAAAACTACCAAAAAACACTAGTGAAGAGAGAAGACACATCTTATCTGTACTCAATCTCCCCACCTAGAAGAGTAGTCTTTCCCAAGCGGGGGATGCATGCAGTCCATCCTAAGTCTCCCTCTTTCAAAACTTTGACTAGTCCATTCAGAATTTGTTCGTTGTGCAGGTGCATCACCCAACCCTATATCAAGTCCTCTTCTTGGAAAATCAAATTCATCTGGGCATGCCTCTCCTCCAGGAAGTGCATGAAACTAAAGAGGGCTTTCTCAAATGAGGTCTTACTGTGGTCTCCCCAATTCTAGGTGAATCCATGGGAGGTCTCTCTTATGTCTACAAAAATAGTTCCATCCTCAACCACTGATCAAATGTATCCTCATCAATCCTAATAACAATAGACACTTGCATAGAGATTAGATGGAAAAAGAGTCTCCTCAAAGTCTTAGTAAGATTCCTAATCCTACCATTAAAAATCTCATCATTACGAAACTTCTATATCAACCATAAGATTTCCAAAGAGAGACAAGACCAGAAAGGGTTTAAAAATTTCTTGTAGCCTTTAATGAATCCTAGGATAACATCAATGTATGCAATATTCATTTCATCAAGTTTAATATCAAACATTTTCTAGACTTCCTTGGCAAATAAGTAGTCAAAGAACACATTATGTGGGGACTCAGGGAGGCGACAAGCTTTACAAAGAAGGAAATTACCACTAGTATCTTTCAAAGGGAGTTTGTTCAGAATAAGCAGCCAGACAATTTTATTTTTTTTGGCTCAAATGGTCCAACCCACCTGTGACTCAGAGACTTGCTCCACTGTTCCATGTTCTAGTTTAGGCCCCAAACAGAGTTAACATGATCTATCACAAGAGAAGAATCCACCAAGGTTTCATAGATAATTTTGGTCTTCCGGTTTGGGATAGGAGTATTATCAACCCAATAGTAAGAGGATGGACAAGGAGGGATGAGAATGAGGGCGCCTTGGGAGATAAAGGGGGAAAGAGAATCCTTAAGGACAACATAGGTCCTGAACTAAGAAGGGAGCACCTTATATCTAGCAGTCATCTCATACCAAGATAACAATGAACCATCTTGAAATATATCCCCAAACAATCTGATACCATTGTTATACCATATAAGAGTTGATCATACCTCCAAGGTAGCAAGAAATTTTCCTTTATGAGAGGCATTCCACCAAATGGTCCTATTAGCAACAAGACTATAATTATCCCTTAGGCAATCATTCTTTCTGATAAACTTCTTAACAACCTCCCAAGCCTTCCAAAGAGATTTAAAAGACTCTAACCCCCAAGGAGAAACCTTAAATTTTCTAGCAATTAAGTCACCAAATGGGAGACCCTTCCATTTCCTAGGCTTTTTGGGAACCAACCTTAATATATTCTTCCTAATCAACACTTTCCATGGCTCTTCTCCAACTATGGACCTAAAGATCCACTTGGAGGCCAAGGTAAGCCCTTGAGTCTTGAAGATCCTTAAGTCCCATACCTCCACTATCCCTCTTCATGACACACTAGTCCCACTCGATGGCATGTTTCTTCTTATTACCTTTACCATCAAACCACAAAAAGTTCCTGATTTTCTTTTGAATGTGGCCACTCCCATAATTAATAATAATAATAATAATAATAATAATAATAATAATAATAATAATAATAATAATAATAATAATAATAATAAAGACTGTTTGAGACCCACAAATGGGGAGCAAAAATTATAATAGAACCAATGAATCCTAAAGAGAGCTCAAAAAATCAAAAGAAAACTCAAGGCCAATAAATTAACATAAAGACAAAACTATTACCATCATAAAGATTGTAGAAAAAAATTCCTAGTAGAAACATCTCATTTAGCCCTTTTGGCTATTCCCTTCATGCTCCTAGTGAGGAGGGCATCCATTGTCCACTAAGCTCCTTCATCAACTACATCTCTCCCCTTGATACCAAAGCTTCGCTACTTTAGATTTGTCTCCTTTCTTCTTTGTGGTAAGGAATTTTGGTTTGGAGGTGCCACTAACAGTTTGGGAACTGGATCTTTCTCTAACTACCACAACCAAAACATCTAAATCTAAATAATTAGAATAATCCTTAGACTCTAAATCATCCGTGAAGGGAAAAAAAACCTCAAAATATAAACCATTAAAGATTTACAAGGTATATATAATCCATGGGAGTTAAAAATTATATTCTACATAACAAGGAGTAGTATTTTTTAGTAAAGAGAAAATAGGTATTGAAGGGACCCCAAAAACATTTACAAATAGCTAACTAGAAAGATAAGAATAGCAAAAAATAGCTAACCTTTTAAAAATAGTATCAAAAGGGACCTCATAATTCTATACAATATACAACAACTAGCTAGAAACTAGAAACAATAAGAAGATAACAAAAAAATCCAGTTACTACAAAACAACAACCAACCAAACACTAGGCAACCAATACAATAACTAAGGATGGATAATTGCACCACCTTTTGTTCTTCATATAGTCCTTAGTACCCTTTGCCAAGGTGTAGGAAGTGAATGCATATTTTACAAGACCTTTCTTCCACCTTTGAACAACGTTCCATGAAACATCATCCCTCAAATGCATGTATAATAAGGAGATGTGGGAGAAAATCCTTACCAAACTTTGAAAGGAAAGAGAGAGAGAGGGCAAACAATGTTGTTGAATCATCCATAGGAGAATCCACTCTTGGTTTTGAAAAAACCAGAGGAATGTCTATCAAAATAGGACACAAAGAGAATAGACTTATAGGTGTCTATCCCAACTTATATGAGTTCAACACTTCCTACCATATAATACTTCAAAAGGAGTGATTATTATAGAAAATTGATATAATTTATAGTAAGATATCTCAATTAATGTATATAAGTTGGGATATGCTAGTTCTATGACTCCTATCTTATGGAAAATTCACATTGTCAAAGTACATCATGGGTTACCCATCTAACGCATAGTATTTAGACATCTTCATTGTTTATGTCTTCTTATTGTGATTATCATGATATTTCATCAATAGAAAGGAATGGAAAGGTAGAAAAGAAGACATTTTGATCCTCTAATGTCATGAAATAATGTAACATACACTTAGTCAAAGGTAAATTAAGACAATTCATTGAAAATATTCAACAAGACATAACAAAGGAATAAAGAGTGATAGTGGTATAAACAATAAAGTAAGATCTCATAACCAGGTAAATGGAACTGGTAATGGGAATAATGGTAATCTAGTTTCTCTCACATTGTGTCCTTATAATGAACTTAAGAGAAAGTTTCTTAAACATCACCAAGGGTTGTTAGAATCTTAGCCATGTTATTTTTATTCATGAACAACAACAAGGATAGTACCCAACTATGAGACCATACAAATAACTCACACTATAATGAAGGTGATTCTCACAAAGTTGAGAGTGGAAATAAAACACTTAAAGAAAATTATTCTCTTGTCATCCTATTTTGCTCCACAAACTTTCTATTGTCATCTTATACTATGTCATTAACATGGTATAGAGTCATAATATCATAAAATATCTCTCACCATGTTTTATTTTTCTTTCAAAGTTTGTTCCTTACTAGCACCCTATGATAGTCAAGCCCTAATTATAGTCAAAGGTAAGATAAAGAATGAGAGATAGTTAAGTGCCAAAATAGTTAAGTTAGCAATGCTCGATAAGACTAAAAGTTATAGTAACAAAAAGAAAACTTGACATAAACATAAGTTGTTTCTATGCAAGAGGATGAATAGAAAGTTCACATGATACTAGATTGATAGACAAATAAATTGTGAGAGTCCAAAAGATAGAAAATAGTGTCCTACAAATAAAATGATAATTATAGTCTCATGATAGAAATGACAGTTGGCACAAAGGAAGAGGATATTCATTAAGAGAAACCACCATGTAGCTTTCTACAATCCAAAGATAACATTGAGAAAAATGATTAAAAATGATGCATGGAGATAGTAGGGTTGTGAAGACATAATGGCTAGAAGACACTAATAGCATATAGTGTACTGGAGGAGATAACAAAGATATGGTGTCAATAATCAAGCTTAGAAAACCCAATTAATGTTGTCAATGATACAAATTTATTCATTGATTTGCTAGTGTTATCTATTTGTGAAGCTCAAAATGGGAAAGAAAACAAGGAATAGATTCAAGAACAAGGAGTAATCCACTACAAATAATTTGGAGTTGATTCATACAAATATATGTGGACCTACAAGGACAAGAGGACTAAATGGTGTAGCATCCTGAAATTGCAACCCTCACAATTTTGACCATATTCTGGGCCCTCATATTACTGGCTACATCCACATGCTTGATCATGACCTTTTTATGCCTTTGTTATGAAACCAAACTTTATTTTTCTATCTTACACCTTACATCGCTCTTGATCCTGGCCTAAATTAGGGTAGTACCAGGGCACCACACCCTAGTACCTACCAAGACCAGGGTGCCACACCTTGGTCCTCCCTAATGAGGACCTATTTTGGTCCCCAAGCCATATCTCAAATTTGAGCAAGAAATTACTTCCCAGTGTCCGACTATGTCATAAAATTAAGCAATTGATGATAGGCAAGTATATAAGGAGGTCTTCCCCTCTTATTTGACATAACATAGTAACATGATAGAAATCATCAAGCAAAAAGACTAAATTCAACCATCAATCATTCAAGCATTCATCATCTATCATTCCTCAAGGCTGCATATTCTTCATCTATCCATTGGAGAAACATTATATCATTCATTTGCAACAATGTATGTATGTTAGGGTTTTGTCATGTCCGTGCCATTTCATACAACATATGTGATTACATCTAAGAAGCAAAGCATTATCATCATCTATTGTAGATTTGAAGGTATACCTTTGGGTGAACTCACAAAGCTGGTTCCCACTTTTTGGTACGTCCTGATTTTTGCTGAAATCATACATTTTTTAGAAAACATAATGATTTAAGCTTTAAGAGGTCCAATTTTAAGTAATTAATTGAAGAGAGTTAAATCAAAGGCTCTTAGATCAAAATTTCTTGGATAGAACCTCTCTACTTCTAAATCATACTTTCAATTGAGTCTCCTTTACATCTAACAAATGCTGATAAAAAACTAATTTTACATTAGCTTTTGGGGGGTCAAATTAATTCATTTAAAAGTTTTGTTTTTTTAAGTATTTAGTCCTTATTATAAGCTTTCCAAATAGTATAACTTTTAATATATTTAATTTCATTAATATATTTTTATTTTATTTCTTATGAATGTAGGTTTTTCACCGAACACGAACTTCTTTGTTCAATGCATTGGGAAAAATAGTAAACTAATTCAAAAAAAATTTGAAAAATATCTATGCCCTAGGTATTGATGTTTTCTTTCTAACAAAAAAAAGAAAATTGAATTTTGATATATATAGAACAGGTTATGTGTTCAAACGTACACCTATATCTAAATTATAATTAGTCGAACTTCAAAACTTAATAAAATGAAAAATATTCAACATATCACTATCAAACCAACTGCATGCCCTGGGTATTGATTTCACAAACCAAAATTCAAAAGAATTTAGTTTTTATCATTTATAGAAAAAAAATTATGCATTTCGGGATACACATCACTCTTAAAAAATGTTGTTTGCTGTAAAAAATTACTTTTTGAGGGAGATGGAAAAATCAATAAAATTTTAATCAAACAAATTTGAAAAAAATATATTTATAATCTACAAACAAGATGTTAAAAATCACTATTTTATATCATCTTCAAATTCTTAACGGTTTAAAAGTTATAGGTATCAGAAACTGAAGGTTTTTTTCAAAATAGTCATATAAGTGTCAAAGTTGGTCAAAAAGTGGGAACCAGTATTGTGAGTTCACCCCTTTCCATCATTTATTTCAAGCATTTGTAGTATTTATTTCAAGGTTGATTCCAAACTGGAGTTCAACTTAGGCAAACACCTATTCCCAATCCCTTTCTTCTTCATTTTGTGTGCAAGAAGCAAGTGCACAGCTATACTACAAGAACTAAGCTTTATTTACAAAGATGAAACAAAACCCTTTTCAATACGCGAAAAGTTTAGAGGACCAAGTTGGGGCCGACCTAGTCAAGACACACACTCCCTGCAACTTTTGGCAAATTTCACAGAGCATCTCCGAATCATCTCAAAATTCTTAGATCCAGGTGCACGACTAAATCCCAAATCTGCAGCTCACTATTTCCACTTACTTTGTCTTCAATCTCATCACTTTACTTATTCAACTTACAAAAGAGATTCAATCACATTCCGAACACAACTAATCTAATTAGTATTCAGACCTTGTTAAATCTAGTAGATTCATTCCCCTCTTTTTAATGTAAAGTTCTCCAAAGTGAAAATTGAGCTTACTGAATTATCCTTTCCAAGTGGTGAATTTTCTAAGCCTCCAATTTTCACTTTACATTTTGGTGAATCCGACTCCTTACACCATTAATTCTGATTTTTCTTTTCAGATCTAAGTGTATGCAATCTAAAATTCAAATTTTCCCTTAAAATTTTGTTTTCCTTGGAAATTTTAAAAATTTAGAGGCTAATTTTACTAATACCCTAATTTTTAAATTCAAAATTGAACATGTGATTTTTATAATTTGGATTAATTATTTCAAATTTGAACACTCATTCAATTTTGCAAATTCAAATTTTACAATTAATTTTTAAAATTAAGCGGTTAATTTCAAAAACCTTAATTTTTAAATTTTTAAAATTGAGCTTGTGGGTTGTTTAAATTTTCAATTTCCCTCTTCAAATTTGGTTGCTAATTAAAATTTCAATCAAAATTTAAATTAAGTGGTTCTTTTTACAAGACCCTAATTATAAATTTAATCCTCTTGTGGACAATTTCAAATTTAAATTTTTTTAAAATTAAGAGGTTATTTTCAAAGCCCTAATTATAAATTTAAATTCCTAGGAGGTTGCATAAATTTTTCAAAATTGAATAATAATTTTTCTAAAATTTTTAATTATTCAAATTCCAATTTCCAACTTTCAAATTTTCATTTCACATTTTTCAAAAAAAAAAAAATCAAATTTGAATCTCATCAATTTAAATAAATTAAGTGGTTTCATTTATAAAATCTTAATTTATTTTCAAATAATTTGCTTGAACTTAAATTTCATCATGGCAATTAATGGAATTGATCTATTTGCTATTTCACATATGATTACATTTATTTTTACGTACATTTATTATAATCATTTGTTGGATAATGGCTTCTTTCATTTCATGAACTACTTATTTTTCCTCATAACACTTGGACATATTGTACTTTTCATAGATTAGATCTCAAAGCTTTCATTTATCATGTACGTTGTTTTATGGTGATGTTTTTGGGTAAATGAATTTCATACGTAGATCACCTAAAAGATTTTGTAGATTCTAATGCTAAAGATGACAATGAAAAACCTAATACTTGTACCTCCCTAGGGTATCTAATGTGAATGAAGAAATAACTAGTACTCCTATCAATTATCTCTCTAATGGAGAGCAAGCATTGAAGAGAAAAATGGCCCCATCTTCTTCTCAAACACATACCCTTGTGCAAGAGGGGAAAGGTCAAAATATTTATGTTTCCATCTCCCTAGAGCCTCCTTATTCTACTAGATCCTATCTTAAACATCAAAACATTTCTAGAGAAGATGATGTCATGCATTTCATTCATGATCTCTCTCCCCATATAACATTAAGAGAAGATGGGGCCTTAGATGATAAGGATGTTCCTTCCCAATCTACCAAAGAGGATATGCATTATGAAAGAAAAGAAAATACTCCTATACAAGATATTCCTTCTTCATCTACTAATCCTTTCATTCCTTCTAAACATACTTACACTACAAACTTCAAAGAAATTTATTATAATGTTTCCCCACCTTCTCAATTAAAAATATTCTTATAGGAGTGGCTTTAAAATAATATCAAAACAAGGTTTTAGAGGACAAGCACTTGGAAATTTGAACAAGGAATTTGATTCCCTATAAAACCTCCTATACAAATAACCACATAAGGCTTAGGAAATGATGATAAATCACCTATGGATGAACTCCTTAGGATTAAAGACTTCAAAAATCATCTTGCAAGACAACAAGCCATTAGTTCTCGCAATAGAGCTTCTTCTTCAAAAGCTCCTATTTGTTCATTTCATCAAATCCATGATAACCATGCTGATGATTGTCCCGATTTTCAAAATTCAATAAAAGAACTTATCGATAGTGGTAAAGTTAAAATTATGGATGACAATACTTTCTCTTCTAATAACAACTTTTGTCCTCAATCTCAAAGGAATAATCCTAAATCTATTAATGATCAAGAAAGATTAGCAACTAGAATCTTTTGGAGAAAGAAGTATGATAAGAATATTTCTTTCCCCTTCATTAGACATAATTACAATTATAAGCATAAGTAAGGTGATTTATATTATCTTTTTCATAATATTTATTCTCATTCTCTTGGAAAGGTTAAAGCATTTAAGGAATTTGTTCATGAACAATACGATCATGCTTGTATATGTCTTTCAACAAATCTTTCTCTCTTTCTAGGTGAAAAGATAGTGCCTTAGCACTCCTTTCTCCCTCGTGTTGCTCCTCACCCTATGACACAAGTAGTGAATTTAATTGGGGGCTCTTTTTCATTAGAGGTGGTACTTCTTCAATTTCAAATATCTTCGGGTAGCAACATGATTTCCCCTCTTTCTCTCCTCTTTTTAAGCTTTCACTTTTTTTTCTTTTTGATTGCATTATCCATAATTTGATATCATTTCTTGCATGGAATTATCCTTCATGCAAGATAATATTTGTTCCATGGATGGGACCTATTTCTTTCTTGAAATGGTGTCTCTTTTATGAATGATATCTCCCTAATTAACTTTTGTGAACCTCCTTCTTCTTCCTCTTTCTTTCTCTGTGAGAATTATCTCTTATTCTGTGTTGTGTTATTCAGTACTTGATGTCCTTTCTTTCATAGAGTTATCATTCATGCCAGAACATGTTTGTTGCTTGGTTAGGATCTATTCTTTGTTTGAAATAGTTCATCTATTATGAATAACCTCTCTTTAGAAGATGTGTAATTTTCCTCTTTGTCCTCTTGCTTGGGGGGCAAGGATGGATTTTTCTCCCTCTTTCTATCTAATGTATCACTATTCCCTTTAGGTGTTGCATTTTTCATGTGTTGATATCTTTTCTTACAATGGTATGTCTCTTATGAACAATCCCTCCTTAGGGGAATATGTGATCTCTCTCTCTCTCTCTCTCTCTCTCTCTCTCTCTCTCTCTCTCTCTCTCTCTCTATCTATCTATCTATCTATCTATCTATCTATCTCTAAAGATTACCACTTCTTTTGAGATGCATTTTACATATACTAATGTCTTTTCTTTCATTGAATATTCATTCATGTGAGTTTATTGTGCATTTCCTTATGATTAATCTCTCCTTCGAAGATTGTATAATTCTTCTCATTGTCCTTACTCTTGGGGGGAAATGATTGATTTATCTTCCTCTCCCTCCCCTCTAAGGATCTACTTTTCTTCTGTGGATTGGTGTTTGTTCATGATTAGGTGTCATTCCTTATATGAAGTTATTATTTTCACAAGAGGATTATCTCCTATGGAAGGGGTTTTAGTCCTTGGCTACAACCTCTTAACCACTTAGAAATGTACATCTATCATAATCTCACCCCTCACATTGGGTCAAAAGTGTGTCATCCTTCATCAAGAATCCCTTTCACTTGGCAATAGGATGAAGGTATGAATTCTTGATCCCCTTCCCTTCTTTTGGTAGAAGATGTTATGTTTGTTCAATATATATTCTCTTGGAAGTAGATGTCTTTTGAGAAAACATCTCTTCTCCTCTAAGGATCCACTTTACACTTCTTGCAAGGTATCTCTTTTGCAACTATCTTATATCCTTGCTTGAATATAATTCCCTCTCTATCTTGGATTTATGACATTGTTGCCTAAAGGATATCTCCTTGGTGTTGAAGGTAAGGTATCCTTGTTCCTTATCTTCCTTAAGATATCAACATAAAATTATGTTGGCATCTTAAGGGGTGACACCCACATCGCTTCCCTTGTACCATATTGTACTATGCCCTTGCATATCATTTTTGCATGTCTTACATGGGGTGTTCATTCGCGAAACTAGAGTAAAAACTCTTAGAGAGAGATGCTTCACACTTGAAACTAGATGCAACATTTTATATATGTCGTAGATGGGGTTACACATCATCGAAAATAGAATAGTCTTAAATGGGATGGCCTAGAAACTAGGCATGTATCTTCACCACTTGGAATTTACACATTTGCGCACACAATCAACCCTTTGCATTTGTATTTGCATTTGCATTACATGTCTTAAACAAGTTTAAGAACAGTCAAACACAGAGCGAAGACTCTTACACAGGGTGCTATACACTTGAAACAAGAAAATACTTGCACACACGCACAAGGATGGGTAGAAATAGATAAATGCATCTTACTCTTACTCTCCACCCCACATGGATCACCTAGATAAAAAAATCTAGGGGAGAGTTGACCATGTCCCTTTCTCCCCATGGATCACCTAGATAAAAACATCTATGGTTGAGTAGTCCGTTCCCTCTCTCATCATTGTTCTCATGGATCACCTAGATAAACACATCTAGCATGTATTCATGCTCTCTCTTCTTCCTCTCATGAACTCATAAATTTTCTATTGACAATTCATGTATGATTCTTTCTTTGCTATTTTATGTGATCACTTGTATTTGTGAGATGCCATTTTTTTTCAAGAATGATATTAGTTGTTAAGATGTTTTTATATCAAGGTTTCTTCGGCTAGTTATCTTGAGGTCTTGTTTTTGGTTTCTAGCTTTTGAGTCTTGTGTCTTTTGCCTTTGTTTGTATTTTTGCCATTGTTTGTATTTTTTCCTTTGTTTATCTTTATATTGTTCCCTTGTTTGTTTACCCTTGCATATTTTTGAGTGAGTTAAAGATCCTAAGATTAGGAGCTTAGTTCCTCCAAATTAGTGGTATCTTATACTCCTTGTTATTTTTCTCCGCATTCCTCATCTTTTTCCTCATCTCCTTCTAGTTTATCATGAGAATTTGCATAAGATCATACTCTCGCTAAATTGGGAGCTAAATGTAGCATACTAAAATTTTACCCCTCACAATTTTGATCAAATTTCAGGCCCTCACCTTAACAGTCACATACCAATGCTTGATCGAGACCTATTTATGCCTCCCTTATGCAACCAAACTTCATTTTTCTATCTTACACCTTGCACTGTGTCAAAAAATTAAACAATTGATGATAGACAAGTATATACGAAGGTCTTCCCCTCTCATTTGGCATAAAATCATAATGCGATAACGCAAGTACATGATAGCAATCATGAGGTAAGGAGATGACATTAAAGCATCAAGTATTAATCATCTAACATTCCTCAACGTTGCATATTCTTCATCTATCCATTGGAGCAACATCACATCACTGATTTGGAAGAATGTGTGTATGTTAGGGTTTGTCATGTTCATACCATTTCATACAGCATATGTGATTAGATCTAAGAATAAAATCATTATCATCATCTATTCCAGATCTGAAGGTATACCTTTCCATCATTTATTTCAAGCATTTGCAGTATTTCTTTCAAGGTTGATTCCAAATTGGGGTTTGACTTAAGAAAACCCCTATTCCCAACCCCTTTCTTCTTCTTTCTGTGTGTAGGAAGCAAGTGCACAACTATACTTTGGGAATTAAGCTTTAGTTGTAGAGGTGGAAAAACCCTTAGCGACGTACAGAAAGTTTGAAGGACCAGGTTGTGGGTGACCTAGTCTAGACACATGGTCCGTACAATTTTTTGCAGAATTTGTAGAGCAGCTCCAAATCATCTCAAACTTCTCTGATCCAAGAGCATGACTGAATTCCAAATATGTAGCTCACTATGTCCACCTACTTTGTCTTCAATCTCAACACATTACTTATTTAACTTACAAAAGAGGGTCAATCACATTCTGAACACAACCAATCTACTTAGTATTTAGTCCTTGGGTCCTTTGTGATTGGATCTAGTAGATTCGTCCCCCTCTTTTAAATGTAAAGTTCCCCAAAGTGAAAATTGAGCTTATTTAATTCTCCTTTCCACGTGGTGAATTTGCTAAGCCTCCAATTTTCCACTTTACAAATGGTGAAAGGTATTTTATGTTGCTTATTGATCATTGTTCTAGAATGACATGGGTTACATTAAAGAATTAATTTTGAAGCATTAGATATATTTAATGTATTCATATCTATAATTGAGAGTCAATTAGATACTAAAATCAAGTTCTCGAAGTCTGATAGAGGGGGAGAGTTTACATCAAATGAAGTTGATAGATTTTGTGAAGAACACAGTATTACAAGGCAATTATCTCCACCTAGGACTCTTGAACAAAATAGGGTTATTGAGAGGAAGAAAAGGACTATAGCAGAGATGTCTAGAACTATGTTGAAATATGCTAACCTAACTAATGTATATTGGAGAAAAATTGTGCATATTGCTGCATATATTCTTAATAGGGTACAAGTAAGAGTGAATCCCACAAAGAGAACTTATGAATTGTGGCATGGAAAATCATGAACAACAAGTATTTCAAGATATTTGGAAGCAACTGTAACATAAGAAGAGATGAAGAGAATTTGGAAAATTTTGATGCAAGATCATATGAAAGAATATTTCTAGGACACTCTAAAAAGATGAAGGCATAATTATGCTATAACAAAAAATTGAAGAAGATTGTGGAAAGTATGAATGTCAAAGTGTAAGAAAAATGGAATTATGCTACACCTGAACCTAAGGTTGAGATAGAGAATGCCTCTATTGTTGCAGAAGAGAAGGATAATGTGTAAGACAAAGAAGAGACAAATGCATAAGAAAAGAAAACTAAACAAGAACCTAAGGCACCTACAAAGTATGTGCAAAAGAACCATTTAGAAGATCAAATCATTAGAGACAAAGACAAAGTAGTTTAGACAAGAACAAGACTTGTTGAGACTGGTTAACAAGAAAAAAATTTCTTCCTATCTCAAGTGGAGAAAAAAGATTTTTCAAAAACTATCAAAGATGAAGATTTTATGAAATCAATGGAAGACGAATTGAATCAAATAGAAAAGAATTAGACATAGGAGTTGTCACTTATACTGGTGGACAAGAATGCGATAGGGAAAAAGTGGGTGTTTCATAATAAGCTAAATGGATATGGAGAAGTGACAAAAAACAAGGCAATATTTTTTTGTAAAGGTTATTCACAAGTTGAAGGTATGGAATTTGAGGACACTTTTTCTCTTGTAACTAGGATGGAAGCTATAAGGATATTTCTCACATTTGTTGCATATAAGAACTTTAAGGTATATCAAATTGATGTTTAGTTAGAATTATTGAATGGATTTATTGAAGAAGAAGTGTACATTAAACATTCAAATATGGTCTATAGACTCGAGAAGGAACTTTATGGACTCAAGCAAGCTCCTAAAGACTAGTAATTAAGGTTGGACAAGTATTTCTTACAGCAGAATTTCAAGAAAGGTACAACAAATAGTAATATTTATTTCAAATTTGCAGGTGATAATGTTGCAAAGTGTGTGCCCTTGGTCTCCTTGTGTTTTGTAGCACAATGCTCATGTTTGTGGCATGGCTTAATCGCCTCTTGTATATTTTGTTAATTATAGTGGTTGTATTGGAAATTAACAGGTCGATCTTTTGGTATCAAAGATTGGTCACAAGTTCAAACCCATCACTTGTGCTGGGGGGGATTGTTGCAAGGTGTTCACCCTTGGTCTCATTGTGTTGTGTAGTGCAACACTTGGGTTTGTGACATGGCTTAACCACCTCTTATGGTTTCTATAAGTCTAGTGGTTGTATGAGGCATTAACAGGTTGATCTTTTGGTGCAACGACAACCACACTTGTCATAGATAAACTATTAATAGTTGTTGTGTATGTTGATGATATTATTTTTTGAAGATATGATGGTGTTTGTAAGAGATTTATAGAATAAATGCAAAAGGAATTTGGGATGTCAATGATTGGAGAGTTATCATTTTTTCTTGTTCTTCAAGTGATATAGTTAGAAGATGGTACTTTCATTTCTCAAACCAAGCATATCAAGGAGATGTTGAAGAATTTTTCTATTGAGAATCATAAACTAGTTAGGGGTCCTATGGCTACTAGTTTCAAGCTAAGTAAGGTTGATGGATCTTTGAATGTTGATCATCAATAGTAAAGGTGTAGGATTAGAGGATTATTGTATCTAACTGCTTCAAGATAAGATATTATGCATATTGTTTGTTTGGTTTCCAGATATCAAGATAATACAAAAAAATTTCATGATCAAGTAATGAAAAGGATATTTAGATATTTGAAAGGGACTTCGAATTTTGGTTTATGATATAAGAATAATGATGATTTCTCTTTGAGAGTCTACATAGATGTTGATTGGGCTAGATGTGCTAATGATAGAAGAAGTACACGTGGTGGTGCATTTTTCTTATGAAACAAAGTGGTCTCTTGATTGAGAATAAAGAAGGATTTAATGTCATTATCTATAACAAAAGTAGAATATATTATAGAAACATCTTCTTGAACTCAATTCATGTGGATGAAGCAAACTCTCTAAGATATCAAGGTGATGTATGATGAGGTAATTCCTTTTATGTATGACAATAAAAGTACAATTAACATTTTAAAAAATTTAATAATGCATTTAAGAACTAAACAAATTTATATCTGATATCATTTCTTAAGAGAAAAGGTTGTAAAGAAGGAAGTTAGATTGGAATATGTGCCTGTAAAGAATTGGACTGTACATATTTTGACCAAGGCACTAGTGAAGGATACTTTTGTAAAGTGAAGAGGAAGTTGGAGTTATTCAATTATGTAGATGTTGTATATGGTCTAGAAATAAATGTTCATATGTTGTTATGTTGTATAGTAGTGATGGTAAGTGAGTATGAGGAGTTTCTGGAAGGCTACAATACTGAAAGTTACAATATGAAAGAAAGACTATTTAATATCCTTATGGAAGTATGATTTGCATTCCTATGATTCTTGATGATGATAGCTTGTGATTCTAGATATAATGTCTAAATTATGTGGGTGTTCCTCTAGCATGTTTTTATGTCCTTAGTTTCTCCGATGATGAAGTTGGTTGTGGTAATTTGTTGATAGTAAGGTTGTCTATTGGGGCTAGTTCGAAGAATGCTCTATATTACTCTGATGTGTTTGTTCAAGTATTTCAACTTGGAGGACATGTTAATATGGCTTGTGCAATATTATAGTTTATATTTCTACTATTGGTTTGATTGACAAGTGAAGTTGTGTTATTTTGTGTTCAACATTATCAATTGTGCTAGTCTCTAGCTAACTCAGTTGATTTATCTTATTTGGATTATACTCTTTTGGTATGGATATGCATTGGATATTGAGTTAGAAGGTTGATATGGTTCTTACCATATTGTGTGTAGATCCATATTGAGTAATTTTCCTTGAAATATTGTTTTTGGGTTGACTATTTAAGAAGTTTTATTGATTTTCTACATGTTACATTGGATGCCAACTTTGTAGGATGTGCTACTGTTGTGGTTCATTATAACTGAATTATAAAGATTTACTTAGGTCCCCTTAGTAATCTCCAGGAGTGGACTACATTGTTTATAGTTTCTTGTGGTGGCTGACTTTATGTAATTCATGTATATTATATGTGTGGCCAATTTAGTTGATGGTTTCATGAATAACCTATTATAAATAGAAGTGTAGATGTGTGAAATAGTGTGTAGATTGTTGTGAATTGGATGTGACTGATATGAAAGCATATATGAAGAACAGGAAGTGTGAATTTCAGTTTGTGATGAGCTTTGATAATCATATCTTCAATATGATAGTGTTTTTGAGACAGTTAATGAAGTGAGATATGTTTACCATGATTTTATTTTCTTGACATAGTTGTTCAAGGACAGTTCCATGACCAATAGATATTGTTCAATTAAATTAATCATTTCTTTGTACCTGTTAGAAGACAGTGAATCATTTTGGTAACTTGTGCAGTCTATGTATCTTTCCCTAGAGCAATGCGCATGCAAGTCCTTTGTATCTTGTCCTAAGATTGTGTGTCCTAGTTATGTGATTCCTTTGTATCTTTCCCTAAGGTTGTGCACCTTAGTCCAACAAGTCCAATTAGGTGTATTGAGCTACCTTAGCCTTGAGTCTAAAACATTGTAATTAGTTATTTATATTATGAGTGTGATTCTCACCATGGCTTTAACCTTCTTGGGTTTTCACATAAATTTGGTATTTATGGTTTTATGTTTCATAATTGCAGCGATAAGTTAATTGTGATTTGAATTATAAAGGATTATAAATAAGTGCTTTGAGGTCACAATGGGTTCACCTCCCCTCTCAGTCATGTGGTGTGTTCAATATTTAGTGATGAAAGATGGATTATATGAACATGATGGTACTTTGATCATGCTAAAAATGTTTTTCTTACATGATGATGTATTTATTGTGTTAAATTAAT